>NC_034591.1:21621004-21638744 GCF_900095145.1 Mus pahari
TTGTGCAGGAATAGAAACCCTGACTAAGACAATCACCAAGTCTGCTCTCTGAGTTCCCGGTTGTCTTTTATATGTGAGATAGAAAGGGAGAGGGGTAGAGAGCTCTACATCACTCTGTATGCTGGACTTGGCATAGTTGTGTGGGTTAAAAATGGAGTCCTGTGTCTGGCCCAGGGCTTGGACCAATGGGCAAGGCAGGAGGCAGGAAGTTTGACTGTGCACACCCCAGGCTGCTGCTGGGCAGATGTTGGGCTGTGAGAAGCTGCAGGACCCTGCTCTGAGGGTGAGGAAACACAGTCTGAGGTCCCCACGGGCACTGCAGATACTACTGAATGCCTCAGAAGAGCTGAGAACAGAGTGTGGGCCGAAGAGTAAAGAAGGAGAGGAAAACTCTCCGGCTGGTTACCTCGGGTAGGAGAGTCCTTAACTTGCTAGGGCGGGTGGCTTGGCTCAGTGGAAGCCATGGCTGGGAATGCAGAGAGGCCTCCCACGGGAGGTTAGACACTTGGCTCATTAGAGGAAGACCTGCTCCATTGTTCCAGCACTGTGGATCCTGATGGGAAGAGGCAATCCATGGTTTTAAGGCATATGTCATATAGCCATGGAAGGAAGTATTCCTCTGATTGACAGATGAAGAAGACAAGCCAAGAAGGCCCCCTCATCTTGTCATCCTACAATAGGAAGGTGTGTCCTCAAACCTAGTCTTCTTTGGCTGTCTAGGCCAATTCATGGTCCAGAGAACAATGAGGTTACTTGTGTGGTGGTATTTATGTTTAGCAACACTCAATTGTACTGCTAAAATTAAAAATGGCTCAAAAACTCCCCCAGAAATAAATAAATAAATAAATAAATTTATTTCATGGATTGGCTGAGCAGTGAACCCCAAGAATATGTTTGTCTCCCCAACTCTCTTAACCCCCTACTACCACCTGCTAAGGTTACAGACATGCAGCATCACATCAACCATGCGACACTACACAGCTCTTCACATGAGTTCCAAAGATCCTAACTCAGGCTTCAAGCTTGTGCAGACAGCACTTTACTGACTGAGTCATCTCCCCAGGCCACTCTTTAGAGTCCCCATGCAATAAATTCTGGCTGTCGCAGGGTGGAGAAGATTCTGTTTAATTCCTTGTTTCCCCTGATGTGAATGCACTAAGTGAATGCAGAGTCCTGATGGTTCAGAATACAGAGAGTACTGTTCATGAGGACAGGACAGTCTGTGAGGAAAGGACAGTTTGTGAGGAGAGGACAGTCTGTGAGGAGAGCACAGTCTGTGGGGAGAGTACAGTCTGTGGGGAGAGGACAGTCTGTGAGGAGAGCACAGTCTGTGGGGAGAGCACTGTCTGTGGGGAGAGGACAGTCTGTGAGGAGAGCACAGTCTGTGGGGAGAGGACAGTCTGTGAAGAGAGCACAGTCTGTGAGGAGAGGACAGTCTGTGAGGAGAGCACAGTCTGTGAGGAGAGCACAGTCTGTGAGGGGGCACACTCTGAGGAGAGGACTGTCTGTGGGGAGAGCACAATCTGAGGAGAGGACAGTCTGTGGGGAGAGCACAATCTGAGGAGAGCATTGTAGACAAGGCAAACTCTGGATGTTTTTAACTCTGACACACTCACTGGTGACGGAAAGCATGAGAGAGTACTTTCATAAACTCATTTACTGTCACATGCCCAAGACCCATTTGTCATTATTTTTCCTGTCATACTAAACTGAACCTCAAAGAAAACAGAATTAAGTTATAGCATGATTTTCTTTCTTTCTCTCTCTTTTAATGTGTACTTGCCAGCATGGTGTTTACTGGCTTTGGATATGGGAGTAGTTACTCTCTCATTGCAATGACCAAATATCTGACAAACAGATATTTAAGGAACAGAGTACGTTTTTACTTATTTGCTTGTTTATTTGAGTGTGAGAGTGTATGTATGTGCACATGGAAAACAGAAGAGGTCATTATGCGCCGTGGTATTTCACTTTTCACTTCATTTCTTTGAGTCAGAGTCTCTCAGTAAACCTAAGTGAAGCTGGTGTCCAATAAGCTCAGTGGTCCTCCTGTCTATGGCCTACAGTGCTGGGGATACTGGCTCAGACATGCCTGGCATTCCACACTGGTGCTTGAATCTGAGTTCAGTTCTTCATACTCACACAAAAAGCTCCCTTCTCCACTGAGCCATCTCTCTAGTCCCTGCAAACATTTGTTTTGTCCCACAGTTCGAGGGCACACAGTCCATTGAGGTAGGGAAGGCATGTTGTCAGGAGAAGCCCACCATTGTGACAACGGGACTGTGAGAGAGAATGTTTGCTTACACCTGTATGGATAAGGAGACAGGGACAGGAAGCAAGGCCAAGCTGGAAAGCCCAAGGCCTGACCCTCATGACTTGCTTCTTCTAGGTAGTCTCATTTCCCAAATAGGCCAGATCCTTCCAAACACCATCACAGCTGGGACTCAAATGTTCAAATACAGGTGGAAAACATTTAACGCTAAGTTACAATTCCATACACTAAGTAAGAGCAGGTCCAATGTCTCCTAAACCAGGTAACAGACAAGGGAGCGTTTAAATTTTAAAGAATGTGAAAGAAGAGAGATTCGGTCAGAAAGAGATTTGGGCTGACGCCAGACTCCAGCTCACTCAGCAGCCTCAGGCAATTCCATCATCTCTGTGAACCTCACCATTACCATGGGAGACATCATGTTGTGATGCTTAATTCATGGGCTACTGCCTTTGCATGCCCAGGGTGGACACTAAGCCTGGGGACATAGCTATAAGTGCTGCAGGCCACAGCAGATCATTCAGACAAAGACTACCGCACACAGGCGGCAGGCAGGGCCACTGTCCACGAGCTTGGGAAAAGCAGCTAAGTTCACACATCTTCCATGGTTCATGTGTATACACACTTGGCTTTTGATTGGCAGTGCTGTTTGTGGCGTGTATGGAGACCTTGGGATGAGTCCTGTTCTGTTCAGCTTCAGGATCCCCCATCTTCTGAAAAAACATGAGGGGACATCTCTCACTGGCATCACTAATGGACACAGATTTCATCCTCCTCTCATGTAGGGCAAACCTTTTCTCCACCCGGCAACTTCCTCCTATTTCATAGAGAATGCAAAAAATGACAAATCCCCATGCCAACCAGCCTTCAGAGGCATGCAACCTGTGCAAGTGAAGTGACCTGCAGTGACCAGTATCTGAGCAGATGGCTCATAGATCCAGAGCCACTGTGACTTGTCCTTCCTCTGACTGGGCTCCCATCCACCTCCCAGTCCCAGTGTGCATTCTGCACCTTCTCATTGAGATGGAATTCTGGGTAAATAAGTGACTGCTTCTGAGGATGTGGCCTGGAATGAATTTTGTCCTCCTGTGAGCAGCTGCAGAATATGTGGCATTAACTTCAACAGTGATAGTAGCTATTTATTGGGGAGATCTTCTCCAAGAAAGATTTGTCAGAAACTTTGTAATTTAGCCAGAAGAACCAACCTAGGCAGGACCATGTATCCAGTCAGGACCATCTACACAGGGAGAACCATCTCTGCAGCCCAGATGGACATGGGCTCTTGATACAGTCTCTCTTGTCTACCAGGCAGCTCTAAGACCCTGTTCCTTCTGTGTCTATGCAGCTCCCCGAGCTCAGTCTCAGAGAGCACATGGAAGCCTCTGGCTTGCAGAATTTGCTCCCTGCAGATTCATCCCTGGTTAGGGTGGCTGTGTTCTTTCTTCATTGCTCATCGTGCCCACCATGACTTCTGCCTTGTGACTATTTCTGGGGCTTGGAGGTCCCACTTCCTACTGCCTCTACCAAAGCAAACTGGAAGACAAGGTTAGTTGGAAGGCATGGCTTTCTTCAAGTCTAGGCTTGGAAAAAGAGGGCAGAGACTATGCCCTCACTGAAAAGCATTCCCTATTTTCAAAGGAGAAATAGTCTTGGGGTGGGTTAATGGGATGAGGTTGGAAGAGCCTCCTTTGGGAAAGTTCTTTGAGGGACTTGTAGGGCAAAGCTTGCTGGACTTTTCTTTGGGGTTCTCTTTCAGGCTGCCTCCTGTGTTAACAAACTAATCTTGCAAGCAAAGAACAATGACAGAGGAAGAGGGGTGGGGAGGATTGCGGATGGCTTTGGGTTCAGAGCCCCATGTTGAAGGGAAGATAAGGGAGAAGGATGTGGGTCCCCTGGGGCTTGCTTGGTTTTATGGATCAAGGCCTAGGAAAGGCAAGGCTGCTCTCTCAGAAGGCATGATCCCTTCCTTATGATTTTGTTTTTAATTTCTGTTTATTTCTGGTTTTATTCCTGATTTATTTTATTTCATGACCTACTTCCCAGAGACAGGGGATTAACAGCATTGGCAAAGCCTTGAAGGTCGATTTACATGGAGAGATCTGTGCCCTGGACCTGGAACATGGGGGTGTGACAGAACCCTGGAAGTCTGTGTTACCCTCTGTTTTGTGGGAGAGGTAGACGTTATTAAAATTTATCTGCTGCTAACATCCTATTGGAAGAAAGATAGAAATGTCTTGTATAAACCCCAGGACCTTTGCTCTGCCACCAGCCAGCTGTGTGATGATCTGAGCTCACGAAATCCTTTCCCATCTTCATGGCCTCAGAGCCTGAGGGAGTACCCCCAACACGCCAGCTGCAGAAGGGGCAGAAACAAGGGAAATCTCTGGCTCTATAAGGGTCTTATTTGGGATGAGAGCTAAGAAGGTGAAAGAGACTCATTGCACAAGTCCTAGATGCTGGGATTAGACCCAGACAGAGCCACATACTGTGCACATCTCCAGAGAATAAGACTGAAATGTCCCTATGCTTTCAGTATGCCCACTCTCACCACAGGACCCTGGGTGAATATGGAATCCTGATAGCTGAAATCTGGCCCAAGCTTATTTCTGGAGTCAAGCAGACTAGGAAGTAAGATATGAGACCAAGATACGCATGAAAGGGAAAAAAACCAGAAAGACAAGTGTGTCTAGAATCGGCCAGCCTTGAAGAGACTTCATTCTGCTGCAGCTATATGTCTCCAAAGAAGGAGTAGACACTTGGCTACTGGCTGTGGTTTTCAATGGCTCTCTGATTGTGGGTTAAAATGGTGTCCTTCGTCCACTTGGGGCTACTGGGCAAGGTGGTACACGGGAAGTTTGGACCCCCTCGCCCCCCTACCCCCAGGGATGGGAAAGTTCAATCTGAGATCCCCAGGGAACCTGCTGGGGTTGGCTCCGACTCTTGAGCACCACAGTCACTGCTGGGTGCCGTGGAAGAGCCAGCTCTGGGGTCCCCAGGGCTGCACAGAGGCTGGAACAATAGGTTCTAGCTCTTGGGCACTGCAGATACTCCTGGATGCCACCAAAGAGCTGAGAACAGAATGGGGGACAGTGGGCAGTTTCTGGCCTGGGGCCAAAGGGAAAAGGGCAGGAGAGAGTTCTGCCTGGTTAAACTGGGAGGAGAGTCCTTGGCTTGCTTGGTGGGCAGGTTGGCTTGGTGGAAACCACGTCTGAGAGTGCAGGGAGGCCTCCTGTGGGAAATTACATGAGTGGCTCTTTAGAGGAAGACCTGCTCCTTTGTTCCAGCATGGTAGATCCTGATGAGAGAGGCAGTCCATGGTTTTAAGGCGTTCATTGTAGGAAGGCAGAGAGAGGGAGAGAGTGGGGAAGGAGAAGCCAGCCATGGCCATGTGGCGAGATGGGGGAAGGGATGCAGAGACAGGGGGAGCAAGAGAGCAAGAGAGAGGCAAGCAGGAAGCAGAAGTGAGAGTAAGAGGGAGAGGAGGGGGCAAACAGTCCCTTTTATAGTGGGCCGCCTACCTGGCTGTTGCCAGGTAACTGTGGGGAGGAGCATACCTGGCTGTTGCCAGGTAACTGTGGGGGTGGAGTCCAGACAGAATATCCGGGACTTGGGGCACTGCCCTATGTGCCTGATGGCCATAAAATTATGGAGCTGGGGCCTTGTGTCAGGAACCTGGTGTCTGGGAGCTTGGCAAACTTCCTTCCTTCCCTTGCAAGGTTATCTGCTGGGTCTCCAGGGTTTAAACCTAGCTCAAACAGAAAATATGCTGCCTTTCATGGTTCCACATCAGATGAAGCCCAGAGTTCTCCCTTTTCTCCTCTCTTCTATTTTAATGAAAATACTCCTTATATCTTTCTTGGGTCACTACCCTAGGTTCCCAAACTGAGACCTCCTCCCCAGACCATTTCCCACTCTCTGCAATGATCCCTTTCCAAATGGCCATCCTACCCATGGTATTTCACACTAATACCTTTCAGCTATCTGCAGAGAAGACTCTGGCCCTTCAGAAGTTAAGTGTTCTTGAGCTACACTGACCCTACTTGGAGCAGATCACACACAGTGCTTAAGCCGCTGGTCTTGCAGAGTGTGCCAACCAGAGCCTCCATGTTCTAGGCCACAGCACTGTTGTCTCTTCTCTGCTCGTTCTCCAGGTGGCCCTGTGAGTTGTCACTGGCAAACTTTTGCTTACAGCCACGACAGTGCTACTCAGACAAGTTAGGCTTATTTCCTTGTTTATTCCCCCACCAAACTTAGAGTCCTTCGATGTCAATCTGTACTTTGCATATCTGCATTCATAAATGTCCTAACAATCGCTGGCATGTCATGGGTGTTTAGTATAAGCTTGGAAAGGAGAAAAAAAAGCAATATAGGTAACTAGCTTGCAGTAAGTTCTCTCGTTTGATGACTCTAAATCTGTCTTTTCAGTGGATACATTCAGCTGGAGTCACAAAGTCCCCAGATTCCCTCTGACTCCACATGGAGAGGTCATGGAGATGAGCAAGGCTTGGAAACTCTTACATGTTGATTTGTACAGTGACCTTTGGCCTGTTCATCACACCCAGCTGATATTAAATTGGTAACCAACTTGCATTTGAAAAGGAAGGCCTTCATGACTTGCATGTTCCCCTGAACCCAGGTCGGAGCTGGTTTAATTTGGTCTTTTCCACTCTGTACAACAAAGCTGACATCTGCTCATCTCTGGTTCCAGGAAGCAACTGTAACACTGAAGTCCCCAGAAATGGGCCTGGAGCAGTCACAGGGGACACCCCTTTGTCTCTTCTCCCCCTCCTCTCTCCACTCCATCTGCTTCTTTCCTCCTTTGGTCTGTGATATATGCTCATCACTGCTGATATCTGTTTCTGTCCATCTTGGGCTGCCCTGCTTGTCCCTGCAGCCTTACCCATGTCACTGAACTTGGAAGAAGTCTGCTCTTGGCTTCTCCAAATCTTATTCTTGGGAGGAATGGTAAGGTTTGTCTACTTTCATCTCTTCACTTGAAATGTCTGTCCACAGATCGGCTCAAACACCCCTAAGTCACTCTCATGTCCAAAGGTTGGACTCCAGTCAGAACCAACCAAACAATTATTTTTAGAATTTTTTTACATGTTTACATTCTTTTATGCATTACCTCAGATGATATGAACAGTTTAGAGACAAGGAGACTATCCCACCAGCCAGAGAGACAGCCGTGTAAACAAGTTCATGGGCTCCCTTACTTTGCAGAGGGTCAATAGGAGTCCACACACATCAGAAGCCCACTGCACTTTAGCTGAACAGAGATGAGAGGTCCTGATGGCAGAGGAAGAGGTCGAGGAAGGTGAAATCTGGGCTTAGAAACAATGTTCCTGCCTTCTAGTTACTCAGGCAGCTCTGCTGAGAGGTCCTAAATGCTGGCAGTAGCTGCCTCCGACAACTGTGTCTGTTTCTAGAATATTTATGAATGATAGTAACCACATTGCAGAAAAAAACTGTGATCTTAAAATCTCCACAAAAATAGCATTTACCAGTAGGAGCATCCCTGGTACCCATCATCCCTCATCCTATCAAGATAGTGTAGAGTCAGCTCTGGTTCTTGCTTCCATCCTGCCTCCTTCCCAAGCTGTGCCTCGAGCCTAGCTTAGACTGAATCCTGGACACCCTGCTCCATGACATTCACTTGGACCTGGGTTTGAACTGGCATATCTGACTATGGTCCCCACGCATGCTGGATGCTTTCCCTCCATTTCTGGGAACCCAGGCTGACTCAGTGTAATGGCTTATTATTGGGCCTGATGAAAGGGAAAGTCAGACAGAGGGTAGTAGAGTGTGGGGGTGGTGATTGGAGCTGATCTATAGCAAGTGGTTGAAGGTTCACACAGAGCTTCCAGGAGAAGCTACGCAGTTGGAGCTCTTAGGATGAGGAATTCAGCTTTGGACAGTGTAGAACCATAGGGCTTGGCCAGATACTCTCCCTCTGGCTTGTATAGAATGCAGCAGAGTTTTCCAGTGCCACATACATGTTTACAAGGTCAGACCTCACTAGGAGCCAGGACCACAATATTTCCTGATCCATTCTCTTCATTTTACTTGCCACGACATGTCAGGAGCCATAATGGGACAGGTAATAACTAGCAGGTGATCATCCTTGAAGTGGCCTACCTCGGATTATTATATAATCTATGACAGGTGAGCCCTCATTAAGCAAGGCTGTGAGGGACTCATTTTAGGAAAAATTCCTGCTTTTAGTATGCTTTTCCTTTTATTATTAAACATATTTAATAATCACTAAATAGGAGCATACCCCTTTGGAGCAGACCTGCAGATCCACAAAGATGTACTGTCTTGTAGTGATGCTATATAGACAAATAGATGACTTAAGTCTTAATGATGATCCTATAAGAATTTCTAAAATTATATCTGTGATTATTAAGCTCTTTTATAATGGGACTGCTATTAGGTTCTTTTCTGATAGTCAAAGCTGCAATGAGAACTCTGACAGTCTCCCAAGTGTCACCAGTTAATTGCTCTTAGATCTTAACCAGACTTCCTCCTCCTCAGAACACATTCCAAGAGGTTGTAAAACAATTAACCAAACATCATTAAGAGGGAACTAATGATTTATTATAGGTGTTAGGACAGAAGATAAAATATCGACTGGGTTTATCTATACAAAACTTCACTAATAACTTAGTTATGGTTTTAAACCTTCAGTGAACTTGTGGATCTGAGAGAGGTGATGGACGTTTAGCTAGATAATTACTCCTAATGGATACGCATGTAAACATTCAGTGTTGTAAACTTCTATTTCAATTTATGATTAGATTTTTTGTGTGAATTTGTGATGAACTTTGTAACATGTGATCTTGTATTCTGAAAGATGTATAAGTACTGAGGACAAAGAGATGAGAGAGAATCATCAATAGAGGAGACTTTTTCGCCTTTCCCCACTTAGACTAGAATCTTTTCCCTTTCCCCACTTAGAGAATATTTCCCTTTCTCTGCTTAGGATCTTTCTGTTCTTCCCCTTAGATAGCTTTCACAGGAAACTTTTTACAACTTGGTAATAAACTCTATAATCACTTCTCTAAGTGTCTTCTCTTCCTGTGACTTCCAACTAGCAGGCTGAAAGTTAGAGCCCAGCAGTTCTGCTGAGATAGAACAAAGGCTGCTTTGCTTATTCTCAGCTGTTAGGCTACAGGTATTAATCGCCTAAGCCAGCAGTCTTTTACCCTCAGAAAGAGCAAGAAAGTTTTAAGACTTTTTAGAAGGTATCATCAGCATTTCAGTATAGTTAGAGAACTAGAAAGCCCCGAGACCCTCAGACTTTAAAGCCATCACCAGAGTGACTCTGTGACTCCACTGCTACCCTGGCCGGAGTCAGGAGGCTCCCGAAAGGACAGGCAAGAAGAAAGTCAGACAGCTGCCCATCACCGAGCCACTCCAAGGCTATTCCTTCAGCTGCTTCCTGTGACTGAGTGTGGGATAGCTTCTCCAACAGTGTAGACACCTCTGGGTGGGTCAGTGCAGTGTTTGCTTCCCTTCTGCTGCTTCTGCTTCTCCTTCTGTTCCCTCTCTGTTATTTATAGACTGTGTGCCCTGTGGCCCTTTGAGGGCCTAGGGAACCCACTCCAGCAGGATAAAGGACTGGGGTTCACCAATGAGAGATTTTAGGGCTTCAACACTAGTACACTAGTAGTGCCATTCATGGGTGTTCCGTACTTTCCCTATCTGGCCCTGTGAAGAGGAATTCAAAATGAGGCCTAGAATCCAGGGAGCTGAGCAGTGATGCTGCAGGAAACACAGAAAGCATGGTGGGAAAGAACAGAAAGGAGGTAGTGAACCTCTCGTGGCAGAGGGCAGGCAGGACATCTGATCAGGGCTGAAGGGTGGTAGGAGCTCAGCAGAGGAAGCCTTTGTGTGTGGCACTGGCAGGAACCCTTGGTGGGACGACTTGATTCTTAGGCTTGCCGTGTTGAATGCTTTCATGCTCTAATGCCCTGTTACTTCCATGGGCTTCCAAGTTTAAGTAGTCCATCTGAGCATCATTTATGCCTCAGTTTGTACAAATCTCCAAAGCCAAATCAAATGTGTCTTGCAAAGTAGGACAGTCAGGATTGTGTCAACTGCTCCTTCCCTGGGAACTATCTGCTTCTTAAACAATTTTATGCTAAAAATAAAACATCTCCCATAAATTTGGGGGAAATCCTCCTACACTGAGAACAAAGATTTTTCTCAACACCAGGAGTTCTTATTGCCCAGGGGTCATACAGACGAGCATCAGGCCTACAAAAGCAAGGCATGAGCAAGGCCTCACAGGATGCATCCTGGGGCTTCTTCAGGACATCTTTCTGATAAGTCATTGAGCCCAGCACAGCAGTAGAGACAGCTGAGCGAGCCCTGACATGTGTCCCGCAAGCAGTGAGAGGGCTTGTTCCACAGCTGGCACCAAACCAGAGCTGGCTGAACAGCCCCAGAAATTTTAGCCAGAGCCATTAAAAATCATAAGCAAGACATCTGTCACACTGCTGTTGCCAAGGTCACCCAGCAGTGTGAGGAATCCGAAGAGAATCTCATGACATCCAGCCTGGGACAGGTTTCACGTGCATCCCTGCCTGGGGGTCAGCAGGCCCTAGCTATACACATGCGATAGGAAGCATGAGCTCATTTAGGGACAGCCAGGAAAGACAGAAGAAAATGAATGATCTTAGGGCCTGAGGATTTTGAAACAAGTTTTGTAAGAATCACACCATTATTATCAGGAAGATCCACCCAAAGTCTGGGCATGGACATAAGTGTGAGCTTATTTTAAAGTCCTCTTGCAATATCCTTTCAGGACAGTGGCAGTTGACCTTGGATTAATGGGTAGAGAGTTTGTAGCTGAGAGTAATTTTGAGAACTCATAACCTAAAGCATGTGGGGCCAGCACAGAGAGTGGGAAGTTAGGTAATAGAGATGGATGCACAAGGCCTTCTACTGGTACCTGTGAGCACCCTGCTGATCTACCCATTCCTGCTGTATTTTCTCATGTATATAAACAAGATTAAATCAGCTCATTCTTAGGATTGTTATGAAGTTCAAATTGGGCAGGGCAAATGATAGTAAAGAGAGAGAAACCATAAGGAGGCTTCTAGTTTCTTGTGATTTTTCTCCCCCCACCTTGCTTACATGAAAGGAAGCTGGGATTTGGAGGAGTGGGTCTCAGAGCACACCGGCATCAGTGGTCTAACCAGGACCATCTGCCAGCACATGAGCATCAGTGGTCTAACCCAAGACCCTGCCTTCCTCCCTCTTTCTGTTTCCTTCTTCCTGATCTCAAGAGAGGTTCTGCTCCTGGCTGAAAAGAAGCCAGGGGTGTTTCTTATTCACAACTGTGGGGTGCCAAGGACAGAGCCTATGCTCTTCTTATTGTTCTTAAAATAGAGAAACAATTTGAGAACAGAGCAAACGCAAATCACCTGCATACAACTCCCTCCCCACTCCTGGCTCAAGAGGCCCCAGCCAAACTCTTTTTTTTATTATTATTATTATTAGATATTTTCTTTATTTACATTTCAAATGTTATCCCCTTTCCTAGTTTCCCTTCTGAAAAATCCCCTATCTCCTTCTCCCTGCCCATGCTCCCCAACCCATCTACTCCCATTCCTGGTCCTGGCATTCCGCTATATTGGGGCATAGAGTCTTCAGAGGACCAAGGGCCTCTCCTCCCATTGATGACCCACTAGGCCATCCTCTGCTACATATATATAGCTAGAGACACAAGTTTTGCCATTATGTTTTCTTTGATTGGTGGTATAGTTCCAAGGAGCTCGGGGGTACTGGTTAGTTCGTATTGATGTTCCTCCTATGGGGCTTCAAATCCCTTCAGCTCCCTGGGTACCTTCTCTAGCTCCATCATTGGGGACCTTGTGCTCCATCCAACGGATGACTGTGAGCATCCACTTCTGTATTTGCCAGGCACTGGCAGAGCCTCACAAGAGACAGCTATATCGGGTTCCTGTCATCAGGCTCTTGTTGGCATCTGCCTAGTGACTGGGTTTAGAAGTTGTTTATGGGGTACATCCCAAAGTAGGGGAGTCTCTGGATGGTCACCCCTTCAGGTGACCTAACTTTGTCTCTGTAACTCCTTCCATGGGTATTTTGTTCCCCATTCTAAGAAGGAACGAAGTATCCACACTTTGGTCTTTCTTCTTCTTGAGTTTCATGTGTTTTGCAAATTGTATCTTGGGTATTCTGAGCTTCTGGGCTAATATCCATTTATCAGTGAGTGTATACCATGTGTGTTCTTTTTTGACTGGGTTACCTCACTCAGAATGATATTTTCTAATTCCATCCATTTGCCTAAATTTCATAAATTTATTGTTTTTAATAGCTGAGTAGTACTCCATTGTGAAAATGTACCATATTTTCTGTATCCATTCTTCTGTTGAGGGACATCTGGGTTCTTTCCAGCTTCTGGCTATTATAAATAAGGCTGCTATGAACATAGTGGAGCATGTGTCCTCATTACCTGTTGGAGCATCTTCTGGGTATATGCCCAGGAGAGATATTGCTGGATCTTCCAGTGATACTATGTCCAATTTTCTGAAGAACCACCAAACTGATTTCCAGAGTGGTTGCACCAGCTTGCAATCCCACCAGCAATGGAGGAGTGTTCCTCTTTCTCCACATCTTTGCCAGCATCTCTAGCCAAACTCTTAAGAGAAGATTTTGCATCCTTTAGTCTAGCCAATAATGGTCAAAGCTTGCGCATAAAGAACGAGAGTCTGGCTTGGCTTCTTCTTGGAATTCAGCATGGGCCTCCTCCTTTGAGAGTCTACACTACACATCAGCATGACATACATACTGAAACTGATCTTCCTAGGAAGTAACTTAAAAGGCAGAGAGGTGGCAAAAAGACTCAGTGTTCCTCCTGTTGAGGGTTGAGGTGAGTCCAACAGCTTGGGGTTCAGCCTTATTCTGGCTTCAGTTCCCTGAGAACATCTGTGGTTCAGTATCTGCTGCCAGGCTTCTCAAGGTAAGAGATGGGTAGTAGATACAGGAGAAGGGTGGTCCACTAGCCTGGAGAGAGGGCTTTGAGCATCCTGGTCGCTCAGACCCTCCTCTTCTCAAGGTTGGGCTTATCAGGGATCTCCCTCCTGGGTAGTCTGGGTCCACTTGCTGCTGCTTCCTGTGTCCCTCCCTTGTGATTCTTGCCTGCCCAGATCTCCAAGCTTCAGATGCTGTTTCTGTCCAGAGCACCCATGGTTCTGTACCCAAGCATAAGGAACTGGAGTGATTCCCAGGACAGAATCAAGGTCAAGTCCAAACCAATCTTCCAGCTGTGCAGGGCACAGCTCTGCCATCAGGGCCAGCTGCTCCAGAGAGGATGTCAGCAGAGATAATGGTGAAATGGAGATTGGGAGGCTTAGCCACATCCCATCCCTCTTGATAATGTTTTCAGTATCTGTGGCATATGTGTATTTCTATTAGTATCTTTGAACCCTGGATGACTGCTTCATACTTGCTACCCCATAGTTATCTAGATTTCTCAGGAAACTGTTCATTAAAAAAGAACTTTCTCTGGCAGGTGGTAAAAATCTTTGCAGCTCACTACTGAGACACCCAAATCTCTGCCTCCTGAACCCCTCCTAATGGAGCTTTTGCTGTTTGCATGAGATGCATTCTCAGTGCCCTTGGTTAAGTGAGGCTTGGCTCCTGTCAAGCTCTTGTGCCTGCTTGGTTCCGTGGGGTAGCTGAATGGGAAAAGGTGAGGAGTTGCTGGGATCAGTAGAAGGGTCCAGGTCTACATGGCCATGAACAAACCTTGGCGTGTCTGTGCCAATGACCATTCACATGTCTTGAGGAGAGTGTGGCTAGAGGCCCACAAGTCCATTTGGCAAGGCTGGCTCCAGGGATCTAAGGGCTCCTGGTGGAACCAGGACGAGAAATAAAAGGTCTCTGGCTCTGTACATACAAGTTGGTGAGCACCATGCCAAGTCAGCAGAAAGGGCACTGGGCAGTCTTTCCTATATGTGCTCACTGGCCACTTTGAAAACTATTCCCTACAGACTATAAGGGGGCCTCCTCACAGACACAGGTCCTCACAGGATCACAGTGTGAGATCTCCAAGGAAGGCCTTGGGAGATCCTTCACTTTGGGTTCTCCCTGACAACAAATAGGTTTTAGCAAGGAGCTCTAAGCTGCCTGCTGCCTAGCAAGCTGGAGCAGTCTTGATCAAGGAGCTAACTCTTGTTTGGAGAACTTGGAGCTTATCTTCTGTCCAGGTACTTAGGAAATGCTTTTAAAAGGCCCAGCGAGTAGGATAAGTTCTCATCTTTGGTCTGCACAGCCTTCCTGCCTTGCAGGGCACACATATTCTTCGCTATCTGTTAACATTTCTGAAGGAAGACTTGGAGAAAGTACCTGTCCACATGCGATGACTTAGTTTGGACTTGGTCAGAGGTTCTCTGTCTATATAGTAATCTGCAAAGACCTGGACTCCAGAAGATGAACTTAAGTACAGCATTTCTCCTACAAGGGAGTTGTGATTAATTGAAAAATATCAGCAACATATACCCCATTTCATCTTGCTGTAGCAAAAAACACTCCTGGGATCTACCCCACTAATAGGTTTTTAACTGTGTGGCATGGCATTGTGGACTCCAGACTCAGTGCTATAGCACAGATATTAGAATATATTCATCTTGCAAAAGTGAGTCGTTATGTCTGTTCATTAGCAAGCCCCTCAGCCCTCTCCTCAAGCACTGTGAGTTTCTCTGAGAATATTTTGGAGACCTCCCAGGGATTTAAGGTTTACCCTGAATTGGCATAGCGTAGCCTGCAGTGTCTCACAAGGCAGAATTCCCTGCTTTTTCACCCATAAGACAGTCAAGGTCAAGTGTACAAAGAATCTGGTATCTGGGGAACTGGCACCAGAGAGAATCCCACAGAGTTCTGCAAGATCAACCTGCCGCCACCGATCCTCACTCATGCACTTTTCCACATAATGACTCCTGAGAACTGAGCTCACAGCTGAGGGGATTAAGGAACCTGGGGGCACGGCCTGTCCAGCAGCAGGAAACTGTCTGTCATCTTTCCAATGTCAGCAAATTGTATGTGATGACCATCTTCAATTTAGATGCACCAGACTCTTGTGAGCTCTTCACTGAGAAGTAAAGTGAGAAGAGCCTGAAGGAGTTTCCCATAAGCCCATGGTGCCGAACTTAGCACCCCTGGGGGTCACTTCCCATCCAACTGTGGTCCCTAAGCACAATGGCTAGCTCTCTGCTATGCTGTTGTTCTTGTCTGTAGACAGCAGCTCAGAGCCTCAGAGAGGAGCAATGAATTCTTCCTGAGATAGTATAGACAGTGACTCAGGACTTACCCCGTTCCAGTCAGCTTAGGTTGAAGAGGAAACTCTTGTTGACGGGCTGTGCTGAGACTGCAGTTTGAGGCAGGGGCTGCGGATTTTGTTGGTTGACTAAGATCCTAAGGGGTTGAGGTGTTTCCAGGGTGCAGGCCAAGATGGTCCACTGCATGATACTCTTTCCAGAGGCTTCATCTGTCTTGCTCCTGAGCCCTAAGGATAAGTGTGCCATGGTGACTTCCAGAACCAGGAATGCAACTAGGGTGTGGCAGGCACCCTCCACCCTCACAGAGGCCAGTGGTTATACGACTTATCACCACTTACAGGGTCTGCACCGGCCTTTCAGCGACATTGAATCACTAAGCACCTGGTTAGCGGGGCTCTGATGTTGAGTAGCATAGGTGTTTATACAATTCTCTTAAGTCATAGCCAGCACTGGAGGGTAGCTAACTCAATGCAAACAAACCAGAGCAGACTTCTGAGTGGCAAGCCACAGTGTTCTCTCTTGTCCTTTGGACAAAGCAGTGTTAAGTAAGCCATTGGGTGCCCTATAAAAACGTATTGGAATCAGAACCAACCAAACACTCAGAGCAGCAGAGTCTGGGCTGTGGGAGAGCAGGCAGAATTTGAATTTGCCTGTCAATGATCCATTGTTGTTCTTGTAAGATGACTGGACTCTGGACTTCCAGAAGGGGCTGGATTCCAGGACAGTGTCTCTGTAACTCCTGCTTAGTGGAATCTTAACTACAAAATCAGATCAATGCTACCCAGGCCCCAGGACACAACTCCTAACGTAATTAGTGGCTATTAGTGACATTATCAGGTAGCCAGGTTCTTTCCTGTAAGTGGCTACCTGTAACCAGGGGCAATGAGGCTGGAAAGAGAAGCAGACATGAGGGGCTGAGGAGATGTCCACAGAGGGAGAGCACAGAGCAGAGCTGTGGATGAGGGGAAGCCTCTGCCATTGCCTAACTTGGAGGCTCTCTGCTGGGTCAGGGTTCATCCCTACCTGAAACCCCTTGGTTAACCCTGATTTTCTAAGAGTTCCGGTGCAACATTCACCCAGCTGTGTCTAGTAGACACAGGAAGCAAGAGTTCCCGGTTGGTAGAAGCCCCTACTGGATCCAACATGGAGGCCCAGGCCTCAGGAATTCCTGGGGCACTGTGTGCTGCCTGGCTTTCTCTTGAGGGTCAGATGCAGCAGGGAGCCTGTGACCTCTAAGGGCAGCACACAGGTTGCATTCTTCTTGATTCTGGTTGATTTTCACTTGATATAGATTTATCCACTCTAAAGGTGAAATCGAAGTTTTCTGACTTGTAAAGAAAGACCGAGGCAAACCGGAAGGGAGATCCGTCTCTCATCACCCCTAACCTCCTGCATTTTTGTAGCCAGGGATAGTGGAAAAGACTGTATCCTTCTTGACCCCCCCTGACCAGGTGGGAGCCATAGGACTAGTACCGCTGCTGCAGGCAACTAGCTCAGCAATGGGGGCGCCCGGTGACCTGGATTCATGCCGGTTTCCTGATGGATACAGTGACAAGGCTGCTGGTGCTTGGGCGAGCTTGTAGCGTCCACAGGCCTCAACCCCTCCGCGGCCCCCGCCCCAGCCCCAGCCAGGCTGAGCACAGCCGGAGCATGCGCCTTTGCGCGGCAGCGGACAGGAGGCGGTGGGGAAGCAGCACGCATCACTCGGGCCCCTGCCTGCACCCAGCCGCCAGTTGCCGGTTGCTAAGCAGTTATTGTTTCTGTGGCGATTGCAGAGGCTGTGGCTAATTGGAGAAGCCCCACTGAGCAGCAACGTCTTCTGCCGAGCCTGCCTTTGCTCTTTGCATTTAAAGAGCAAACTAGGCTGCTCTCCCCAGCTCCCTCCCCCCACCGCCCCCCAAAAACCTGGTGATTTTTGGAAGTATGGACTAGAATCGCTCTCCTCCCCACCCTACCATTCCGATCCTGGTGCCTCCAAAGTCACAGTCAAACCCTTTCTGTCTCTGGAGTGGCGAGTGCCCGAACAGACCATGACCACAGCCAAGGAGCCCAGCGCCTCAGGAAAATCTGTACAGCAGCAGGATCAGGTAAGGAAGGCTGCTGGTGTGTGTGTGTGTGTGTGTGTGTGTGTGTGTGTGTGTGTGTGTGTGTGTGTGTGTGA
>NC_034591.1:21638779-21659821 GCF_900095145.1 Mus pahari
GAGAGAGAGAGAGAGAGAGAGAGAGAGAGAGAGAGAGAGAGAGAGACTATACAGTGTTCAGTGTCTGTTTGTAGCTCTAATGCTCTAACCCCCAGGCTGGTGTGTTGGGTTAGGCCACCCTGCCCCACCCCCTCTATTTTAAGGCTACCAAGTCTTTATCAATAACTGAGAAGGAAGGAGGACTTGCCCAAGCAGCCCTGGACAAAGGCCTCTCTCTTTGGAGCTGCCTCATTTAACCCATGTTAGTTGTGAATATTCCCAACTACTTTGTAATTGGGGAGAAAGGACATCACAAACATACATAGACCAGGCTGATAGAAACCCTGCAAAGGGACTTCTTTCCTGTGTCTCTAAGACAGATCAGAAGCAAGCACGCCCAGGAAAGGATCTCCCTCCAGTGCCTACTTTCCCTGCCCTCTTCCCCAGAGTGTCTGTGGAGGCAGGGACAGGCTGCGTTCCTGAGGGCAAAGAGAGCACACTACCCAGAATAATGAGGATGTGCCAGGAGGCAGGTGAGCCTGACTGAGGGTGGTAGATCTCACAGGGCAATGAGGACTCTTGGAGTCAGTCCTACAGGAAGAGGAGCTGTCCCTGCCCCGAGAGGCGTCCCTCTGGCATGCTTGGAGAACGGATGTCTGAGTGTGGTGGATGTTGTAGTCCCTCTGGCATGCTTGGAGAACGGATGTCTGAGTGTGGTGGATGTTGTAGTCCCCCTGGCATGCTTGGAGAACGGATGTCTGAGTATGGTGGATGTTGTAGCTCTCTGACTGGAGGGTCTGAAGGTTGTCTGTGCCTTGGTGCTCCCTTCAACTCCGGAGTTCTCTAAGCAGACCCTGGGAGGCTCTACCGATTGGCACAGCAGCTGGTGCTGGCTCAGTTAATTCACAGCAAATGTGGCTTCTCTTTTGGGTCTAGGTTGTCCTTAGGTCACTTATGCCAGCATGAAGGCAAAGAAAGGAAGCCCATCTAGAACTCATAGAGAGTCTTTGGGGACACTGTCATAAACTATTTGGAGACAACTTTGAATCTGTTTATTGAGATCTCTTTGGGGGTCATCTCCCTCAAACTTAGGGAGATTTTCTACATTTTTTTGTTTGTTGTTTTCTAAGGAGATCATATTAACTCCTCACGTAGAAATCTCACATACATTTTTGTGACTCTTGGGGAGAAGATTCTACAAAACTAGAAATCTAAAAAGTCTTATATTCAGTGTGAGTATTTGGGCAAGGGTTAATGTTCAGCTGAGCTGAACGGGTCCACGTCAGGCAAAGCAAGCTCTCCTCCTCGTAAAGATCCTATGCAATGTCTGCTCCATAAAAACGGATCTCTACCTCAGCTTAGCCTCTCCTAACCCAGTCTCTCTCATTGTCATGCTAGCTATGGCATCAAGGCCTGTAAGGCTTTTCTGGGCAGAGGTCATAAGTCTGAGAATGCTTCCTGACATTCTCAATTTTAAGCAGGGATCAGGTACCAGGGTACAGCCTACTCATGCAAAAGAACTTTCCTTCAGTCTGTATGATTTTCTCCTTTTTTTTTTTTTTACCAGATCTTAGCATGCACAGGAATGTCAGTGGTTGGATAGTGTTATGCATGGTGCACAAGTGCTTGGTGTGATTTTTGGACCTTTAGCCTCCCATTCTTGAATCAGGTGACTTTGTGGCTATTGGTGTCAGCTGGGGTGCAAAGGCAGCCTCAACTCTGGAGGCCACTTTTCCTTGCATTGCAATTAGTGGGTCCATTTCCTAGCAGCCTGTTGGTGACTCTAAAAATGTCCCAGAGCTGAGCCCATTAAGTCCATAGAGTGGTCTAAGAGTGGTGGGAGAAAGGCAAAACTGGTGGACACCAAAGTCTCACATTTAAAAATTAGGGATGGATTCACATGCATGCTCACATGCAACACATGTGCTTTTAAAGTGTGTTGACAATAATCTTAACTGGCCCAACACACACACACACACACACACACACACACACACATCTGCGTCTGTCTTTTGGGGAATGTAATATACGTGCCATGGTATGTGTTCTGGGGGTATACATCTATGACCATGTCGGGGGTGGTATACACCTGGTCTGTGAAGGGGTGTGCGCATGCTGTCATATATGTAGAAGTCAGAGGACCTTCTTGTTTGAGATTCACTGATGGATATATGTGCTAGAATAGATGGCCATGAGCTTCCACACATCTGCTCCCCACTCCTCCTTGCAGGGTGTTCTCGAAACACAGGTGCTTGCATGACTGCATTTGGCTTTAACATGAGTCTAGGATCCAAATTCAGGTCATCAGGTTTCTATGGCAAGTGCTTCAACATCCGAACCTTCCTCCCAGCCTTAACTCTGTCTTTAAACACAGTATAATCTACTCAGGGATGTTTGAAAATGGATATTTGTTAATGTGAGTGGGGTGATTTACTCAAGTGCCATGAAGGCCACTCAGATGGTTGATGACACCTGAATTCACCTTGACTTCCTCTCATTCTCTTCCCACACAGAGTCCAGAAGGGGGGGGGGACAGAAAGGACGAGGGTAACAGGATTCAAATTTAGTGAGCTCTTGAGGGAAGGCTAAATCCTGCCTCAGAGAACCAAATTAACATGATATTTCCACTTAAATTTTTAAAGGAGCAGATTTATTTTAACATATGCTATCCCCATTTGAAATGATTTAAAATTGGAAAGCTGTCATCAGTAATGCTATTCAATAAGAGAAGACAGAAGGATTCATTCTGGAGTTTTCCAACGAGCCATAAGACACTCGCACAGCTATTGAGCAGGGATAATGTTTTAGTGATGTAGATGATATATGGATGTATGCATGACTGCATGTATGTACACAGACATAAACAGACATGCTCAATATACATTCACATGAACATGTAACCCTCATGTGTAACAAAATCACAGCTGTGAAGATCCCATATCTTTCTGGTGACAGGAATCTCTCAGTGTGTGAGTTATGTGTCCCATGAAAAAACTGTCCCAAAGCCTCCTCTGTGGAAATATTTATGCTGTTTTCCAGCTTTGATGGAGGGCTACATGTAGGTGATTGAGGTCTGTTACTAATGGTCATGGGATGTGACCATTACTTCCTGTTGCTCCTGTGTTGTGATCACTGTCGGTCCCAGAAAGCCCTGGAGTGTTCATTAACTTACTAACATGTGGGCCTCAGAATCTAGCATTGACTGGTAAGCTAACACATTTACCTCAATAGAGGAATGTCTTGGATTTCATAATATAATCCTAGAGCTAGCACAATGGCAGGAGCAACTGTTAAAGGCATGGAGCTTACGTTATAAACAAGTTCAATGATCACCTGTAGGATGTGTGCTTGGCCTTCCTGCCTGGGGTGCTTGAAACACAATCTTGTTACTTCTTAGAATACCTAGAATCCATGGTAAGAGAGTATTGGTCTGACCATGGTAAGAGTTCAGCTTTTGTGTAACCATGTTGCAGGGAAAAGCAGGAGACACCTGCATTTCATGTGGTATTAAAGTGCAAGGAATGGTTGAAAGAAACCAGGAAAAACAATATACAGTATTAAGAAGGGACAGTCTGACATACCGCAGGGTCATGATAGGAGAGGGGGCATTCAGAATCCAAACAGTGCTTTCGGTGTCAATGACTGTCATGACCACAGTCACAGAAAGTAAATTCACCATGTGTAGAGTTCATCTATGGCTCCGTGGATAAGACACTGGGAAGAGCTGACTAACCCCTGTGGAGCCTGTGAGCTCCCAGAGTGAGGGGCTGGAGCTGTGAGGCTTGGCTGGGAGAGCACGGCTGTCACTGGATAAAGTCACCTTAGAGAGCACAGCACTGGAGCTCTGTTGAAAAGGACATCGGTCAGCCTAGGTGTGCTGTGAGGAGGAAGGAGGCTGGCTAACATGTGCTATCCTCACAGAAAGCTATTATATTCCATCAGTACATGGTGACAAAGCAGGCAGCTGGCTCACAGACCAGTGAACTTGTGGGTTAAAATGGTGGCCAAAGTCAGACACGCCACAGGGCTAGGGCCACTCATGGAGGCAGACTCAGGAAGTTTGACTACACACACCCCATGCCATCACTGGGCAGGCGTCAGGCTGTGGGAAGCCTCAAGACTCCGTTCTGGAGATAGGGGGTGCGGTCTGAGGTCCCCATGGAACGTCCAGTGTTGATTCTCAGACACCACAGATGCCACTGGGTGTGGCAGATGAGTTGGCTCTGGGCTCCCTGGGCCTGCAAGGAGGCCAAGGATGACAGGTTTTCAAACTCTTGCTGCTCGAAGCCACGGAAGAGCTGAGAATGGGGGCGGGGGCACTGGCTGATTTCAGCCCAGGGCTGAAGGGAAAGGGGTATGAGAAGAGTGCTCCAGCTGATTCCTGCAGGGAGGAGAGTCTTTGTCTTGCTCAGCTGGATTGCTTGGCTTGGTGGAGACCTTGGCTTGGTAGAGACCATGGCTGAAAACACAGAGAGGCCTCCTGCAGGAAATTAGACGTGCGGCTCTTTAGAGGAAGACCTGCTCCATTACTCCAGAATAGTGGGTCCCAATGAGAAAAGGCAATCCATGGTTTTAAAGCATTTATTATTATGGTGGAGAGTTGTGATGAGTGGGACCTTACCCCACTTTCTCGAGGCAGGTCTGAGGTTAGGGTAGTAGAGGCAGAGAAAAGCAGAGAGAGGTAGAGAGTAGAGAAGTAGATGCCAGTCATGGCCACGAGGAGAGAGAAGGGTAGGGAATGCAGAGAGGGGGAAGCAAGAGGGCAAGAGAGAGGCAAGAGCGAGAGAGTAAGAGAGGGAGGAGGGGCAAGCAGCCCCTTTTATAGTGGGCTGGGCCTACCTGGCTGTTTCCAGGTAACTGTGGGGGTGGAGTCCAGACAGAATACCAGGGACTTGGGGCATTGCTGTACATGATGCCCACAGAATTATGGAGCCGAGGCCTCATGTCAGGAGCCTGGTGTCTGGGGGCCTGGCAAACACCTTCTGTCCCTTGCAGGAACACCTGCTGGGTCTCCAGGGTTTAAACCTAGCTCAACCAGAAAACAGGCTGCCTTTCAAGGTCCCACATGAACTAGGTTTGGAATAGTTCTAAATCTTCTAGGTCCATATTACATAGTGTGTCAAACAAGTCCACTCAGAAGGGTCACCTGGTGCACTAGATGAAAGTCCAGATGGTAGGAGGATGGCAGGAGACCTTTTGTCTTCAGATGGACTGCTGTTCTAGACTGAGTTCAAACAATGAAAATAGGCTATGTAGCTTTTCCTGTCACTGTGATTAAAACAGTCTAACAAAAACAGTTTGAGGAAGACAGTTTGTCCTGGATTAGAGTTCCAGGGTCCAGTCTGGCATGGTGGGGAGTCCTGGCAAGAGCTGCATTCACAATCGAGAAGAGAGGGATGAGTGCTGTTCTCAGCCCACGCTTTCCATTTTATACAGCCCAGGGTCTTTGTCCATGGAATGGCGCCAGCCACAGTAGGTAGGTCTACCAACCTCAGTTCAAGATTGTCCATTCCCCAGGAGTGTATCTCCTAGGTGACCCCAGAGCTCACCAACTTGACAAAAATCTACATACTTGTTGGGAAATGATCTGGTATAGTAAATACATTTTACTATATTATACTGGTATTGTACAAAGTCAAAACCACCCAGCATTCCAACAGTGTTGTCTGTGGAGTAACTTAGCTAAGACCAGCAAATAATACATAGAGAAGCTGGGGAGCCTGAGATTCAAGGGCTTTTCCGTGTTCTTCAGAAAGCCCAAGTGGCATGTGGGAGCACTCAAATGTGATGACTTCCTGTCATGAGGCCTCTTCCTTTTCTGCACACAGGAAGTGTGGTGTCGTCCTTAGGGAAGCGAGCTGTACCTATGTGCGATACTTCCCGATCTGATCCAGTAGACGGAGAAGACTCCTATCTCCCCACCTCATTGATGAGAAAGGAGGAGTTTGCTGAGAGGTCTCAATGGATAGGAGAAAGGGGGCAAGATGCAGAAAGCTGGCTCTCACCCTTCCTTCTGTATTTAAGTCTCCACCACCACTATGCCCCCACTGTAGCTAGAATGTCATTTGCTCAGACATGACTTGTGCTAGATATGAAGTATGCCCATTCTCCCAGTTCTGCTGTGCAAAAACACTAAATAGAAAGAAAAGCAAAAGAGTTTTTAAAAATGCATAAGGTAGTGTGATGTGTTCCTCTGAGAGACTTATAATGGTAACATCAGGTACAAAACAAAGGAATAGCTAAAGGTCCCAATTTTAGGTAGAAAACTTCGGCCTAGCAGCTGGAATTAAAAGATAAGGTATTTGGTCATGATCTTCAGTGGAAGAGTCCATCTTGGTCTCAGCAAAAAGAACTTTAGCTCTGTAAGTCCTAGGCAAGCTATGCACCCACGACTCAGAACCCTGTGGAGCTGGCCTCACTGGTGCAAGCAAGCGCCACAAGGCAGTGTCTGAAGCTGCTGTGGGAACTGAGCTGCAAGCCAGTCACCCTATTTTCCCCAAGAGAACCTCTTGGCAAAGGCAGCAGCAGGAATGCCACAGGGCCCGGTCTGGAGTCCACCAGTG
This sequence comes from Mus pahari, assembly GCF_900095145.1. Taxonomy (NCBI): domain Eukaryota; kingdom Metazoa; phylum Chordata; class Mammalia; order Rodentia; family Muridae; genus Mus; species Mus pahari. The sequence continues at coordinate 21,645,322 of NC_034591.1, forward strand.
GCAAGACCAAGCATTTCACCCATGCAGTAACATCTACTAATTCCCAGTGACAACTGATATCTTATTCCCTTACTAGTTTCTGATCAATTTTTAAGGAGATTTAACTTCCTCTGCCAGAATTTCAGCAAAACTGCCATCCTCCATCTGAGACCTCATGAGGCTGAATGAATCACAAGGGGCTAGGCTACTTCCAGTCTCTGGATGGTCCATCCTTTTGTCTCAGCTCCAAACTTTGTCTCTGTAACTCCTTCCATGGGTATTTTGTTCCCTATTCTAAGGAGGAATGAAGTATTCACACATTGGTCTTCCCCCTTCTTGATTTTCTTGTGTTTTGTAAATTGTATCTTGGGTATACTGATGCAGTCACTGATACAGCACGATTCTTCCCATTCCTAGCATCTGATGGAGCTCATGCCCATTTTGAGGTGAATTGTTCTATAAAATTGTGGACTATTTTTTTTTTAATCATTCTCTGCACAGTGACATTTGGACTTTTGATTTGATAGCAGAACACTTTCCCCAAAGGAAATCAGCTGAGACTGGTACAGGAAGTGACAGTCCTTCCCTGGTGTCTCCAGGATGCCTTTGCAGAGTTCTGAGCAGGTGGAGCACAGACCTAATGCCACAGTATAGACAGGAGAATGTGAAGCTCAGAATGGTTGAATGCATCATGTAGTTGGTGAACTGCAGATTCAGAACACACCCATATTTAATTTTGTTTTAAGTCAAACAGTTCTTAGTGAGAGGTAATAAAAATAGTATGTTCAGTACTTAACATAAAAATTGATGTTACCTGGAAACTGCAAAACAGACAAAGACATCCAGAGATATGGATGGATGAGGAAGCCCCTGTTGTTGTCTGGCATGTAGCTCGTGAAAGAATACCTGCTTAGCCTGTGTGAGGCACTGGGCTTATCCCTGCCAACAGGCACAAATAAAGCACCTATATGGTGTGACCTGAAAAGGGTATGTGTTCAACTCTGGGTATCTGGGGCACTGCTGTGGCTCCTGGTGTCCTTAGCTCCTGGGAAGACAAATGATTTCTCCTCCTTATTTACCTTAATCCTGTGAACAATTGGAGTTTGTAACAGCTTTTCATAGTCAAGTAATTATGTAACGAGATGCTTTTGAAACAAAGAAGACAGGGAGATAGAATGATGGAGTTTCTCCCAGCCTCTAAAAGTAACCAAGCACTAATAGATCATGCATGCTTTGGGAATGTGAAGCAGGTAATTTTTTAATTTTACTTGCAAACAACTTCATGAATGGTAGTTATGTCACAAATGTGGGGAGTTGGGCAAGTGGGGGTGAGGAGGGTTCCAGGTTACCACCTGTACAGATCAGCAGGGCTGCAAGGACTAAGATGCCTGGATGCTTCATCTATTTCCAAGTTTAAACTGAACCACACCTATGTGGGTCATGAATGACGGGACTGCAGGTTACTTTTGAGTGTCTGATAAGAGCCATCAACCCAACATGGATCTAACCAGAACGTTGCCACCCTTTCCTATCTACAAAGTGATTGTAGGTTGCACATATCCTATGACTTCATGAGGTCTAGCGCCATGTGAGCATAACCTTAAGGTTCATCAGGAGAAACACATCAAAGACTACACTGTACACGGGCATCACCTCTGGGTGCTATGCTAGGTCCAGTGACCACAAGGTGCACATATAATCACTAGCAGCCTTTATCTTTGAGTGTTATGGTAGGTCCATTGACGACACTGCACAGACAGGAACTAAGCAGCCATCGCCTCTGGATGCTGTGCTAGGTCCAGTGGTAGCATGATGCTTAGAAAGGACAGCAGTGTGGTCTAGAAGAGTGATCAGGAGGAAATACATGGGATAATGGATGTATTGCAACATTGGATGATACACAGGAATGAACAGCTAAGAGGAACTAGACAGAGTCACGCATAAATCCTTAATTCCTAATTGAGGGGTGGGTGAACCCTCACCAGGAGAAGATAGACAGGTTATTTATAGTTTCCATTGTCTAGTCTAAAAGGCAAAACTAGGGTTCTGTGGATTTATATCCCTAGCCCCAGGCTTGCCTAGGAGACAATACAGGCTCCTCTGGTTGGAAGGACTGACATGAGAGCCTAGATTGTTCCAGAAGAAACACTGAATGAGCTTGGAGTGCTCATCTGTGTCCTCCCCCCCCCGACATGAGCTGGGGTGCTCATCATCTGTGTCCTCCCCAAGAAAAGAAAGTTTGACCTGGAGCTGGATGCATCAAAGATTCTAAGACCTCAGCACAGTGCCTCTGAACTTTCCCTGGCACACAGCTATGAGCTTCTGAAGGACCCAGAACTCTCGTGTTACTTATGGACTCTCCATCCCAAGCCCAGATCCTGAAGCCTGCCGGGCTGGTATGTGTGCTGAGTGAGCCTGTCGAATGTGAGGCACCTTCTTCTCTATGCTTTCTAGTGAATGACCCACAGTAAAGAGCCCAAGTTTTGTTCATGTACTCAGTCAATGAAGCATAAATCAATCAACATTCAGAGCTTAGAGAAAGCCCGATTCCTCTCCAGGTGGCCACCTCCTCTAGGGTGGTTTCCCTGATGATGGACACATCTGGATTGCCCTTCCTGTTGCAGAATTATACCCTATTATACACAAACCTTCCTCTAATTCGGAAGTATCTCACTTGGTATCCAGACATCATTCTGTCTTGCTGTGACTCCCGTCCACAAGGGAGCCAATGCCCTCTCATTCAACAACTGTGAATGAACAAAAATGGGCTGAAGTTAAAAAGAGCTGAGTAATGGACACTGTTACCAAAGATCTCTGCTAACAGTCTGAAGTCCGCCTTCCAAGTCTTCTCCATGTAGCAAACAAAGTGATTTCCTAGGTAGGCAGGGTCCACGAGGACACTCCATTTATTCACAGAAAATCAGACATGCATTTGGGGTTTGATTTTCTAGGGTAAGATGTATCAATGAACAAGAAAGAACATAGATCACTGGTCAGGTAATGAAGAATTCTGGGAGATTTGTGTATGCGTAGTTTGCACATGCCATAATGCATATGTGGATGTCGAAGGAGGATCTGTGAGAGTTCTGTTTTCCTTCCACTATGTGCATCCTGGGAGTTGAATCCAGACTGTCAGGCTTGGTGGCAGATGCATTCATTCACTGAGCCGTCGCACCAGCCATGGTTGAACTTTTGTTTTCTTTTTTCTTTTTTTCTTTTTTGGCTTTTCGAGACAGGGTTTCTCTGTGTAGCCCTGGCTGCCCTGGAACTCATTGTTTTCTGTTTTTAAAGATGCATTCATTTAATTTTATATGTATGGATATGTATACACACACACACACACACACACACACACACAACCACTTGCATACCTGGTGCTCACAGAGGTCAGGAGAGGGCATTGAGTTACAGGCAGCTGTGTGCCACAATCAGTGCTAGAAATTGAACTTGGATCTTCTGCAAGAGTGATGAAGACTCCACACTCCTGACTCAAGTCTCCAAAGCCCATTCCTTGCTGATCTTTTTAATGAAGGGAGGTGGCTTCAAGAGGGATTTCAGATTAAGACTGACAGATTCCAGCAGGAAAAGAGTGGAAGTAAATGAAGGAGTTGGTGCTAATGGAGTCTGGTTTCAACTCCAGCTGTGTGATACCAGGTGGAAGCTGTGCTGTGGAAAGAGGAAGGGAAATGGGACTGAGCTGGGTCACACCGCAACTTCCAGGAGGAAGCTGATAGGGAGCGAAGGTCACCAGTGCAGAACCACAAGAGCAGCTTTCCTTGCAGTGCTGGGCTTAGAGCTGAGCAAATAACAGGGTGGGGTAGCCAGTCTGCACTCTCTGACTGTCACAGGTGTCGCTGGAGGCCTGTGCTGAGGTGCTGGCAGCTTAGTTGTGCTGTGCTGTGTCGGGAAAGGCTGCTGAAACTTGCCCTGCTTAGGTCTGGGTGGTGCTGCTATGATCCTGCACCATGAGAACAAGACAACATCAATATTCCGAGCTCAGGAAAGTCTCACTGTGGGGCTGCGGTTTAGATTGCCTGAGTTAAATTCTGAAGAATTAGAGATATCACAGTGAGTATATCTAAGGCTAACACATTTTTGGTCAATTTATTGTGTGTGTGTGTGTGTGTGTCTATCTGTCTCTGTGTCTCTATGTGTGTTCTTGTATGTGTGTCTGTGTATGTGCTTCAGTGTTTGCCTCTCTCTCTCTCTCTCTCTCTCTCTCTCTCTCTCTCTCTCTCTCTCTCTCTCTCTGTGTGTGTGTGTGTGTGTGTGTGTGTGTGTGTGTGTGTGTGAGAGAGAGAGAGAGAGAGAGAGAGAGAGAGAGAGAGAGAGAGAGAGCGCATGGATATTCATGTGGGTGTGGGTACACACGTAGGTGGAGTCTGGAGGGTAATGCAGATGTTACCCCTCAGGATCCCCACCCCACCCCCAAAGGCAGAATCTTTTACTGACTTGAAGCTCCCCAAGAAGGCTAGACTGACTGGCTAGTGAGCCTCAGAATCCTCTTGTTTCAACTTCCCTAGCCCAAGAGTTATAAGCATGTATTACATGCCTGACTACTCTTTATATTGATTCTTGGGCTCAAACTCAGGTCTTTGTGCTTGCAAGACAAACACTTTCCAACTAAGCCATCTCTGCAGTCCCAGAACTTTATTTTTATTTTATTTTAGTTTTTTAGTTTTGCTTTATTTAGTAATTATCTCTCCAGAAAAATCTCTTGCTTATATCATTTCATTGTCCTTGCTTGAACAGATAAATAATATCAAATGAGAAATGGTGATTGAGTGGAAAACCAGTAAAGAGAATAAAGGTCATAGCTTTTAGAGAGGCCATCTGAGTATTTGTGAACCTCATGGAATAAGTTGACAGAAATGATCTGAACAAATGTGGATCAGGGGAGGGAACAGCAAAAACCCTATGTGTGGTTTCAGCTCAGAGCTTCATTTTGTGAAAGAAACATGCCCTTTACTTCCTTAGCAGTGTTTGGGTTGGTTCAATATCTTGCACTTTAGGAACATTACAGAGAATTTAGATGAACAGATTTTTAAATGTACAGAATTTTCGCAGACTATTCGCTATTGCAGGGAACCCTTACTTTCCAGTCTAATCACTTCATGACAATACCTAAAATATTTGCCAAGGTCACATATTGCTCTTCCACACAACAGTGTGTAGGGGGTTCATTGGTTTTGCTCCTAACGCCGGTTGATGGACTTTGCCTTTCTTCCTCACCCCTTGCATGAACTGGAATGCTGGTGGTTTCCTTTTATTTTCCCGTTAAGAAGTCTAATCAATTTAAAGATAATGAGATCAATCTTGGGACGAGAACCTATGAAGCCACAAATCAATGTGTCCCTGTCTCCCGCATGGCCTGGTGCTCAGCAAACAACTATGGCCAGGGACAAATGCCACATCACTGAGATTCTTAGAAGACAACTTATATCCAGAAAAACATTTCTCGCAATATTAATTCCCTTGGCGGTTATGACCCAACAAGTTGAAGACACAGCAGTACATTTCCTACTGTGGCAGAGCCAGAGATGGCACATGAAGGGATGCCTCCCTCCGGGAAGGCAAGGCCTGAGCAGAATCTGACCTTTGTTACTCTTGAAACAGCGAATGTTTTTCTTGGGCTCAGTAGGTAGAGGGCATTAACCACCCAATGTCATTGTCCCAGGCATACACATGAGTGTATATACACTGGATTGGACAAGCAACAGTGTCACACAGCTTGTGTGACAACAGCAGTGACTGTTGTGTGAGGTATGAATGTTGTGTCTGACTTCATCCCTCTGCTTGGGTTTTGTCAGAGTGAAGACTTACATTGATTTTTCAGGTGGGCCCAAGGCCAGAAACTATAGGGGGAGGCTGACATTACAGGGCCATGCTGAGAATGGCTGCATGCAGCCCATGGAGCCCCTGTGTCCTGAGTGTCCCCAGCAGTCCAGATTTTATAAAGCCAAATCTTCACAAATATAGACTCTATTGATATAAAAATTAAAAAGGAAATTATCTTCTCTCCTCAAATTGTTTTACTCTCAATCTGGTAACAGCTTTATTTATAAAGACAAGGTTAAAAACCCTGAGTTGGTTCTCGTTCTCTCTCTCTCTCTCTCTCTCTCTCTCTCTCTCTCTCTCTCTCTCTTTCTGTGTGTGTGTGTGTGTGTGTGTGTGCACGCGTGTGTGCATCTGCTGTCTCTTTGTCTATCTCTGTCTCTCTGTTTCTGTCTTTGTATGCATGTGTCTGTCTATTTGTCTCCCTCTGTCTCTGTCTGTCTGTCTCTCTCTCTGAATAATGTTAACATCTAGAGTAGAGAGGCCTCCTGCTTAGAATACACATAAGACTCCGTAGCGCATCAATATATGTTGACACAAGACCAAAGTGAACTGCAGGCTTCAGTTTACAGAATGTTAGTAGCCATATAAAAGATTTAAAATCCCTAGAAGGCTGTGAAAATAGCCCATGGTTGAACACTAGGCTGTTGGTTCCAGTGCCACAAAAGAACAAATAAATAAATAGAAAGAGAAACAGATGACTAATTTTATAATATTATTGTCATAAATTTCAGAACTGGATATCAATAAGCCTCCTGATTCCTGAAGTGCTTTGGGAGACCACAGTGGTTATTGGATATTCACTTTCACAAGTGTCACCCACACAGACTAGTGAGATGTCCTGATGTGCAAATGCCTCTGCCACCAAGTATGATGGCCTCAGTTCAATTCCCAGAACCCACATGTGCAATGAAAACTGCTGCAAATTGTCTCCTAACCATAACACACATCCACAGCATGTGTATTCTCCCACATGTACAAATGCACAAAATAAATAAGTAAAAGTAAAAACAGTTTAAAAAAAGAAAAGAAAAAAGAAATTCCATATACAAGAGGGATTTCTAGGCAGTAAACACGATAGCCATTGCCTTTAAGATGTTTGAAACCCAAAGCACATTCACATTAGCCAGACAGGTCTCCCTGGGGTGTTTGTACTTAATTACAAGAATATCACGACTATGGTATTAACACACACACACACACACACACACACACACTCACAATAGAACAGCGGTCTTCATGAAAAGGCTTTAAAAGCTATGTGTAACAACCAGCCCAGACTGCAAGTAGAAGTTCCCTGTGAGCTGCATGCCATGTGGGTGGAGACTGGGGGGCCATGTACACACTTACGATATATGGCTGCTGGAAGAAACCAGCATTCTCACAGAGAGGAATGGGCCCATTAGCCCTTCTCAAGGAAAATAAATGCAGTCACGGAGAACATTCAGACACAGACACGCTGCCGTCCCTGCCTGTCTTCAGCCCTGTGCGGAGCAGTTTACGCACACAGAGCTGTGTATGTTGGTGATAACGCTGTAAGGATACAGCCTCCTTGCCAGATTGGCTTTTCAAAGACGGTGCTAATGTGAGGCCTTTTAGAGTTTATGTAGAGTTCTTTAAATTAGCACAGTTGCCCTAAAGCCAAAACTCTTGACATCCCAGTTAAAAAGGAGAGAAAAGAGAGGCTTGCTTGTGTACGGCTACGGAGACTGAGGACTGCACAGAGGGTGCAGCTGAGAGATGACTCACGGGCCTTTGTCTCTGGTGCAAACCTTGCTCTGAGCCTGCTTACAGGTGAGGATGACAGCAGCAGCATGCAAAATGTGTGGCCGAACATCATTGGCCACCTTCTAAAGTGCATTTGTTGCTGTTGCTCCGCAGCGCTGCCCTTTCACCTGCATGCATGGGTGGGAAAGTTGAGAGATGGCAAGGCGCCTGCCTCTGAGCAGCCTGGGCTTGCTGCTCTCTGGTGTCTGAGGCCATTCCCTTTTCTTTCTCTGTCAAGCTCAGGGTTCTGGGACGGGTGTCATGTTTACCATCTTTAGTTCTGTAGGATTTTAGAATAGTTCCATGTCTTTACTTCCTCATATCTTTAATATTGCAAACAGTTTTAAAATCTGAATTGGTCCAAGTCTGAAACTGGTAAACCCCACTGACATTATAGCAAGGTCTGCTGGCTTTGGTATGGGTGCAGGCAGGTGAGATGAACCGCTGAGCTAGTACAGGTGTCAGCCAGAAAACGTGCAGGTACTCACTCATAACCCCGCTCACTGGGCCCAATTGTCTGGAGCTTCTGATGTCCACATTGCCTCCAGAATCTGGAATTGCATGACAGTTTTCTTGGAAAGACTGGCTGGTAGAGAGAGGGTCATCTTCCTAGGCTTCATGCCTCTGTGCTCTGTACATGACCCTAGGTAGAGTCTCATTTCCCGAATGTGAATCCTGGGTGTGAAGAAGCAGAACCATGGTTCTTGTTTAGGTGTTTACATGAGCCATTCATGAAGTCAGTTATTCAGTCTTGCTTGCTCTGTTCTCACTGGAAACTAAAGATTTATGGTGTTCTCCGGACCAGTGAAATCTACACCAAGGCTGTGTTCAGTAAACATCAGTAATCAAGGGAAGAGAGTTATATTTTTGTCCCAGTCTCCTAGAGGTGTAGGCCGAGGGCATGTGGTTAGCAGCTTCCGATAACAGGTATAAATTGTGTCTCTTACCTGGCTGTCTTACTTGTTTGGCCGTTTTATCTTTACCAACTGCCAAATAACAAGCATGCATCATTTTAATTGAACCTTAAGCCTGACACTTTTATTGAAAATAATGGATTTCAAGTTATTTTTCATAGATAAAGGCTATGTGAGGCTGGGCCTTCCCTACCAAAGCTTGTCTGGGGCAGGAATGACCTTACTCCCATGCCTCAAGGAAAAAGATCACATTTGAGATAAGGCAAAAATTGATCAAACTGACTCTCCAAAGACCTGTAATAAGATGACTTTGGGAGTGACCCAAACTGAATCGTGTACATCTGTGTGATGATCTTGTGCCTGAGGTCAGTGACACCCACTGAACCTTGGGCTCTCCTTATGGTGATGACACACTCTACAGGTGATATCAGACAATTGTTCATACCCATATGTGTTCAGCCTCAGCCTCCTGTGCAGCAGGTGGAGCTGATACACTGCAGTATAAAAGCTTTATCTTTCAGACTGTTATGTTGTCTTAGAGGATAAAGGTCAGAGTTACAAAGCTATACTTTTGAATAAGAAAGTTGCATGCATGAAATAGTGCATGCCTGAAAGACCTCTGACTGTCAAGAGTAACTCCATCCAGATACCAAAGGCTCATATTTGTACAGCATTTATGTTTATCAAGAATATGAACTCCAGAGCTGGAAGTGTAGCTTAGGTTATAGACTACTTTCGTAGTGTACTGGCTGGTTTTTGTGTCATCATGACACAAGCCACAGTCATCAGAGAGGAAGGATCCTCAGCTGAGGAAATGCCTCCATAAGATGCAGCTGTAAGGCATTTTCTCAATTAGTTCGTAGGAGGGCCCATGGTGGGCGGTGCCATTCCTGGGATGGTGGTCCTGAGTTCTATAAGAAAGCAAGCTGAGCAAACCAGAGGAAGCAAGCCAGTAAGCAGCATCCTTCCATGGCCTTGCATCAGCTCCTGCTTCCATGTTCCAGTTCTGCTTGAGTTCCTGTCTTGACTTCCTCCAATGATGGACTATGATCTGGAGATATATGCCGAGCAAACCCTTTTTTCCCAGCTTGATTTTTGGTCATGGTGTTTTCATTGCAGCAATAGATATCCTAACTAAGGCACATAATATCATGTTAGATCTCTAACACTGAATAAAGGCAGGCATGATGGCAAGTACCCTGAGCCCAGCACTGGAGAGATTGGGGCAGGCTTATCAGAGGTTCACGGTCATCATCTACAGCTGCATGGCAAGTTGTTAGCTAGCCTGTGCTATGTGAAGCCATGGTTTGGGTTTGTTTAGTTAAGTTTGTGTTTGTGGAAGAATGTGAATTGTGGCTTGGCCTATTCTGTGATGCTTCAGCAGAATTCCTGGCAATGGGGGATTTTTGAAGGAGAAAATGCTTTTCAAATATTTCTAGAAATGGTTACATCCAAGGTGGAGGGCCTCCATCTTGTGGTGTCCACCCTTGGTTGGAAGGCATAAGGGCAAGAGCCCAGAAAAGGACAGAGACATCCCTATATCAGGACCTTCTAAGATAAATGGTCTACTATAATAAGGGTATAGTTTAGCTCTTAAGGGACTTTCCTCTTCACACTACAGCACTGGGAGGTCAGGTCTCTAGCCCTTGACATCAGGGAACACAGTCAACTCATAACATTGGCATGCAAGCCTATTGCTCCTTCAGACTATAAATACAACTTGAAGCTGACTGCTGTAGCCATCATGTAATTTGGGTGGCTGATGCATAGACATTATAGCATTTTTCCACCATGATTTTTTGGTATAGAGGTGGGTTGTTTAGTAGTAACTCATACCTTTGCCTAAGGCATGTGAATGATTAGGTACTGTGAGAAAAAGGTGATGAGCCTCTGTAACCTGCAGGTGCTGCTCAGTGTACCCCAGGATGACAGGCACTGTTAAAAGCAAACATGAGTGTATTCATCTTCCTATTAGCAAGAAGTTTGCAGTGCCCTGGGGTCAGGGCGCCAGCTTCTATTCTTCAGGGTTGCTCCCAGTGTTTTGCTTGGTGTCTGAACTCCTTGGGTAGTTGCTGGTGTCTGTACACAGATGTATGCCTCTGGGAAAAGAAACTTTGTCTAGGCTTCCAGACACATTTGAGAACTACAAGTAAATGTAATTAGAAGCTGGTCGTACTGTACACACCTGTAATCCCTGCCCTCGGGAGCCAGAAACAAGAGGACTGACTGCTGAATGTTCAGGGCCAGTCTGGTCTCCATAATGAATTCCAGGCTGGCCAGGACTGCATAGAAACACCCTGTATTAACAAAAGCAGCAATAGCAATATCAAGGATTAACTGTTTGGGGTAATGGTAACAGAGGAAAACAGAGAAAAGTTAGAGTGAGACTAGATGCCAATGCATCTGATATATCCCAACCTTAGGCATATCCCAATGTGCATAGGACATTATTCTGTTTTGACAATTGTTCTGACTGGGGGCTTAGCAGCAATCCTCTTTATTCTCAGGGTACACTGGGGAACATGTTGTCATATGGTTAGCCATTGTATCAATGAAGAATTAGTAACAATAGAAATGGAAAATAACATAAAGTCTTCTATGCCACTCTCATTTGAAATCTGTTCTGATTTCTATTTATTTATTTAATTTTTGAGGAGTGATGTTTACTCCATTTCTTAGAAGAATATTGAAATATAGGAAAGCTTCTCTTTCCAAAGTGGAACTGGAATTCAGAACTCAGAAACTCTGTCGTCGGTTCGGACAGCCACCCTTCCTCTGTGATCTGTGTGGCTCTGGGGACGGCTTTGCTGGCCAGCAGGGAGCTGCTCTGAGCCTGCTGATAATTTGCTGAAGGAATCTCATTAGCCCTGGCTGTTGCATCTGTTTTGACATAAGTGGAAATCCGAACTCCTCAGAGCCATTCCTGGCATGTTAGCACTCTGAAGAGAGGAGGCCAGCTAGAGTTGACTTCCTGGAATCCTCCGTCAGAGGCAGCCTTCCCTGGCCTGTGAGCTCAGGCTAATTGATCTCAAAACCACAGCAGCAGCCAATGACTAAAGAAGAGGGAATCACGGTGCACTCAGAGCCATGTTCCTTCCCTGATATCACAGGGGTGGTGAGAACCTGGAAGATCACATGACAGAACCGAGGCCCTCAAAAACCAAATGGATTTTCTGAGTTCTAAATTCCAGTTCCACTTTGGAAAGAAAAGCTTTGCTATTTTCTCAACATTCTTCGGAGACATGGAGTAAACATTACCCCACAGGAAAGTAATAAATAGAAATCAGAACAGACTTCAAATGGCAGTGGCATAGAAGATTTTATCTTATTTTCCATTTTATTACCAGGAAATGGCTCATCATAGGAAGAGATGGGAGAGAGTCAGTGGGAAAGTTGTGAGCCAGAGGACCAGGAAGTTTGATGGGAGGTAGGGTCTTCTATAAAATCTCAACAACATGACCGCCTCAACAAGGCCCAAACAAGAACAATGTCACCTGAGATGCTCATGGGGGTGGGGGGAGTCTCTAAGGCAGGAGCCTAGATAAAACACCACAGGAAGTGAATGAGTGCCGAACAAGCAAGGATCAGGCTTCCGCGCGGGTGAGCCCGGAATTGGCTGTCAATTCCGAGTACTCAGACCTGTTATGTATATGGATTCTGGTATGCATGTGCATGCATGTGTGTAAATGCATATATACATGTAGGTGGGTTTGTGCACTCACATGTATATATGCGTAGATAATCGTGGGTATGCATGTGCATCCACATGTGTAAATGCGTATATACATGTAGTAATTAAAAAAAAAATAGAGAATGCGAATCAAAAGGCTGTGAAGCTCCTTGTCACAGAGTGTCACAGACCTGAACTTTCCTGGGGACCCAGGGCTTAGGAGGGATTCCTGCCCAGTGAGTGAGATAGCCACCACCCTGTTTTGTTCTTTTTAAGTATGGACAGTTAAATGGAAATTGGGGAGAAATGGGAGCAACTACTTTTATGAGGATGTGGGTCTAAGAATACTCTCTGCTGATGTGCTCAGTTCAATGTGAAATAGTAGGGAAGCTCTGGGAATCCTATCGAGTTTGGATAGGTATCAAGGAAGCATCAAGTATTAAAGCCGAAAGGAGGCTCAGTCTGCTCTGAAATATGCTGTGTGCTCTGAAACAAGGCCCACAGAGGTAGAAGGCTCACCTTCCTCTGGGCCCTGAAGAGCAGGGGAGATCTTGGGGCCATAGTTCTGTATGTGGTAGCCCTCACTCTTCTAGGATGTACTGCATGACCTTGAAAAAATTAATCCTCCTTTTGGACTCTATCCCTTTCAGAAATCTATGCTGTGCCCTCAAGCCTGCAGGTGGGCTGGGCAGCTCTATGAGTCATACAACCCTTAGCCTTCTTGAGACCTTATTTTCAACGGGTAGCTTCTGCCATGTCTTCTTTCAAGATCATGAAAATACCCTGGGTCATGTTTGATATGGGCAGTGTGGAACCAAGGCATCCTGGACATTCCTCTAAAGTCAGTCACTACTGATGATCATCTCCCTGATGACCATGACATCATGAATATGTGTACATGTGTGTGTACATATAAGTGTGCTTATGTGTATATATGTGTGTGTGCATGTATATGTACCTGTGTGTACGTGCATGTGTATGTGTGTATGTGTGTGCACACATGTCTGTATGTATGTGTATGGGTGTGTGTTTCCATGTGTGTATATGTGTATGTGTGTGCGCATGCATGTGTGAAGGGGGGTGCGCGCACATATATGTGCGCATGCATGTTTGCTGCCTCTGTAGTATTGTCTCCTTTCAGGTTTCTTAGTCCACAAAATGAGTAACTACTCTGGGAGGACTGGCCCATAGGTAGAGTAAGCTGAGGCCTTTTGCATGTCCACCCATCTGTCATTACTTTAGGGCAGTGTAGACAGTCGTTGTATCTGTTGCTCTCTGGTGGAGCTTTGAGGAGAGCAATATAAGGCTCTGATTTTCCTTATATAAAGAGATATAAGGTATTTTCCCTTGTCCCACCTGCTTGTAAGGTACAAAAAGTATGTGAAAATCATAATGGATTTCACTAACATTGCACTAGAGGCTGGATAGAGAGCTGTTACACCAGGGGAGTATGCAGCAAAGAAAACTCACATTGTCTCTGAAAGACTGAGATTTGGGAATCCTCACTTCATTCAAGAAGGTTCCAGGAATCTTAGAGAGGAGGGTGGAACAGGAAAGGGTGGCTGCTGACTTGAAAAGATCCGGCTATGAGAGACACTTACAGGGAAGAGCCTTTAGGCTGCTGTGTGTTTGGGTTTCAGTGATCTGTACCTGTCCTGTCTCAAGGTGGAGAGGGGACAAGTGCTGCCTGGTCATTAGCATGGCAGATGTGTTGTGTTATATATAGTCAAGTGTGGAAATCATTAAGCACTGAAGAAAGGGATATTTTGACAGAGTTCATGCACATCTGCTCGAAGCTGCTCCACATACCACAGCTTCTCCTGTGCTCAGCAAATGCCAGGTTTTAAGATCACAGTCTTGTTGGCCTATACTTGATAACAGGGCATCCCTACTGTACTGAGATGTTTTCAATACTGTGTATTATGTTAGAGACTGGCTAAGGATCACTGAAGAAACATAGGAAGCAACCAGAAGTGTGAACTTCATTGTGTTTTTATCGAATCCATTCAAGGTTCAGTTTACACCTCTTACATCTGAAGACTATGCAGATCCAGGTTTCCTCGGACACTGCTATGCCCACATGGTTAGAGTTTGGGTGGCAAACTTCAGTGACCTTTGTATCTCTACATGTTCCACTTTGTCCACTGTGAAGACTCAAATGCTCTTCACAGACACATGCAGTAGGACCAACAAAGTCTGGGAAGTAAAGATATGTAGCTAGTGATGCCCGAGTCTGGGTTGGAAAATATGCAGTAGTTTTTGGATTCTGTGCTTTTTCTTCAGGCAAGAGAAGGAGAGAGAGAGAGAGAGAGAGAGAGAGAGAGAGAGAGAGAGA
>NC_034591.1:21660025-21688874 GCF_900095145.1 Mus pahari
AGGGAGAGGGAGAGGGAGAGGGAAAGGGAAAGGGAAAGGGAAAGGGAAAGGGAAAGGGAAAGGGAAAGGGAAAGGGAAAGAGAAAGGGAAGGGAAGGAAAGGAAAGGAAGCCTTCCACAGCCAATTACCATGAGGTGTTTGTCTTAAACACAGTTTTTGAGAGTTTGCTGGCCTTCTGAGCATGATGCCCTTCCAGCATCCTACACTGACTCAAACAGAGATGAAATTCTTGCCTGGAAAATGAGATACACATCTAGGTCTTGGGCACAAGGGAAGCACAGGCCTGACTGTGGGTGGTGCGAGACCAGGATGTTGCTCTTCCTCACTGAAGGAGGAGTGTCTGACTGGAAAGCTCCTGGTAGAAAGGACCTTTGCTTCCAGACCTTTCTCAGATGAGAGCTCTGGCCTCCAAAGTCATGGCAGCTGCAGCCCCTGGCAGCTGTTTGAATTATTCCACTTCAGTCATGTGTTTTCCTTATTTCCCAGTTCCTATCAGGAAGAGCTACTTAATCTTATACCACTTGGGCTAGAGAGAGATGGCACAGTTGATGCTGAGGAATCCCATGCATTTCTCAGACTTTTGTTTAATCGATTGTTATTGGAAGATGATGTTTGATTTCCAGGCTGCTATCGATGTGAAAGGAAGAATGGATCCTTTTCCATCAATTCCTTGAAAGCACCCCCATTTATAGCCTCGAGTCTGGTGTTGTCAATACAGCCACATGCTGACAGTTGCTCTTCAAGAATTCTGTACTGAAATCATGAACAACAAGTACTATAGATTAATGCTTCACACAGCCTCAAAGCCCAACTCCCAGGCTGTATTTAGATGGTTTAAGGCATTGATTTCTCTCTCTGACAACTCTGAAAATACTGGGTGCTAAAAAAATAGGCAAAGAGGTTGGTAAATCTCTTGGCATATATATTGATTGCTGTAGAGAACATTGGTAAAATATATCATTTTTCTTTTTTTTGTAATATGTACCCAGGGGGTTGAAGATTGTTCTAGCTCAGTGTAAAAATGGGAATTAGAAAAAATAAAACTTTTTAAGCTAAAAAATCTGGTATCAGAAGACAGGTTCAGTCTGATATTTTAGAATTTATTCAATATCTGAATTTATACAAATTTAATGATGAGGAGCGGTCACTGTTATTGCGTTGTGCACTGCAGGGATTCCCAGCAGGCTTCTGTTATTCTCACACATGTGGACTGTGCTGGAGTAGAGGAGGAAGTTACCCCAGATCATTTCCTTAATGCTGACTCGTGTGCTTAGAAATTAGCTTTGAGTTGGTTTTCCACAACACATCCTAGAGTCATTTTCCTAACTCGGTAGTGTAATTGCAAAGAAGCATCTGTTGTAGCCATGCTAATTTAAATTATTCTGATCACGGGCTTATTATCACTTCATCCTCACAAAGAGCCGTAGCTACACAGAGAAGTGGGTTTTGTGCTCTTTGTACTTTGTAATTTGTCTAAATACAAGGGAAAGAATAGAAGACCTTTGCCAAGGTTCTTTTTTGCTTGTAGCATTCAAAGCCATGAGTTTTCTGACAGCTCCTCTAGAATATTGCCCCTATGCTATTGGACTAACTGTTGCTGTAACAAGCTACCCCTAGGCCATCAACTTTTAAAGAAGGCAGGTTAATTTTGGGTCATTGTTTTGGAAGCTTCAGTCTGCTTTGGGAATCTCAATATGGTAGAAATGCCAGGCAGAAGCAGAGGTGAGAAAGGGGGAAAAGCTACATCTCCACAATCTCCTTCAGGGACATAGCCTCAAAGACCTAACTGCTTCCCACTAGGCTCTGCCTCTCTTTTTATCTGTTGGCCGGTTTATTTATTGGAAGTAGACAGGAATACAAGGCTGACATGGCCTAAGTGTAGAGAGCAAAGGACAACTCGCAGTTGCTCTTCTCCAGGGATTGAACTCAGATCCTTGGGTTTAGCAGTAAGTGCCTTTATCCTCCAAACCACCTCACCAGACCCAGGCCCTGCCTCTTAAAGGTGCCACTACCTCACAGTAATGCCTCATGCTAGGGCCAAAGCCTTCAACACAGTCCTGTGAGGAACAAGCCACCACACATATCATACTTCTTAAAACGAAAAGTCTGTAAGGGATGAAGGAAGTTTGATGCCAAGGTGCAAATGACATTGATGTTCATAGCAACAGCGGACCCCGATGCCTAAGCACCTCGATGTCTGACTTAGTGTTTAGAAATCTAGGTCACCCACACCACTTGCATGCCCTTACGAGTTCAGGGTCCTTCTGCCTACAGTCAAGCTCGGATTTGGTGACCTGTCAGAGGAAGACTTGGGAGATTATGGGCATCTGTTCAGCTGTCCTTGCCCACTGGAATTGTAGACAGCACTGACTCTTCAGGGACATCAAGTGCTTTTGAGTCAGAACTGGGCTAATTCTGTACCGGAAATGGAGTAAAAAGCTTTGAAGATCACTTACCAGTAATTCAAAGAACTGTGAGAACAAGTCTTTCTGTGACTCCGAGGGCTGTGGTATTATATAGCATCCAATGTGTAAGTCACCGCAGCATTAACACATCTTGCTTGGCCTTTGATAAAGGCTGTCCTTTTTGACCTTTGTGTTTGGCTATAATTCCACTCCAGACTTGGATTATTGACTAAAAGTCATTTTCTAGCTAATCTTGTTGAAGCCCTGAGTAACATATGCTAGTGGGAAGTTCTTTCTGGGTCTTTGTCACCATGTACCCTCCTGTAATGTCTCTAGCATATGTTGTCATGAAATTCTGTATCTTCAAAAGAGACCTAATATAATTTCTCCTCAGATCTTCACTGTGTTGAATGGGATATTTGTGGATTTTAATGCCAGGGTTGTATTAAATTTTCATCTGATGGCATTCTACTTCCCATTATTAAAATTTAGTACACAGTCATGGTGCTCTCAGAACATAACAAACAAGAGTTCATTATGGCATCTTTTACATATAAAATTCTACATATTTATGAATTGTGATGGGTAAAATAGGCAGTCTCTTATCTGCAGAACCATGGAATCTATGCCCGTAGGGAAACAGTTAAGGATCTATGGAAATCATCCTTTATTAACTAAGTAGCTATGAACTTTAAAATGCAGTCTCACCAGAATGTGCATAGCAAGATGATGCAACAGTGAAGCCTAAACTGACTGTTGCAACACCTGCTAGTATTAGGTCTTCAGAGCAGTGAAGGGAGGAGCTGGGAGGTGCTCACAGTTCCTTTGTTGCCAGAGAGCAGGTGGCAGCCTCACCCTGCGACTCAAACTTGACTTGAGGCCTGAGTGCAGACCTTGGCCTAGGTTTGGGTAGGGGTTTGGAAGTTGATGTTTCTCCACAGTGTAATGAGCTTCATGAGTGTTTTCATGGATCTGTGATGGGGCCTGGAGAAATTGCTGAAGCAGGGAAGCTGAGGAAGAATTGAGTGAGCCAGAGATGGAGGCATACTCAGGGGATATGCAAAGAGATTCCCAGGAGAGTCACTGGTGATTAGAATGCCCAAGTAGGATGATAAGGGGCGGGCTGGTAGCTCTTCTTCAGTTTGTGTCTTCAGCATAAACCTGTTGCCTTGCCCCGGTTTCTGTGTGAGTACTGGGGAGGCAGCCCGAGATGGGTCAGGATGCCAGCTCTTGGTGTGAGGATACCATGGTCGTTGGAGCTTGGTGACATGGAACTTTTAACCAGAGTGGACCTCAGAGGAGAGGAAGTCTGATAAACTGTGGCCAGCACATCTTCCAGAATGTCAGGAGAAGGAGGTTCAGGCTTCCCACACATACTGGGTCAGCTGGTGAACATTTTAAGTGGTGATGGGGAAGGAAGCCTCAGCTGAGGGCCATGTAACTCACATGGCAAAGACACATGGCCATGTAGAGAAATGTCTGAGAAGATAAACTTCTGGCAACAATGAGACTACATTGATTTCTGGGCCTTTACACTCTTCACTTTTTGGCCCCCATTGTTTTTCAGCATTTTGAGATATAAAGATGGGACAACTTAGTGTCTGTCTAGTTTCCTTTTTATCACTGTGATTAAAACAAACGAATAGAGGAACAGGATGTATCTGGCTCACAATCCCAGGTTACAGTCCGAAGCTCAGCAAAGAGAAGACAAGAATATCGAACATCACTCCCACAGCCAAAGGCAGAGCATGGTCGCATGACCCCAGCTGCTGTCCCGACCCATACTCAGCCAGCTGGGACTGGCTAGTTCTAAACTTGGGCTGCGCATTCGCAGACGGTTTTGATCCTCTGCAGAGACTCATTTATCCATATGCCATTTGCCAGAGAACACGATGCCCTGTGGTGATTCCACTGAACAATGAGTGACCAGTCTCAACTCGGGGGAAAACTCAAAGCTAAGGAAAGCAGACAAAGGACAGATAGAAGTGGCATTAGATATTGCTCCCATCTTCGTTCTAGGTTCAGCAACCTTGGGGACAAGTCCTTGATATGTTACACAGCCTCTCTCAAAGAAAGAACACTCACCTGCTGCCACTCGAAGGGATGGAGCTGTTCAACATTATTTCTAAGCTCCATCGACGACCTCCTTTTAAAAGTGAGTCTAAGACACTTGGCTGGCAGGTTGCGTTTTTTTATCCATATATGTAGAACAGTTGCATACAAGCATGCTTCAGAAAGCAGGGCAGCTAGGGACAATATGGCATCTCTACGATAGGCTCGGGAGTCATCCCCCTACCCACAGGCAGTGAATGTGAGCTCTGTATCCTCAGTCTGGCCCCAGGTGTCTACCCACTTGCACCTTTCTGCTGCTGCCACTGGTCCCATGGCTTCTATCCCATGCTTTTGTAGTATGATATTAAAGCAGGTGAGAATAGGGAGTAGGTAATAACCTGGGTCTCTGCTTGCCTTGGGCTGTGCACTTACTTACCTCTCATCTAATAATGCGCTTGGAACCTAAGTCCCTCACCCACACTGAGTATGTATATAGCCTCACCCTCCTGCAACAGTGCCCCTAATAGCCAGTTAGGATCTGTGTGTGTGTGTGTGTGTGTGTGTGTGTGTGTGTGTGTGTGTGNGNGANANAGAGAGAGAGAGAGAGAGAGAGAGAACTCACACAAAGAAGAGAAATAGATTACCCCCTTAGTAATCAATCCCTTGATAATGCCATGTTCAATGCATCCCAGAACACATCCTGAAACCTAGAAAAATGGGCTTATCTGGCCCGAACTGTTTTTAGGTGCATGAGCAATAAGGGAAAAATATGTCAACAAAGTGAACTTTCAGGAAGAATCTCTGTCCATCATCTTGTACCTCTGCATAATTAGATATACAGATTTAAAATCAGATTCATTATAATAAGGGACATGCTTGCTGAGCTAAGGCCTACCTAGTCCAAATCCTTAAATCAAAACAGAGAAGTACCCAAACTCCTTGCTCTTGAGCCCTATAAATGGACATTTCAAACAGTAATTGGAGCCCTACAAGGTGTTCCCTCATGTGACCAATCAATCTCGATGTCAACTTTGATGGTGCCTTCCTTTCTGATCTTCACTACTGTGTCACTTTGAATAGTTTCTCTGCGACTTTGCAATCTGTGTGAGCCTTTATTTCATTCTTGAATGAGATGCCAAGAGCCTGGACGCATCTGGCCCAGAAAGACTCCAAACACCAGTAACAGTAGCTGCTCAGTAAGTACCAGGTGCGGCAGCTGCTGCCATCAGAAGTGGGCTACAGAGGCACAAATACAGTGCAACGTGGTGCACCTAACTGCTGAGCTTGTTTCTGCGCCAGAGCACAGCGACCGTGCGTGTGTTACTGCAGCTCTCGCCTGCCTGCCAGGCTTGCTCCCACACTTGAAATGATAAGCTCGTTCTTTCAGTCCTCACATGGAGAACCCTCCAGAGGACAGATCTATGATGTATGACGGCAGGTGAGACCCTTGTGAAGGAGAAGGTAGCAATCAGAATGATCTGGTGCCCTGAACGGTGAACAGAACCACATGAGAACAGCTCACAAGAGCCACCTGTGATAACTGTCACATGTCCATCATGGCTCTGCTACGGCAATGGTTCTCAACGTTCCTAATGATGTGACCCTTTAATGCAATTCTTCATGTTGTGACCAGCCAACTGTAAAATCATTTTTAGTGTGACTTCTTAACTGTAATTTTGCAACTGTTATGGATTGTACTGTAAATATATGTGTTTTCTGATGGTTTAGTCAACCCCTATGAAAGGTTCTTTTGACCCCCCAAAGAGGTCATGGCCCACAGGTTGAGAACCACTGCTCTTATGGATGCAGGTCCTAAAATCAAGCTTTCCCTGACTCGTGTTCTTGAATCAACTTACTAAAGAAGAGTCTTTCTTTTTATTTTGTTTAATTTTATACATGAACATCATATATTTAATCAAACCCATCCTTGCCCCTTACCCTCTAATTCCTCCTACCACTCCCTACATCCCCTCCCAACTTCATTCCTCTCCATTTTTAAAACCAACGGAGTCCACTTAGTGCTACTATGATATTCATTGATGGAGGACCATGGTCTCAACCATCAGGGTAGCCTATCAGGGCCCATATCCCCAATGAAAACTCCCTCCCTCCCCTGGCAGCCATCATTTGCTCCT
This sequence comes from Mus pahari, assembly GCF_900095145.1. Classification (NCBI taxonomy): domain Eukaryota; kingdom Metazoa; phylum Chordata; class Mammalia; order Rodentia; family Muridae; genus Mus; species Mus pahari. Next base: position 21,666,618 of record NC_034591.1, read on the forward strand.
CAGTTAGGGGTTGGAAATTCATGAGCCCTTGCCCATTCCTGCTGGGATTCTGGCTGGACCAATCTTGTGCAGGACTTATTCGTGCACCCACAACTTCTGTGAGGTCACATGTGCAGTGTCCCTGCCAGGACTGAAAAACGCTGCCCCACAGTCATGCTGCCACTGGCGCTTGGCATCTTTCTAACCTCTTCTGCAGTGATACCCGAGCTTTACAGGGAAGAATGTGATAGACATTCCAATTAGGCCTAGGTTCTCCCCAGCAAATGTGAATGTTTCCTTAATAAAAAACACACAAGCAAACCCGCCATCATCACGCCTGAATCTTTTCACCAAACATCAGTATCTTTCCAGTTATTGTTTGTATAAATGATGGTTGCAATGACTTGTTGGGCACAGCACACACTATTAACTTATGAACAATGTGTGGATGTAGACCATAAACCCTGACACTCAAGATCCAAGCCATGCCATGGGAAACATGTCATGCCTTAATAAATAATTACTATGGTAGATAAAGACACAAAATTGACCCAGCAGGAAATAAATTATAAGTGGACATGGAAGACCTAGGGCGGTGCACTGACCATACATCAGTCACACAGCTATGACAGTCCTTTTGAAAGCTCTCAGATGCTCTAGGAATGAAGCTTTCCTAAAGGTGCCTCACACTTTGCATCTAACTTGGATTCCCCACTGATGTTTTTGGAAATGTTCCCATTCAAAAGAAGTAGCGCAAATTTAGATTTAAATTTAGATCTTCCAATTTTAAATGGTCCAATCATGAAAATCTCAGTCAGGTGTGGAGATATACAACTTTAGTCCCAACACTGGGGAGGCAGAAGCAAGAGGATCTCTGCTTTCAAGACCAGCCATCTTGGTGAGCTTCAGGACAGCCAAAACTACATTAAGAAACCCTGTCTCACAAAAAGAAAGAAGAGGGAGAGACAGAGGCAGAGGCAGGAGCAGAGAGACAGAGACAGACAGACAGAGACAGAGACAGAGAGAGACTTCCACAGGTGTGCCTAGCTACTTAAGTTTCAGTTTGTAGTCTAGTTGACAACCAAGGTTAGCTATCTCAGATTGTTTGGGGGTGATGTTGGTCATTGGTCAGGGTTTCTGTGGGACAGGACAAAGTGTAATGTCTCTTCTTGTCTCCAGTTGCTTAGATTGAGAGCCCATGTCTGCATGCTCCCAGAAAAGAAAGCTAAATAAGGATCCTTAGTATTGTATACACTCTACTTAAAGGATCTTGTAGCCACACCCTGAAGTTGGTTCGTGGTGTTGAATCAGATATGAGAGTGCCTGGTCTAAGATTGCTCTGTAGGGCTCTTTACCTTCCTTGCTTCATTGACAAGTGTAGGTCAAGAGGTCAAGGCAGCGAGTACTGCAGCACTTGAGGAAGGGGAGTACTGTGGATGCTGCTGTGGGGGACAGATGCTCACAGCTAGGATGTTCACAGTCTGGACTCTTAGTGAGCCCAATCTCCAGGCCCCTCAATCGCTGCCGGATGTAACCTGCACTCACACCATCTCAATCGCTGCCGGATGTAACCTGCACTCACACCATGGGGTTATATCTAGGTAGACTCTACAACAGCTCTAAGACATTATGCCAACCAAATGTATGGCTATTCTGAGTTATGAGGATCCCCATCTTGTGCCACAAGAGATGAGTTGGAGAAGAGAGGATGGTGCAGAGCTAAGGAGATAAATGATGAGGATAGAAGGGAACTGGGGGGATATGTGCTTGACGGTGGGAGGTTGCATGCAGAGTAGGACCGCCACCTGTGCGGTGTGGGACATGTTCTGCCCATCTGTCATTGGATAGAGGAGAAGGTGCCTGTGCCACTGGGTGTGGAGTCTGCAGGCCAGAAGAGACTTGTTTGCTACTGGGAATGTAATACTGCTGACCAGAAAGAGGTAGATAGATACCAAGCAACCTCAACTTCCCCCTTCCCCCAGGTCTCCCAGAAATGGAAAGACCACTCCTGAGCTCTGGACTCTGAGCTCTCCTCATTGCTCTGCTAAATATAAGCTAATTGTTATAGGGAACAAAGCAAGGGAGCCAGGCTTCAAGTGATATCCAGCTACACTGCTAAGATGCTAGCCTCACTGCCCTACAGACAGAACCATACATACAGATGAGCCACCAAGCCAGGGTAGGACATGCATATATCTGCCCATGACTTCTATTAACCTCTCCTAAGTTACTTCTATTATTTGTGAAAATATCAAGTTAAAATAAAACCAAATAAACCAAACTAGTGCTAGGTACTTTCCTAAAGGACTCTAGGTCAACATATCACAAAGACACATGCAAATTGTGTTATTACAGCTCAATTTGTAACAGGTAAGTTATAGAACCAACCTAGGCATCCATCAACCAGGGTATGATCAAGGAAAATGTAAGATACTTTGTGGGAAGTAAAGGGGGTGTAGGGGAAGGACGGGGGAAGGAGGATAGCCCGCGTCCGGCCAGAGTTCTTCCTGTGTTCTGGGCAGGTGGACACGGAAGGGCTGCCAGATGCTTTCCACCCGTCCTCAGGTGGGCATCTAAGCCACTGACCCCTCTTGACCGACCGGGGATCCCGGGGTGACACCCTGTAGCCCCGGGGTTATGGGAGAGAGGACTGAGAGAGAGAGGTTCCCACACAGGAAGAGTAAGCACAGTGGGCCTTGATGGACAGAGACAGTCTATGGTTATAGAGCTTTATTGTAGAAAGGCAGGGGAAGAGACAACTTGGCCAAGAGAAAGGAGAAAAGGGAGAAAAGGGAGAAAAGGGAGAGAGAGAGAAGAAAGGCTAGAAAGAAAGAGAAAATAAGAGGGAGAGAGAGTAAGAGAGACCGAGGAAAGAGGGGAGTAAGAGCAAGAGAGTGAGGTGGGGCCAAGCAGCCCCTCTTATGGTGTGCTGTTATCTTTTCTGTTGTTAGGTAACTGGGGAGGAGTTTAGCCTGAAGGTCAGAAGCTTGGAACATTATCTATGCGACTACTAACTTCTCCTGTGGGGGCTGTGGGGTGGTAACTTCGACAGAAGCCAGGGTCCAGGAGACAAGAGAGAACTTCTTCAGTCCCATGTCGGTGAATTATCATCACTGGGTCCCAGGATTCAACATCTCAGCTTGACTGGAGACCAGACTGTCTGTGTATAGCCCAATGCCCAACAGTACTTGTCTATCATCTCTCTGTCTATCCATCCATCATTTACCCATCATTCAATTCCACAATGTGCACATACACACTCACATACTCACAATGGGATCTTATTCAGCCATAAAGGAGAACTAAATTGTACTGGAGACATGGTTCAACAGTTAAGGGGACTTGCTGCACAGGGGGACTGGACATAACCCCCAACACTCACATTAGACTGCTCACATTGTCTATAGGAATTCACACTCACATTAGGCTGCTCACATTGTCTATAGGAATTCCAGAACCAAGAGCTCTGATGCTCTTATGTGGCCTTACGACACCATGCATAGCTCAGAAACAGATGAGCAAGCACAATATACACATATAATAGAAACAAAAATGTTTAAATGAACAAAATTATATTGTTTGTAGACAAATGGATACAGCTATAAATTATTATACTAAGCAAATTAAGTCAGACTAAAAAGGATGTGTGTCCTCTAATTTGTAGATCCTAGATTTTATAAAATCACACATTTATCTATGACAGGGAAGTAGAAACAAAACTGTCTAGGGAAGCAAAGGGACTGTGTGTGTATGGAAGAGGAGGAGGGACAGGGACATGGAAGAGGAGGAGGGACAGGGACATGGAAGAGGAGGAGGGACAGGGACATGGTCAAAGCACATTGTATGCTTGTGGAAAATATGTTCATGAAATCAGTAACATTAAATAAAGATAGGCCAATAAAAATAAAGACAACCCCTGGGTGTGGCAGTATGCACCCATATTCCCAGCACTCAGAAGGCAGAGGCAGAGGGATCATAGACTGAGGCCATCCTGGGCTGCAGAGTGAAGTCAACTCAAAAAAACTCAAAAGGCAAAAATACTGAGAGAGAGAGAGAGAGAGAGAGAGAGAGAGAGAGAGAGAGAGAGAGAGAGATTTGATCTGCAAGGTGTTGATCTTCAGTACTGTGGTGTGAAGAATCTGTGCCAGTCCCTTAGAGTGACAGTCTCTTAGAGAGAGTGACATATGCCCAATCTGAGGTTCCAGGAAGCCTGTCCTCAAGTGTAGTAACCAGGGTTAGTTGAGTGGGGTCCAGGCACGGGATGCCTCCTCACCGCACTCAGAGCCGACTGTGGAATGGACAAAAGCTGATGTCGGTGCCATCCTAGCAGCCCAGAGTTGGGCAGGTCTGGGGATCCTCTCCATTTATTCACCTATTGACTGTCACAGGTTGCCAAGGACCCTCAGGCAGGCTCATTACCCTGTGCTCAGGAGAGTCCTGGAGCTTTTCCAAGGGGTAAAGGATGAGATGGGTGACCTCCTTCAGCACGTTCCACTGCAGTGAGGACAGATGCCCGAGGGAAGCGGATGGGTTGTCAGTAGTACACTTGCTCTGCTAACCATGGTACTCAGAAGACTCCGCTGGTCAGGGAACCTCGTCGCTCCAAGACTGGCCCACTTGGAGCGCTGTAGTCAATCCATGTTAAAAAGTGTGTACTGTGTGATTCATGTTTTAGTTTTAGAAGAGTGGGTTTTTTAAGTATGTGGAAAGCAAAACTAATATGATAAGTAAGCAGGTAGATAGCAAAATATTGTCTAAAGTAACCCAACTGGGAGAGCAAGCAAGAGATAACATCATTAAGCCAGGTTTGCAAGCATGCAACAGAAATCGGATGGGCTTGTAGCATCCCCCACCCTTTCCTTTAAATATCTTTTTTAAAATTTATTTTATCTATTTATTTTATGTATGTGTGTACACTGTAGCTGTATAGATGATGGTGAGCCTTCATGTGGTTGTTGGGAATTGAATTTTTAGGACCTCTGCTCACTCCGGTCAACCCAGTCACTCCTGGTTGGCTCTGCTCGCTCAGTCCCTGCTTGCTCCAGTCCAATGGTTTATTATTATAAATAAGTACACTGTAGCTGACTTCAGACACACCAGAAGAAGGTGTCAGATGTCATTACAGATGGTTGTGAGTCACCATGTAGTTACTTGGATTTGAACTCAGGACCTTTGGAAGAGCAGTCAGTGTTCTTACCCACTGAGCCATCTCACCAGCCTGCTTGAAGCCCCCCCTTTAAGACAGCCAACTGGAGTTCCTGAGAGAGTCCCAGGCAGAGGAAAGTGTCTCCTTAAGTGAGACTTCCAATAAAAGAACAAGTAGAAACAGACTCATGAAGTTGTCAAATTGGGCACTTACAGCATCCAGCAGAGGTGGCAGGGAAAGTAGAAGCAATCAGCAGGGGTTCCCAGCGAATGTTCTCTCCACAGCTGAGCTTCCTCTCCACTGCTGAGCTTCCTCTCCACTGCTGAGCTTTCTCTCCATGGCTGAGTGTCCTATGGCTGAACTTCCAGCTCTCTGTTTCCATTGTGGGCATTTTATATTGTGGGATAAACAATAAGAACATCTGTTGGCAATGGTCCATTTCCAGCTATTCCCAAGGACTTGGCATTTTAACTTTGGGGTTATTTCCCACGTCTTCGTTACACAGATCTAGGGGCCTAGCCTGTTCTGACCCAGGACAGTAGGTTTTGGAGGGCATATGACATAAATATGATTGGATCAGAAATGTGTGGAGCAATCACTTACAGAGCCAGCCTCTCAGGGTCTCAGACAACACATGACAACTTACCAAAACAATGTGCATTACAGACGGAGCTGCTGGGTGGCTCTGCCCTAAACTGAACTTCCTCCTGAGCACAACTGCCTTGCATCTGGGTGACAAATCCCGCCTGGGCTTTCACTGACGTTCATCTGGATTTGGGTGCTTTCCTTCCTTGCCAAGATGGCACACACACGACTGGCAGAGTGGGAGTTTGTGAGTTTCAAAGGGCTCCTTGAGCAGAGTCTTGTTTGTGTAGAATTGTCCTTCCAAATATCCATGCTCTGCCCAGGCAGAAGTAGATCCTTTTGCCCCAGATCCCTGACCCTCAGCATCATTTGATACCAACAAGTCTTTTCCACGTAAGGAGGTGGGGTGCTATGGCCTGAGGACATAAAGATAGGACTCTAAACCTCAGGAAGATGAGACCTTGTAACACAGTGAGGGAGAAGGAAACAGAGAAACCCAAACTACCTTGTGATATGAAAGATTTGAAATTAGAAATAGGCTGAGGAAACAACTCAGCTGTGTTGTGGCCTGCCCAGCTTTGGGATCCACATGACTGGGGTGACAGGAAATGAAGAAAGACAGACACATGTACAGAAAAGCTTAGAGTGTGGGGGCTGTGGCCTTTGATGAAGACACACTAGCAGCCTGGGAACTCAGAGAGTTTATTATATACGCAGGAAGGAGGAGGAGGAGGGTTAGCAAGCACTCTCTGGTTGTGTTCATCTGGGACCAGGAAACTGACACTGATCTGTCCATAAACAGGCATACTCAACTAGGGGAAGCCTGCTCCTCCTGTGAACCTGACCCAGGGAACCTTTCCTACTTCCATGGTCTGAAGCATTTGGGTTCTTGATATGTCTGTGCTCATATCAATAATACACATTCTCTCAAAACTATAACTTTGTCAATAAAAAGCTTGTCACACCAGCATGAAGACCCTAGTTCAGTCCCAGCAACCATATGAAAACCAGCCATGGAAGTGTGTGCTTGTAATCTGGGCAAGGGAGTTAGGGTGGCAAAGACAGGTAATTCCTGAGCCTCACTGGCCAGACAGCCTAGCTAAACTGATGGACTTTGTACTGGCTGGTTTGGTGTCAACTTGACACAGCTGGAGTTATCACAGAGAAAGGAGCTTCAGTTGAGGAAATGCCTCCATGAGATCCAGCTGTAAGGCATTTTCTCAATTAGTGATCAAGCGGGGAGGACCCATTGTGAGTGGTACCATCCCTGGGCTGATAGTCCTAGGTTCTATTAGAAGGCAAGCTGATGATGGGAGCCTGATAGAGCTGTCTCCTGAGAGTCTCTACCAGTGCCTGACAAATACAGAAGTGGATGCTCGGATGCTCACAGCTATCCATTGGACTGAGCCATCCATTGGACTGTCCCCAATGAAGGAGCTAGAGGAAGGACCAAAGGAGCTGAAGGGGTTTGCAGCCCCATAGGAGAAACATCAATGTGAACTAACCAGTACCCCCGGAGCTCCCAGGGACTAAACCACCGACCAAAGAGTACACGTGGTGGGTCTTGTGGCTCTAGCTGCATTTGTAGCAGAGGATGGCCTAGAGGTACATCAATGGGAGGAGAAGCACTTGGTCCTGTGAAGACTCAATGCTCCAGTATAGAGGAACGCCAGGGCCAGGAAGTGGGTGGGTTGGTGAGTGGGGGGAGGTGCAGGGGAGGGGATGGGGGTTTTCAGAGGGGAAACCAGGAAAGGGGATAACATTTGAAATGTAAATAAAGAAAATATCTAATGATAAAAGGAGAGAGAGAGAGAGAGAGAGAGAGAGAGAGAGAGAGAGAGAGAGAGAGAGATGAGCAAACCAGAGCAAGCATGCCCGTAAGAAACATCCCTCCATGGCCTCTGCATCAGCTCCTGCTCCCTGAACTGCTTGAGTTCCAGCCCTGACTTCCTTTAGTGATGAACAGCAGCATGGAAGTGTAAGCTGAATAAATCCTTTCCTCCCCAACTTGCTTCTTGGTCATGATGTTTGTGCAGGAATAGAAGCCCTGGCTAAGACAAACCTCAAGACCAGTAAGAACCTATGTCAAAAAGTGTAAGAGTATATTAGCATAAGTATATAAGTATAATAGCTAAAGTATAATAGCATAAGAAGTGATGCTCCTGGGGAATGATATCCACAGGTGATTGCTAGTCTCCATGTGTATGTCTACATGTGTACAGATGCATGCAATCACACATGTACAAACAAACACTTGCAAAACATAAAGTAAATAAATCTGAAATACCAAAATATAGAAAAGTGGAAGGGTGTGAGGTACCTCCAGGATATGAATGATCGACAGCAGAAAAGCCTCCCACTGAGTGTGGGGCTGGGTTTCTCTCTTGGGGCAGTGCTGGTCCCCGTACCTGCCCTTCAGGTCATCTTGAGTGTACTTGCAACCCTCTCTTCTTTGTCCCATCAGTATCAGCAACTATGACAGCAAAACTCCTATGCTGTCAATTGCTTCACAGTATCTGAGCTCTTTCTGGGACAGACCCACCATTGAGGCTAGGGAGAGAAGCCTTTCATACAGCATCCTCTTTAACACTTGTTCTGTATTTGGCACCTCTCCCTTGCCTTTCTGTCCCCTCTGAACGTGACCTGCAAGTCAATAGGAGCGACTCCTTTGCTGCAGGGAGCAGGCACAGCCCTCACTCATCCTGGTCCCCATTTGCTTTTCAGGGAGCAGACTTTTCCCTTCCCCCAGAGCCAGCCCTTCTCTCTCAGCCTATGAACCCCGGGAATGGCCGTTGAAGCCCCACACTTCTGTGCCTGCACCAGGCTGCGCAGAGGCTAGATGATTTGTTTCCTTTGAAATAAAGTACTTGGCTGTTGGGCTGTGTGAGGTTGGTCCTTGGCGGCCACTGTCACATTATAAACATGCACAGACTGTGGGGGAAAATGTGACTTAATAAAATATTCAGCTGCCTTTCTTCTTTGAGCTATATTAAGCTGCGCCTGTTCTGCATGGCAAATGCCACCGATTCAGAATTCACAAGGAAATGAGTGAGGCCAGAGGCCCAGGGGTGGGGGAAGGGGCCCAGGGTGGTCTATTTTCAATTGAGTAGTTGACTGGTAGGAATGTGGGGTAGGGGTGGCTGTGGCTACCTGCCCATTCCCACCGGAAGGCCTGTGAAGCCTACTTTGGGCTTGGTGCTTACTAAATGGCCTTTTCCAAGAGACCCTAGAATGGGACTCCTCCCCTGCAGGCTCTGAAGGCTGCTTGCTGTCAGTTGTTGGACTTGATCTATAGAATCTCATAAAGACTGGGTGACAGGATGCATCCTACTTCATACAGATAGTCCCCATCTAATATTGGTTCCATCCATTCATAGTTCACTCCTATTCCCCCACCCCACCCTCCAGCATTACTCAGGAACCTTAACACTGGTAAGATAAAAGAGGAGCCACCTTCAATGTAAGAGTGGAAAGGTATACGCTCTTCATGTTTAGTCTATTCTCCTTGCCCTGCTCTGACTGAGTCAGCAACTTGACTGGCTTGTGATTCAGACTGTGGGCCAAGCCAAGCACATCAGCTCCTCTTTGGATCCACCTTAGTCGAGCAGGATTGGTGTGCACAGAGCCAATAGCAACCCTGGCAGGTATGACAGTTGTACTGTAAACTTTTAATGCTTTTTGTTTGATGTTTTAACAATTATTTTGTTTTATGTATACAAGTATTTTGTTTTATGTATACAAGTATACGTCTGCAGCATATGCCTACCCAGTGCTAGCAAAGGCCAGAAGAGTGCATCATATCCCCTGGAACTGGAATTATAGATTATTGTGCCATGTAGGTTCTGGGAATTAAACCCAGGTCCCCTGGAAGAGTAGCCAGTGCTCTTAACCATTGAGCCATCTCTCCAGCCCCATGTTGTAGATTTTAATTCATATGTCTCAAAAGTCTCAAGCACCATATTCCTCATGTTCTTTCCTGTCCGCCGACGTTACTACACTGTGAACACATAACAGTTGGCCACCACTTTAGGGTTAAAATAACAAAAGATCCTTAAACCCACCTGTCTTAGTCCACTCCACAGATGCCGGTGGAAGTCTGTTTTATCCTTTTCTTCTTCTCCCTTCTGTAGCTTTCTTGCCCAGTGACCTCAATTCTAGTGACCTTCATTTGAGTCTCCTGGTTCACAGACTACGATAAATAACTCATACCTCTTGTTCCAGTGCAGTTTGTACTAGCATGCTGTCAACAACTGCAGGCCCAAATTGCAATTCCTATAATATTTTTGCTTAGTATTTCAGAAATATTTCCAACAATTTAGTAGTTACTAAATATCACGGTATTCAAGAGCTGACAAGTGCCAGTCATGTCATCAGTCTTGATTCTGACAAGAAGTCTCTCTCCTATATAAATTATTTCAATTAATATGGCATTACCTTTGCATCTATGGTTTTCCTACTTTACCACATAGAATGGTGAGACTAGGGCAGCTTAAATCACTGCCTTGATGCCTCCAAGGTATACATGTGGCATAAAACCCTACCTGCCACAGAGGGTTGATCCTGGTGGCTGCCATGGTGTGGATACAGTTTAAACAGTGCTTTTCCTCAGGCCTCCTTCCTTGCAATGTTTAGACTTCTTTCAACATTTAAGACACATAAGTTGCATTTAGCTGTGTACACATAGAAATCACATCCACCAACTGATCCAAGGCTATGATTAGACATGCTAGTTTCTAAGGTCATCCTTTCACTGTCATGATCCACAAATGAGCGCAAGCCAAATTTTCCTAAGTTACTCTCTCTCCCTTGGACATTGTAAAAGCACTAACACACTCAACTATTTATAACAGATAGCAACTGGAGTTTACAGACAATGGGGTAACGCTGTCACTGCCCTCTTTGAGCTGTCATGACATCTTCCCTTTCTCCTGGGGTCGTCTGTGTTGCCCCACAGAGGCCTCTGTCCTCTCTTATCCCTCTCTGGAGACTGGTTTGTGTGGTAGAGGGACTTATGTGGGACTCAGGAGAGGCCCACTTAGAGTCTGAGTTTGTTGTCACAGGTGCTGCTATGATGAGACACCAGAGATGGTGATAAAGAGAGGGACCAGCATTGACTTCTCCCCCTTACCCCCCCCCCGATCAGAACAGTGCAAAAGCGACATTTTATTTCTCCCTGGAAATAGCATCGGTAAAATGAGCTAAGAAAATGGGCTATGATTGACCTTGTATGCTGTTTGAGAAAAAAGGAGGTGGATGTGTAGATTGTAGTAGATTAGCTTTTTTACTTGATGATACTTAAACTTATAATTACCTTATACAATTAATATATGCTAACAAAAGAAGAGAAAGAGAACTGTTTCTGCCCTACCCAAATACTGGCTATTTCTTAGTTGCCTAAATCCTAGAATATAGCTAGGTAAGGTCGAGTGTTGGATTGAAAAGTCCCTGTGTGTAAGGTCCATCAAAAGCAGCATTTCCATGGTGCGTGTGGCGGTCCTTCCCCTAGGAACAGGACTTTGGACGAGACTAACTGGCCATCTGGTTACATATTCTAAGACACATGCATTTAAGTCACCTCCTGAGCCTTTGAGGCCAGAGTCTTCTCAGAAAAGAATCTTCAAGGATTCTTGACATGATTTGGAGGAAGGGCTGCACTGCTCCCTCTAGAAAGGGATATGGCTGATGCTCGGTTGACAGTCCTGATGACAGAAGGATAGATGTTCCAAATAGGCTGAGCTCCAGGTTCCTGAGCAGAGAGTCCAACTGGTCCCCAGCAGGCTGGACACCAACAAGCCCAGAAGACAGAAAGGAATAAGCTGTGCCTGACTAACCCGACATTCAAACTGTGTGGGTCAGAAACAGCATCTAGCATGGGTCAGAGATAGGGACAGGCTCCTGAGAGCCTGAGAAGGATGGATTCGGCCCCACTTCCCTTTTCTCAAGACTTTGATCCTTGTGAAAATAAAGGCAGTGCAGCAGCAGCAGAGTCCCCTCCCCTGGCTGCCCCTCACACCAAGCAGTCTGCAGTGCCTCGGGGTAACGGGAAGTTTCACCACCTCGATGACTCTGGAGGCAAACCCGTCCTCTGGTGGCATAACAGTCAGTATTTCCTCCTGGGTATTGACAAGGAGACCTGACAGTTCTGGTACTTTTTATCCTACAAAACCTCAGGGAGAATTTTGTGGCTTAAGGGGGACATAAGTGAATCCCACCATGTTGTCTCTGTGAGCTGAGTGTCGACACAGCAACCTCCACTTCTTGAAAGTCTTGACTGTTCATGGTGCAGGACTTTGGTCCCTGAAATGACCTGTGTGCTTACAATAGGTGAACTTTGACTCATTTCTTAGAGAAGCTAAGGTGGGACAGGGCATGCATCAAATGGCTGGTATTGGAATAGGGATTTTTTTTCTTTTTTGACAGCTTAGATTTAAACTGTCTTGCAACTGAGTTTCACTTTGCTAGGAAAAATATGAGGTGCATTTACAAATTGCTAAAAGAAAATGAGTTTGGGAGCTGAAGAGATCGTTCAGCCCATCAGTTGCTTGCTACACAGGCCCAAGGACCTCAGTTTGGATTCTTAGCACCCACATTTAAAAGTCTGGGTGTGGTCACATGTGTTTGTAACTCTGTCATCATGTTCAGTAGGAGAGGCCCAGTCTTGATGCCTCATCTGGCCTCAGTGAACAATGATTTGCCTAGTCCTGCAGTGACTTGATGTGCCAGGGTGGGTTGGCACCAATGGGGGCCTCTCCCTTCTCAGAAGAGAAAGGGAAGGGGATATAGGAGAGGGGCTGTGTGAGGGGAGGCAGGGTTCTGGATTTAAATTCATTAATTAATTTGAATAAATTAATTGATTAACAAGAAAAAAGAGAGGTCTGGTCTTAAAAGACAAGGTGGAAAGTGAGAGAGGACACTGCACTCTGGCCTCCTTGTGCACATACACACTGACACGTGCGGACGCCGCCTGACAGTCCCATCAGAGATAGCTTATAGACTGAGTGCTGCTATCGTCTGAGGACTCGGGAGTCACTGAACGCCTGAGACTCATCCAAGGTTCCAGGATTCAGGAGCTCAGTGGGCATGTGGTGGCATGTGCTACCCACATGTGCTGCCTGCAGGATCCCTTTCTGTCTCTTTTTACTATTTGTGGAATATGATAAGAAACACAGTCAGTGTATGGACTGGATGTGGGAAATCTATGTTCAGTGTGAAATTCCTTGCATCTATAGAGGCTTTAACTCAGTGCTTGCATGATAACTCATTGTCAACCATTCCTGATCTGGTAGGTCCCTTGAAATTCAGAGCATCTGAAACCAGATGCTACAGGTGGCTCAAGCAACAGGCTTTTATTTCTCATGCTTCTGAAGGATAAAAATCCAGGTCACAGTGCCAGTGGATTTAGTGTCTGGTGAGGTTGACTATAGGGACAGTTAGAGCTCCTCTGCCACTTCTTACAATGGCACTAACTCTGTCATAGAGACCACACCCTTCCCACTCCTCTCCTCCTGGGGTTTTGTTGAGGAGTCCTGCAGGTTGCATTCCTTCAGCTGAGCTTATAGTGTGTTCTTTGGAAGCATCAGAGAGGCTGTTCCCTTGAGACCTGCTATCATCCCCAATAAAGTCTAGCTATCCCGTTGCCCCCCCCCCCGCCCCAGGCTAAGCCTGGCACAGTATGTTGGACATTGGCAGTTAAGAGTTAAACTCATGTTCCATTCACCAGTCCCTCTGAGTTCCCTACTGATCAGAGCAACTTCCAGTAAATTCTTTTTCCCTCCATATGAAGGGCAGCAGATCTGCAGGGTAAAGGCAAGACTACGTGTGTCTTCGAGCACAGTGTCTGCTAGAGCACATCACTAGAAACGCATCGTATCCTGAGGAAACTGAGGTACAATACCATCTCTTTTACACTGAGTACACAAGCTGGAGAGTCACTTTAAGGCTTTTAATGCATTGCCCAAGTCTGACACAAATGGCTCTGGGGACACACAAGAACCACGGTGTGTTCAGTAGTGACTCTAGAGTTAGAAGTAAATGACAATGTCCAATGCCCAAAGAACTCTCATCTGAAGTAAGTGCTTCCTAGGCCTTGCCCCTCCTCTGGAGTCATCTCTACAAAAGGATGCAAGAATAAGGAAGAGCCAACCACCTCAGCAAACCCCACTTATACCAGTATCTGTAACATCCCTGCTGGCCAGTCAGTGTTCCACTGGCCAAATCCAGTCACTCTTCCTCATTTATCTTCCTCACATCTTACAAAGTCCAGAAGATGTGTCCCTTTGAGTTTCACATTGCCCTCCTTGTCCTGACAGGTTGAACGTCATTTCACACAAACCCCAAACGTTTGATTCAGAGTTTAAAAAGTCAGCTTGGTTTTGGATACAGTGGAAAAGATCAAGCCAGTAAATCTGTAGCCTTAAATGTAACTGCTTGTTTAAACAGTGGTGTTTTAGGCAGAAATTAGTTTTCAGAACATTAAAAAAAATCCCAGCAATAATATTTACAAATCCTTTCAGATGCATGAAAAATTAGCAACTAAATCTGGCCATTAAAGCGTCATCTTTATTTGACCAAAGCATGCTATAAAAATGGAATAAACTGCAATTTATCTTAGCTGACAGCTAATTACCTGAAGTCTGATTAAAGGGGAAACTAAATTTATTTAATTAGTGTTTTGGTATTTTAGTCTGTGTACATATAAATATGCCTATCTGTTCTTCTACATGAACATTGCTAGAAATAAATTACCATTTTCATTTGGTCCCATTCAGAAGCTGCCAAGCTCAGGACAATTTTGGAAGAATGGTTGTTTCCCAGACAATGATACCAGGTGTGGGCAGACTATGAGTTTGACAGGAGAATGAAGAGAGAGCTAACACTGGAATGGGTGGGGATGACTGAGGCACCTTCTGTTTCCCAGAGGCCCTTTCTTACCAGCAGCTAACTCTAGGGTGAGCCAGGCCTGTCAATACATTCTGCACAATAGGGGGCTATGCATATAATGAAGCCTCCAAGATAGTGGGGCAGGATGCTAGACAGTTGCTCTGGAGGTTTGCCACTTGGTAAGTGTGATGCTGGTCAAGGTTTTGAGGAGTCCAGGGCCCAGAGGTGGTTGAGACCATTCCAACTGTTGTGCACACAAGAGACACAGACAACATTTTAGGTACTACAATAAAACATTTCCCTCTCTAAACCTCTGGGAGTCAAAGAAGATTGAATTTTTTTTTTAAGGGATGAGACAATGTCTATCATGGTAGTGAGGTGTTCTTGGAGGCAACAAAAAGAGGGACCATATTTTATAATAGAATCTGTTAGTATGGTGAAAATGAAGCTATTAATATTCAGAGTTATTTTGAAAGCTGTATATTGATCCCTGTAATGTTGTTAAGTTTGCGGTATCCCCTCAGATGTCCTTCCTTTCTGCTCTTCCCACTGTTTATTTGTGTCCCCATGAACTCTTGGACATGTTTATCCTTCTCTTCTGCCCAAATTTCCCTTCTACTATCTTCTATAAAGATGGCTTCTTAATATTCATATATATATATATATATATATATATATATATATATATATGTCTCTGTTTACCACTGAAAGCTTGTATTTCTGTTTCAATTTTCAAGGATGCTATTTTGAAATGGAGAGGTTTTCCTGACTTAAATGTCAGACCTACCCAAAGTTCAGCAATATGCTTATAAATAATTGGGCTAAAATATCAGTTTTAAAAAGCAGTGTAGCTTCTCAATCAAACGCCACAAAGGCATAAAAGTCTTAATTAAGTCTGAAACTCCACTCTGCACACACCCACTCACCCCAGGCTTCCTCTCTGACTGTTGAGCAGACCCAGTGAAACAGCTAATTACCGAAAGGACAGTAGTATAGGCACAGGCCAAAGCAAGAAGAATCACTCCAGTCAGGGATCAGTGGGTCAGTGGGGGCTGGGAGCCTGGACACACACATTGCCATCTCATGAAGACTTCCGGGTCAGCCTGTCCATCAGCCTCATTCCACTGAGCAGCACTGCTCTGGCAGAATAGGAACTTCTCCTGTATAGTGATTTCTAAAATTGCTAAGTAGACATGTAAGTAGGGAACATGATGCCTAGGTAAAGAGTCAGCTTCTAGAACCACTGTCTTTCACCTCCTCCCTAGCCCCTCCCCTTCCTCTAACAATCAATTCCAGAATCATCTGTGGTGGTTTAAATAAGATGTCCCGCATAATTGTGGTGTCTGAACGCTTGGTTCACATTTGGTTGTGCTGTATAGGGGAGACTTAGGGGGTGTGGCCATCTTCCTTCTTTATTCTGTCATTTGGTCAAATGGCTTCGGGGTCACAGAAACTGAGATACTGTGGTTAGGAAATGCCACTCATTCTCCTGGGCCACAGGCAGTCCATGTTGCCTGTTTCCTTCCATATTTCCTCAGGGCTTTAGAAATCAGCATTATCTACTCAACAATAGTTGGGAGAGAGCATTGACAGTAAGCTGCTTCCTCCGGTCTTTAGGAAATGCCCCATGGGTATAACCTTTCAGGTTGGCAGAAGGATGCGGAGGACTCAGAGGGGTACTGATGGCATCCTGACAACCATCCACCATGAAGCCAAGGTCAAGGGGACAGGGTGACTTGCAGTTTTATGGTATTATCTTTGTCGGTGTGGGAGTGGAAGGGCACCCTTGACTCACAGGCACAGCTGACTTAATACGGGCTTGGTATGCTATGCTGAGGACTGTCAGGACAGGGTAGACATGAATTTGTGTTTATGGAGAATTTCCAGGAGATTCTTCAGGAAGATAGGTTTTGTAAAATAATGAGCTTCTTGTAATGTGTCCAGCATGGGTGGCTTACAGCTGGAGTCACAGAGCTGATGCTCGGCCCAGCAATCGATGCCTTATAAGGTCTACAGTGAGATGCTCAAACAGGCCTCTACTTATACTCCTCCTTCCACTCAAACAGCAGGAGTGGAAAAATGTGTGTTCAAGGTCTGATTTCCGCCTCTTGGTCTAGAGGTGGAGTACAAAGCAAGCCCCGAGAGTCAGTTCTCTTATTTTTTGTGTAGATAAGTTTTTGAATCAGGAATCTGAGATCTATGTTGAGCTCTGCTTAACATGCAGGCATGCAGAGAAAAAGATCTTCAAGAATGAGAGGTGGATATTGTACACCACCTCTTTGACCTAAACGGTTAAGCACCCACTTCTGGTCTCTGTGCACACCAGGTATACACATGGTACACACACACACACACACACACACACACACACACACATATATATATATGTGTGTGTGCAAAATATGCATACAATAAAATTTTAATTAATTAACTAATTAATAATTAGTTATGTCTGTTGACTGAGGGTGTGGCTGAAAGGGAGCATACTTGTGAGCATTAAGTCAGTCTTGGGTCAGCTTGCTGTATCTTGGGATGATGTAACCAGCCAGGGCTACAGAGAGGGAGAAGAGACCCCAGAAAAGACATTTCCTCTAGAGAACATGGAGAAGGGACAGCCAAGGAGGTGATGGAATGTAACCAGGAGCTAGAAAGTTCTGTGAAATAGTAGCAGGGACAGAAAGAAGTAGAAAGATGAGATACAATGGGACCTCACAATGGAGTTGAAAAGGCTTCCCAGGGCCCAGAGGCACATGGCCTCCAGAATGAGAGGACATCTTCTTTCAGGGAACCCAGGCATCCCGAACCTGCCAAGCCAGCATGTGCTGTTACATTGTAACAGAGTCCCTGTGGGTCTTACATGAACCCAGGTTCAGCTGCCTGTTTGGTCTGGGAACTGGGTCATACTTGCTGATATAAGTACTTTTGTGAGAAAAAGGAAACATTGTTTTAGAAAGTTTGAAACAGGGAGCTGCTGTAGCCCAGAGATGGTCAGAGCAGGTGTTCGTGGGGTGTGAATCAGAGTAGTCACACCAGGCTCTGGAGTTCAGGAGTCCTTCGCAGGAACACTCTGGAGCATTTGGCTACGAGAAGAGAGATCCCTAACCAATGCTTGACTTAACTGGATTCTTTGTCCTTCTCAGAATTGAGCATCCAATTATAAAACCAAAAGCTGACTATCCAGGGAACCAAGATTTATTGTTTGGCCAGAGAAACAGAGAAGACTGGAAAATCAATCACTGGCCAACATCCCCTCAGAATAAAGGAGGAGAGTCCTCTGAAGTGTAAGAGGCGAAAGTGGGAGAGTCTTGCTAATGTTTAGAGGTTCATGACTATTAAGGGAAAGGATAAGATTTACCCTGGAGATGAGGTCTTGACTTCACAGAATCTTTACACGTAAATGTTTTCAGCCTGAGTTAGAAGTACACCTGGCCAGAGTGGTACTAGTGCGTATGGGGGCAGGGGTGGACATCACTAGGGCACATATCACAGCAATGCAGTGGTTAGCCTGAGGCAGTTAGAAAGGGGGATGTCAGAGCACATAAAAAAAAAAAAGTCTCCTTTTTGACTCACCAAGCTACCTGCCTCTCCTATTTTCTCCTGGACTCACAGAAGTAGCAGAACACCCTGTGTGACTGCTTAGATGAACCACTTGTCTGAAAGGGAACACTGGTTAGCAGAAAGGACTGCCTCTCAGGGTCTGAGAAGGTGACAAACCGACAGGCTGATGTCCCACATGGGGATGTGGTGGGGACCTCACACTCTCCTGATTACTCTGCAAGTCTTGTTCCCTCCAGCAGCGTGACTGACAGAGGGGTTGTGGAAAGGTGGGGATCTCCTCGAGCCTCCTCTGCTTTTTAGGTGGAGTTGGGCATTTTCGCCAGTGCTTTGCACTGAGCTGAGGTTTCCTGCCAGGCACCAGTCCCCTGGAGGGCTCAGCTTGAAGTTTGCTGTTTGAGGACCAGGAGCAACCACTGTTGACTAGTGCCTGGTGCGAATTGTCCTGGAGAATGAGTGAGCAACTGGCAACAGGAAGACATGGTTTCCACTGCTCCCACCCTGGGCCTGCCCCAGGTAGAACTTGGAGGAAAGCTACAGGTGTGATAACAGTATTGAAAGCAGCCAGCAACCAGGCTGGCACAGACACAGAGTAGAAGACCTAGGCTCCTATCTTCTGGACTCGCATCCAACCTTCCAGGTGACCATAGGAGGAATATAAAGCCAATAAGCCTGTGATGTGTACATGAGGCCAGTTCTAGGGTCATCTCAGAGGAGATTCAGAGCCTACAGGGGTTCTGTCTACACTGCAGTAATACCCTGGCTGACTCCATCATGACCTAGAAATCCAGTGTTGACCTCCGACCTAGGCCTGCTGCCAGGTGGGCATGAGATTGATGGCATGTGACAGAAGCCTCCAATAGTTCCTGTCCATCTGACCCAGCAGGTCTTTAAGGTGCAGCTGTCCACATTTGTCCCCTGAAGCGTGATGACTGGGACCTTATTTCAGGGCTAATTACAAGAGGCTTCAATTTGTTGGTTGCTACTCTTGTACAGACCAGAAGAGTGAGGAGCTTCCGGCTACCCCCATTCATTCCTGTGTCACATAGTTCCAATTTCCAGCAATGCGAGGGAGGGTAGAGGTACCCTGTGGCCTTTGTCACAGTGGTTTTGACCCCAGTGTGAGCAGAGTTCTAGAGCTGTGCAGTCGAAGGCCTGATGTGAGAAATGTCGCTTGCTTTCAGGAAGCAGGGACTTGCCTGCCAGTCACTGTAGGAGCCTGTCAACATGCTCCCTTTGTTTTCTCATTAAGTTGAATGTAGTTTCTTTGAACAAACCTTCAAAGAGTCTAGACATTTTTGTTTTTTGTAAAGGTACATCTTAATTTTTATTAATTATTTTATAATTTCATAGAATGTGTTTTGATCATAGTCCTACTGCCTACCCCAGTTCCTCCCACTTCCAACCAGCTTCCTCCCAGTTCCTCCCTGCTCTAACCAGACTCCCTACCCACCAGCTTTGTGTTCCCTTTATCTGTTTTCGGCACCCACTGGATCCAGTTTGCACTGCCCGTATAGTTTTTGATGTGTGGCTACGGTCTTAAAGAGAACCAACTCTCCCTGCCCCTGCAGCTATCAGATGCCAGTAGCTCTTTGGCATCTGGGTGACCACCTCCCCTCTACATGCTGTGGGATTTTGTGTGGCTTGAGCTTGCTCAGGGTTTTGTTCATGGTGTCACAATTGCTGTGAGTTCACATGTGCAGCTGCCATGTTGTGTCTGAAAGTTACTATTGCCTTGTGACCCACCACTTCTGACTCTAATGCTCTTTCTGCCCCCCTTTCTACAATGATCTCTGAGCCTTGGGAAGAGGGGGGAAGAGGGGATACAATATAGTGTCTCGTTTAGGGCTGAGCATTCTTCAGTCTTGCTGCCTTGGTCAGTTGTGAGTCTCTGTGTTAATGGCCGTATGCTGCAAATAGAAGTGGCTGTGATGATGGTTGAGAGATGCACTGATCTATGGGTATAAAGATAAAGATAAGTCATTGTGAATTAGTTTAATACTGTGGCCATTTAGAGAAATAATCGTCGTATGTTCTCCACTTGTGCCTATGGCCTGTGTAGCCACATCTTCAATAAACATGAAGTCCAGGGCTGCGGTATGACTGAGCAGTTAGGAGAACACACTGCTGTTCCAGAGGACCCAAGTTCAGTTCCCAGCACCCACATCAGGTGGCTCACTACTGCCAGTCACCCCAGGTTCAGTGGATCTGGCTTCTCCACAGACACATATATGTATAAATTAAAAGTAACAAAAAAGATCTCTTTTAAAAAGTACAGTACACTTATAGACATTTTACCTGGCAATTTATAGACCACAGCACACAGCACAGTGGGTGTTCTAGTAAACCATGGTTCTCCTCCCACAGATGGATGACCCAAATCTGACACCCCAAGCCACATCTAAGGTTGTTGATTAAGTTGATTTTATAAAAGCTCTTTGACATTTATAGGCTTTTAACTACCATAAAGATATCCACCCCTTCACAGTGATCTTTTGCAGAGTGTTCAAGCAACTAGAAAGGGCTGGGGTTGCTCACTTTCCTTTGATTGCTTTAAAAATAGCTATTTATACCAAGTCTGATTCTTTTGAGATTGTGTAGAAGGAAAGACATCCATGCAAGCTAAGCATCTAACCTATTAAAACTGCTTCCCAGACAAACAGGAGCTGTTTCCCCCCGAAGACCAGCAGTAGACAGCTGGTACTGGGAGACAGTGTTGGCTCTAATGTGGATCCAGACTAGGAAGGTTACACCAAAGCTCTGGTGGAGGACAGCTGGCTGTATGCCAATGACAGACAGGAGGCTGTGGCTCACAGAACAACCATCCTGTCCTCTTACCTCAGCCTCCTCAAGAAAATTTTTTTTTGAAGAAAAGAAATCACTTTACCAAAATTTCTTTCCCAATCACCATGCCCTCTGGGGTCAAAAAGAATTTCTGCTCAGTCATCCTTGTATTAATCTTTATTAACTGTGTGTCCGGCACTGGACTAGACACAGGTTTCAAAGGCAATGGCAAGTCATGGTCCTTGTAAGGCTGGGTATTTGCCCTGGCTATGCAAAGCCAACAAAGCAGGGGAAGAACTTGAGCCAAGGTCATGACTGCAAAAGGGGACAACACCCCCCCACACACACACACACATATGCTGTGCTGAGAACAGTCAGTGCAAAATGGATACAATTTGGGGAAAGTATTCTTGAAGTTAAAAAGTGTGTGTGTGTGTGTGTGTGTGTGTGTGTGTGTGTGTGTGTGTACACATGTATGCATGCTGCAAATGCCACAGCTTGCACATGCAGGTTGGAGAACAACTAGCTGTAGAGAGTTGGTTCTTTCCATCCGCTTTGCTGGAATAGGGTCTCTCGTCTTGTTTCTGCCTCTCTGAGTTCCCCATCACTGCAGGTTACTGGTTCAAAGACGTCTGAGAGAGTTCTTTCTCTGTCTTTCATCTTTCCACAGAATCTATTGATACTCACCACTACATGCAACTCTTTGTGGGTTCTGGAGATTAAACTTGGGATGTCGGACTTGATAGGCAAGTGTTTTCATCCACAGAACCCTCTTCCAGGACCAATATTTTAAAGATATTTTCAGTCTGCAGGTGATTGAATCCAAGGGGTAAGATAGAGAGAGATGACTGCACTTACAGTGACCTACAGGCCCATCAACAATGTAGGAGAATACTGTCCTTTTTGTCTTCATACCCCCTCCAGGGGCAGTAGTCCAGGCAGGTTTGCTGTTGGTTGTGGTGGTTTTTAGAGAGGGAGTGGATGGAACTTGGGAGTTTATTTTCCAGTACTCTGGTGGCCAGGCTACTTTTCCTATGGTCTCTTCAGGTAACTTCTTCAAGCAAGAAGCCATTCAAGCTATTGTATTGTGCTAATAGTAAGTTTCCATAACCCTCCCCCACTGATTGATCTATGGAAGTTACTCATATCTACTCCCTCTGAGACATCACCTGGAATATTGCAAACAGACCATGTTTCATCTGTTGCTGTTCACAGTAGCTGATGGCAATCTTAGAACATGGACACAGTGTTGGTTGCTGGGAGTCAGTCTGAGAACATGGACACAGTGTTGCTGGGAGTCAGTCTGAGAACATGGACACAGTGTTGCT
>NC_034591.1:21689169-21727726 GCF_900095145.1 Mus pahari
GAAGGAGAGGGAAAGAGAGAGAGAGAGAGAGAGAGAGAGAGAGAGAGAGAGAGAGAGAGAGTTAGAGTTGTTTGGGTGTCATTAGCACAGAACTTAAGCAGGAGGCAAATGATCAGAGTGATCTTTTCACAAACCCCGTTGCACTCTGGGTGTTGGTGTGCATCACTGTTTTTTCTTTGGTCTCACACATCTTTGTCAGTGATTCCTAGGCATCTATGAGGGTGGTGGGGCCACTATGGTTCTTTAGTCCTATGACTTTCCTTTCTCTGTAATTCCTATGACTTTTCTTTCTATGTTATTCCCATTCGGTTTGGTTTTGTGTAACTTAGCTGAAGGCTGCACAGCGCACACTACGCTGCCTCTGGCTTCTCCTTTTACTGGTTCGTATCTGAAACAGTTTGCTTTTTTCATGGTTTTCACAATCTAACTTTTCATTATCTTGAAAGTTAAGTCTGGGTATTTCCTCTGTGTTAACGGGACTCAGGTCAGTGCTAAGCAAATGTGTACTCAATTGCCTGTTCACTTGTTGACTAAGGGTGAGAGAGAGAGAGAGATAGAATGCCATAGACCACAGGTCATCTCCGGAGTCACAGCAGTGGAAGCAGTTACCAGTCTTCTCCTCTCGGGTTGGATGGAGCACTTGCCTGCAAATGTGTCTTCTTCATATGGAATCCTACTAAAAGTCAATGAACTAATGCAGAATTCATGCAGAATGCATGCAGGAAGCAGGAAGAGGGCGGGAGGAAGAGCAGCCACAGCAGCTTCACAGTGGGAGATAGGCGGGCCAGAAGTGACACACAGACATTGGCAGCTAGAGTTTTGTAATGAGTGAGATTTCATCTTCTAGAAAATTTTACATTGTATTCCAGACATTTAGAAATATGAATGAAACTTTATTGGCTTGGAGTCCTACCCAAATAAAATGAAAGATTCGTATGGCTCTGTGTTACCATTTATCTTAGATGTCTCATAAAAAACATGAAATGATGGATCTTTGATCTTAAGACATAAAACAAGAAGTTAAGATAGAAAGAAATTCATGGAAAATTAAACACACAAACACACACTAGTTTCTTCTGATCTGAAAGTAAACATGTGTAGTGTCTCTTTCCTTAGTGCATTATCTTTAGAAAGCACCCCTGGTTTGTCGGAATTGAAATAAGATTCATTTAATCAGTGATCGGAGTTCATCTGTTAAATTGCAGCACTTTGCTCTCCATTTGTGAAGTAATCTTCAGACTAATGAAGTAAGGTCAATTGCATGCAGTTTTATTCTAGCCAAATTGCTGTTAATTGCATCAAAGGCTTTGGTAAGGTCAATAAATGTTGGCTTTTTATATCTTCTCTTGAAAGTGGCAGAAAATAATCATCTTTTCTCTGTAATGCATTCAGGCCTGGGGCAGTGTGGAGCAGGAGGCCATTAGATTTGCATTACCTGATCGGAAAATGTGCCATTTTCAAAGAATTAGAGGAAAGACCTGAATTACCCAGTGGCTCCAGTGGGAACACCTTATCCTAAGTGCTCCTTTGCCATTGCACAGCAATGTCCCCAGTGGAGAAACATGCCATGTCCCCCTCAAGACACACACACACACACACACACACACACACACACACACACACACACACCTGTGTCTCCTGAAAGGTTCAAGGTTGATGGCGGACTTGGACTTTCTTCATTTTTGTGGGCATCTGACTGAAGGGGCCCAGAGCTTTCTTTCCTCTTGATTTTAATTTCCTTGCCCTGTCACATCTTTGAACAGCTTGGGGCCTGGAATCCTTACTCGGGAAGGTGAGGGAATAAAAAGAGAGACATGAACACAGAAACAGAAAAGCTGGAACCAGATGGCCTGTGCTTGCCCTGATGGGGGAGGCTCAACACTCCAGAAGCATGTCTACTATGCACAGCTACACAAGGAAGTAGGCTTATTGCACACAGCTGAACAAGGGGGTAGGGCTAGCTCATGTGGGTAGGAGCAGTCTCTGTAGGGCACTCTTCAAACCACAAACAGGGGAAGAAATCTATGAGGTGGCATGTCATAGCTGCAAGTCAGTTATTGCAACTAAATTTGGGGAGTAGAAATGTGCAGAAAAGCCTGTGTTCCTGCCTGCCCTGGGGTAGGTGGGCTTGAACACCATGAGAATGGCAACCAAGAGAAAACTAGGCATTGAATGTGCTTGCCTCTCCCTTTTTCTGCTGCCTAATAACCTGCTCCCCCTACACACATTCAATGCCCCCTCACCGGATCTCATTCTTTATAGCACCTTTGAAATCCTACCTGTAATGCCGTTTGTCCTCTACCAGTGAACATGCTGAAGAGGGAGGATGTCTGTTTGCCTGATCCCATCAGCCCTCAGAACCATACCTGGTATGGAGAACCCTCAGAATCATTGTTGAGGAAGTAGGTGCACTTATGACTGGGAATAGAGGATGAGTTCTGGATTCTGTGTGCCAAGGTTGAGTGGGGATTTCTTAAACATGGGGGCTATCTCCTAACACTGACACTCAAGTAAGACATGGCACACATGGCACCTTCCATTATGAAGGCATCAGTGCATCCCACACTCATACAATTCATGGAGAATATTTTTGGAAGCAACCAAAATGGTTCCTATGTAAACCCTACCATGTGGCTCTCAGTTGTGCTAATTGAAGTAACATTTGGGGAACACTGTTTTTTTAGGACATATCTTATGGAAGAGTGAGCCTGGAGACATTAAATCCCACACACACAGTGAATGGCAGAGACTAGATTTGACTTTAGGGAACCTGCAGCTGGAACTGCATTCCAAACCTTGGTGTTGGCAGGTGCGCACACCCAAACCTACTCAGTTACCAATTGTCAGATAGGTAAGATGTGATTGGTCAAGGGCACCTGACTGAAGAGTACAAACACGTGAATGGGAGCTGGGTGACTGGAATGGACTGGAGGCTGGAGGCAGACAGCAGGCCACTCTGCTTAGGTGGGCGTAAGTGCTGCAGCAGCTGCCCACAGCCCAGCTGCATGCAGAGGAAAGCTTACATTGCTGCTTGGCTTTGAGATGTGAGACTTTCAGTCAGTCTCCTCTTGGCTCGCTTTCCTGTGCCAGTGGCAATCATTCCAGTGTAAGGACTGAAACTGGCATGCATCTCTTCTCAGGTTGCCATTTAGTTGTTGGAAGGCCAGGCTGTGCTAACTCAGCCTCCAACATCTTCTGAGTGCTGAGTACCACTGTGCAGTGCAATTTGGGTACAACTACCCTCGTACTTCTTGGAAAATAGCTTTCCATATCCAAGATCTACCCTCATCTCCAGGTTCCTTCTTTTATCCCACCCGTAAATGGCTTCCCTTGGCCTTTTCGTCTTACAGCATACATGGCAGGCTCAGTGTCGCCCCCGATGAACCCAAACCAGCTTACGGTGATCTTTCAAAGATGCAAACACAAGACTAGAGAACTTGCCTGGATGAGGCATAGCCAGAATGGTGGGAAGTGCTGTTGACACCTCAGAAAAAGCCTTGATCTGCTTCTTTTTAGCAAGTATCTTTATGTCACATCTGTAGGCTCCATTCTATATAGAAGGCCTGAACGCACAGCAAGGGGTAAATGCCTTGTTTTAAGTTGGCCAGGCGTGTCTATGAGCTATTCACTAAGAGTCTGCCATGTGTGATCCATAATTGTGTCTCAGGGGAAAACCAAAACAACCCACTCAGGAGACTTCAGAATAACAGGAAACAGCCTAATCTCCCTCTTTCCACGGCCAACTCTCCTGACCTAGAACAAAGGAATGATTGGTAGCCTGGCTGTGATGCCCCACAGCCTGACCTGTGAGGTCTGAATTGATGCTTGGTTCCTAAACCAGGTTTCCAGGATGCATGGCTTGTCTGGGCACAATGGAGGAGCAAGGTAGGAGATAGTGGGTGTCTGGCTGCCCATATACCTATGTCTTGTGATCCATGAATGAAAGAAAGGCCTCTTTCCCAGATTCCAAACAAAGGAGCCAGCAATCATCTGCATAAACAGGATTGTTCCTACTGACTGGCAACATGGATTAATGGACTTCAGCCTACCTTGCCCTGGTCTGGGGTGACTGAATATCTCAAGGTTGCATGGTAGTGTGGATAATATGATCAAATCCTTTCCCATGTAGCCTTTCATTAGACTATGTGTGCCAAGGAAAAAGGAGTAAGCCCACCTCCACAGCAGCAGGTGTTTCAATTGATCTGAGAACACCCCTCAAGGGTGTTGTGATCAATTAAGGCTGGGGCAAGCCAGAATCAAAGAGACTGACTTAAGCTGTGCTCAGGGCAAGCTCCAGCAGAGACCGTGGCTCAGGGCTTGCCCCAGCAGAAGCCGAAGACTGCTTTCAAGTCCTTGTTAGATTGGGGTCTTCGGATAGAATCAGTTCTAGTAGCCTGGACTTTGAAGGAAAGCTGACAGCTCCCTGATTGTGAGCGTGTGAGAAGGCATCTTGCAGAGCAATCTGAAGCACCTGCCTTTGTGCTTTGTGAAGTATTATTGTGTTGCCTTACTAGGAACATACGGTTTTCTGAGAGGAAGGCAAAATCTCATGGTTGGTCACTTCCCGTGTATAGTGCTGATCACTGGGGCTGACTTGAAGGTATGGTGGGGGTAGGTGCTGATTCCCTGCCTCTCCTGGTGTCATCTGTCCCTCCCTGCTGACCTTGTTGATTTATCTATTGGTATATGGAACAAAGATTCTATACAGTTTAAAAATAGATTTCTAGGACAACAGAAGGAATCACCACCAATGCAATAGTATGTGTGGTCAAATTCTAATGTGCAAGCAGAAGCCAAGGAGATAGCTAAACCTAGAAAGGGAAGCTGCCAGCATAGCACATAGAGGCCTCAGAAGTCTGTGCTAGTGCAGATTCTGCAAGACAACTGGTATACCTGAGTCCCATCATCCTAGGATGGAGCATGGTGGTTTGTGCTTATCCACCACCAGTTCTGCTGTCTGCCTGAACAGATAGAATCAAGCTGTAAAGGTTGTCTGGGTTGTGCCCTGAGGCCTTATCCCTTTCCCAACACCCTAAAGATCTCCTGGGGCTGGTCTTGGGGATGGAGTTACCTCCTCTGTCCTGTCTTTCATACCCACACTGTAGTGAGCAATTGGCACTCAAGTCTCCACCTCAACTCCATCCCCTCCCTGTGTTTCTCTGCACCTTTTGCTTACTTCCTCATTTTTACCTCTTCCCCATTCTTCTTTCAGTCTGAGTATTGAGCAGAATGGAAGGGGGAGTGATGTTAATGTGATGGATTAACATGGCTGTCATCAGTTATCTGTGTAAAGGGATGGAGCTCAGAGCCCAGCCCGAGGAGCAATGCCCTGGACATGCTGCCTCCTCTTCCCAGGAACTTCATTTTTCTTTAAGGACTAAGCTTCAGGAAAATGTAAAAATAACCCTTTAACTTGGTTTCACTATTTTTATTAAGTTAATTCTAGCTGATGCAGATCTGCACTGCGTTATATAAAAAGAGGCCTTCCATTGACTCTTGTCTTAAAGTTCTCACAGGGCAAGTGGTCACCCTGCTCTTCTTACATGGCAGTGGCTTCTCCCTCCTCAACTGCTTAGCATACTGGAAGAAACAATTTCCAGTAAGTTTGAACCCATCAGGAACTTTGAGAAAATTAGATGCTTTTTAACTACTTTATTCATTCATTCATTCATTTCATTCAATTAAATTCATACATTCTTCTTGTGGTAATACACATATAATACAGAATGCAGTGTCTTAGCTACTTTCACATGGTTTCATGCAGCAAACATGTAGAATGCTGTGGCTGTCACACATCCCAGGAGCTTCCCATCAGCCTTGCAAGCAACTGTCACCAGTCGCAGACATGGATACCCAGCACCTGAGCCTCTCTGCATTGACCACCCAGGATGTCCCATGCAGTCTCCTACGGTGTCTGCCCTTCATTTCTGGCTTACTTCATGTGGTACCATGTCTCTGAGGTATATCCATGCCATTGCTTGGGCCAGGACTCTTCTTAGGGGAAGAATCTTCATTTTAACCGATTGACTTATTTACAAACACTCTCAAAGCTAGCCTAACTTCCAGTGGGACTCAAGGCTTTTAGAAATTTAACTAGTCCCTGGGAATGGGACTGGGGCTGGGGGTTCCTGATGAAGCAGGAGCAAAAACAAGTGGCTTTTAAACAGACAGCCTCCAACTGGCATCCTGACACCATGACTAACAGCCAGGTAACTTTGGGGAAGTCACTTGACCTCTTTGGTTTCATTCTTAGAAAACTCAATGTAGCAATTTTAAAAATAGTATTAGTCTTGCCCTTTGGACCAAAGGATTAGTTGGCAAGTAAAGAGGCTGGCTGTGAAGGATTTACTAGGACACCAGTAATAGTCATGTTGTCTGAGAAGCAAAGTTATGTCTCTGTGTTGTGTATGTGTGTGTGAGTGTGTGTGTGTATGTGTGTGCACATGCACCTATGTGTGTGTATGTATGTGTATATATGCATATGTATATATTTGTGCATATGTTTGCATATATGTATATGTGTTTATATGTGTATATTTGTATATACCTATGTCTGTATGCACATGTGTGCATGTGTGTGTATATATATGCTTAATTTATGTGTATGTGTTTATATGTGTATATCTGTATATACCTATGTGTGTATGCATATGTGTGCATGTGTGTGTATGTATATGCTTAATTTATGTGTATGTGTTTATTGCATATTTGTTTTTATGTGCATGCACACTCGTGTGTGTGTGTGTGTGTGTGTGTGTACGCACATATGTTTATATGTGTGTGTGTATTTGTGTGTGGATGTTCACATATATACAAGCATATGAGGAGGTTGGAAGACAATGTCAGGGGTCATTGAGCCATGCACTTTGGTTTCTGAGACAGGGTCTATCACTGAGGCCTGAAACTCCCTGATCAGGCCAGACTGACTGGGAATCCTCCCTCAGAATCTTTTTATCTTTACCCCTGCACCCCCGCCCCAACCCTTGGATTACAAGTGTGTGCTACCTTGGCTAGTAAAAAGAGGGAACAAAATCATGGGTTTAGGGGTGTAAACACAGCTCGTACCTGCAAGGCAAGCAGTTTACATCCTGGGCTATCACCCCATCCGAGCCCCAAAGTTTTCCTTCTGGTCTCTTTTCCTGTAAAAGTTGGTGGCAATCCTAGAGAAGCTGCAGGCCTTGAGAATCAGGCTAATCCCTGTGGAAAACAGTTTTGGTTTTGTGTGCCCAGGGTTCCAGAGCAAGGCCTTCCTACCCTTGTTCTTCAAGGACCTAATACACCTCTTGACTCTCCTTTTCTGGTGACTGAAACAGCCAAAGTGATAGTTTTAACTAATCCTGCAAGAGTTGATTAATGCATGCTCTCAACCACACACACTTGGACAGAAGTGCATATGTACTTGTGAACAAGAGGCCCATCTTCATCTTCCAGAACGAACAATGAAGGAGAAACCTGTCCTATAGTGTTAAAAGTGGAAGGAAGGCCACGTTGGCTGGAGACCAAGAACTGCTTTTCTGAAGAGACATGAGTGGGAACAATAGTGTGAAACTCACAAGGATCATTTATGAATAGTGCCATGGAGGTTTTAAGTAGAAGTGGAGAAAGTTCTAGAACATAGAAGTGGCACTACATGTGGAACATTCTCAGGACAGGGAATAAATTGGCATGGCTACAGAGTGGGAATGTGCAGGGTATGAACATGCAGGGTGGATGGAAGTGAAAATTTACGTAAGCCATGTGGATGGAAGTGAAGATTTATGTAAGCTGTGGGAAGGCAGGCGCAGGAGTTAAGGACTTCTAGACTGACCACACGTGCAGTGTGAATCTTGTCGGGGAGCCGATGTGTGTGCTCCCTAATGTTCATTGAAGCCTTGGTCTCAAGGCAGGTGTTTGGAAGAGTGTTTAGGGAGTAATTAGGGTGGAATGAGGTCACCCCATGCTAATATTGTGGGCTTCTAAGACGAGGAGACACTACAGCCGGCCTTTTATAGCACAAGAACCGGTTGGTAAAGTGCCAGCCACACCCTCAAGGAGCCCTCATCAGGGTCAGAACTCGTCAGAACTTTAATCCTGGAGCATAGATCTTGCTGTTTAAAATGCATGGTCAGTAGGAGTTGCTCTGGAACCCTGGGAAGACAAAAGCTGTTCTCCACAGGGGTTAGCCTGATTCTCAAGGCCTGCATCTTCTCTAGGACCACCACCAACTTTTACAGCAAAGACTACTTTTTAATCCACGGGTCCTGAAAATGAGGAAGAGCCCAAAGCCATCCCACTCAAGAGCAAAGATATGTCTAGCAAAGAAGGAACTAGCCAGGCCAGCCTTGGGTCTGGTGAGGTTGGCAGAAACCACATCCCCAATCACCCTAAAGATTTCTGGTCAACCAGCCTTCTCGGGCCATGCCTCATGTGCTGAGCATCATTGTTGTTGAACAGATACTTGCAGCAACCCACTGGCACTGAGTAATTGGAGATTGTCATATGCAGTTGAGGGGCCACTGAACCGTGAGTCTGAGCAGATGGTGGCCATTAGTGTGGCTGAGCTTAACTGTGTTGAGAAAGCTACCGCTGCTGGGTCTACTTTAAAAATGCCTTTTACAAGAATACTCCAACCTTCAAGGAAGCACTAACAATAGAACACCAGGCTACACACCTCTTCAGCACCACTGTGTTGCTATGGCCATTCTTGTGATTTAATAGCCTCAGGCTAGGTAGGTGGCTCAGTGGGTAAGAGTTCTTTCTCTGCAAGTATGAAGATGTGACCTCAAATCCCAGGACCCACATGAAAAGTGAACCATGGCCACACATAGCTGTGAACCCAGCATGGCAGGCCTAAGAAGTGGATCTTCTGCCAGCCTGCCAAAGCAGCAAGCTTCAGATTCAGTGAGAGTTACTGTGTTGATGCAACAAGACAGACAGCAGCAGAAGATATAAGGACATCCTACACTTCTCTCCGCATGTGCACCTATGGACGACATCTATGTGTTCATGTGCATACACATAAGATAGAGACATGTATGGATTATAATATGGGTAAAAGTGAGGATTAATTTTCTCAATTGATGAAAACTAATTTCTTATGGGATATCACAGCCCTGCTCATGTTCCATAGAGCAATGCCATGAATATGCTAACCAAATAAAAAATACATCCCTACACGTCGTATAGAAGATCTTTAGATGCAGCTCTTCATGCACACAGTGACCCTTCTGGTTAATTTACTTGCAGTTGGTAGTTTAGGATATGTGCACTGCACTCCCAGAGCAACTCTGTTACCCACTAGTACATAAAGCTAATCTCTCTGGTTAATAGTTCGAGGCTGAGTCTCCCTTAGCCTCGAACTATTAACCCTAGCCATGCTTGGATATAATCTTCTGAACTCGTTCATTGTAATTTGGCTGCTGACTAGAGGATATTTTCTCCCTTATTGTGTGGTGGCATTTTCTAGCATTCTGTTTTGGACCCCATTTCAGAAAGGAGGATATCGTATCGTTAAACGTGTACAGCAAGCATTGCAATACTAGATGGCAGAAACCATTAACAGTGGCCGAATGGTATATTACACACTCGGAGTTCCAAGGGAAGAGATTTGTATCCACACTTTTTAATATTGAGAAACTGAGGCCAGGAATGAGTAAGTTTGATTCATTTAGTCACTGTCCCAAGATGAAGATTCAAGCTTACAGTCTAGTCTCTTCTTGCTCTTCAGTTTAACGCCTCAGATGTACAGATGTCATTATGTACAGAGCAGACCTCAGCTCTATAACAGGTTGAATGAAAAGTGGAGGCAGTCTGAATTCTCAGTTGGAATCACAGGACCAGTTTTCTTGGGGGATAACAGAAATGTAATTGCCATGATCACTTTAAATAATCTTCCATTAGTATATAGAAACACCACAAAAGGTCTGGATGAGGGAAAATACTATGCCCTGTTTATCCCCAAGACCCAGAAATATGACACGACAATGAAAATATTTTTGGATGAGAACATGCCACTGTTTGGGGTTTAACTATCATAGCTTACCTATTGCAGGTACCTGCAGTCCATTGTGTTCTGTATGTAAAAGCAGCAATGTGCAGTAAGCCTTGGATCATGTCAGAAGTAAGGAAATCAAGGTGGCTGCATAAAAGTGATGTAAGCAACCATTACCATAAGAAACAATGTTAAATGAGTAATTTCAGGCTCTGTAGCTAATTACTCTATACCAGAAGTCATTAGCAACAAAAGCAAGAGCAAGAGAGAAACAAGTACCTCTTCTCCTTTTGGATAGTGTAATCTCACAACGTAGTCCCACAATGGGCTTGTGGTCATGAAAAAGAGCCCTCCCCAGTGTGCAGGTGACTGAGTTCTGTGTCCTCACATGGCAAAGAGGGGGTGGGAGGAAGAGAGAGGAAAGAGAAAGGCTGTTCTATCTCTTCTGATGATGGTATTGGATTAGTATTTGTTTCTTGTTGCTATGACAACCATCCAATTAAAAGGCATTTAGAATTGGTTAGAAGGAAGGTTTCTTTTGGCTCGTGGTTTCAGCCCAGAGTCAAACCTCTCTCCTGCAGTTAGGCCTATAGTGAGGCAGAACTATGGCAGAAAGGCACTGTAAGAGTAGCTGCTCACCTCACAGCAACCAGGAAGCACCAAGAGCAAGGTTCCTGGGGCATGACTACTCTGCAAAGGCATCCCCAGAAGCCTGTGTCCGCCAACCATAGCTAAGGGCTAAGTCCTTGGCCCACAGCCTACGCTCCCATCACCTGCAAACTCATCAATGGGCTTGTCTATAGATGAAGTTAGAGTCTTTGCAGGGCCCAGGCCCCTCCCAAAAGTCTGTCAGTTGACACCAAGCCCTTGACACATGAGCCTCTGTTGGACAATTTAGATTTAAATCCCATTCATGAGGTCGCAGCCTCTCAAACTCAGTTCCTCTTCAAAGCCTACTCCTTAATACCAGTGTCCATGGATTGATATTTCAACACAGGAGGTTGTGTGTTGGTCAAATATTCCAGCTCACAGAGTTGCCTGTGCAGAACATCACAGAGCTACAGACAAAAATATGCTGCTTAGAAATTGGCAACAACTTGACTTCTAGACTCCCACTTTAAGATCACCCCACCATGGAAAGAGAAGAAAGTGATCCTGCCTGGAGGAATGAGGTCCTCCAACATAGCTGATCCTGGAGTTAGCATCGCATAACTGACCCAACTAAAAATGACCAAGAAATACTCAGAAGTAGTAAGTGAGGTTATTTGGAGACAAAGGCTTCTGGGTTATTTTAGATGTTCTAATTACATACATACATACATACATACATACATACATACATACATACATACATACGAGAAAGAAATGAAGACTGACCTGCCCCAGTGTCCCTGTTTGGGTGCCAACTGCCACAGATGGACCTCACTTGGGTCCCCGATCTGCATGGAACTGGGTCTCTGGTTGCAGGCGAGCGAGGATTTAGTAAGGTCCATCTGCAGCAGTTGGTGCCCGAACAGGGACACCAGGGCAGGTCAGTCTTCATTTCTTTCTCCTTTCTTTTCCTTTCCTGCTTGCAAGAGATCAAACCAAGATTAAAACCCAAAATTCTCTAACAGCTTCTGGCAAACATCTAAAACTTCCAATTTATTTAAACATTTTACAGCCATCTGCAAAACCTGCTCTGCCCGCTCTCCACTTTCTGCAACCAACAAAAGCACAATGTTTGAGGAGATGGTTTCCTAACTTCCAATAAAGCCTTATTTATGAATTTTTTGCACAATGTAGGATTGGTAAGTTGTAAATAAGGTAACAGTAAGAATTGAGCTATATTTTGATCTATATGAAGTCTCCTTTTATATTTCAACCATAACTTTTAATTTTACCTAAAGCATCAGAATCCACAACTTGAAGTTTTTCTTATTACTGAAGCTGTGTCCTATAGTGAGGTCCACAGTTTTTGAACTGGGCTGAGACTGCCCCTTTAGTTTTTTGTCTTACCTGCTTCTGTGGTGAGCAGAGCCCCACCATTATGGGACTTTGAATTACAATCATTTCTCCAAGTTTCTACCACCACGTGGGCAGAGACCTGGAGAAAGGCCCTTCTTGTTTTTTGAGGGATTTTTACAATCTTTCCTCAGGTGTCCCCGTTTCTTGCAACTGAAACATGTCATTTTATTCCCTGGGGAATGCTTTTCATTCCCGTAAGTACTTCTGACATAGGCGCTGAATTTTTCCCCTTTCACTGCTGTGGCATAAGCTAATCCCTGAATTACGGCTGGTGAGGCGTCTATACATGCATTAATATAATCTTTTAGGGAACCCATCTTACGGATTGGTCTGATCAAGTCGTGGCACAAGGTA
Organism: Mus pahari; assembly: GCF_900095145.1. Taxonomy (NCBI): domain Eukaryota; kingdom Metazoa; phylum Chordata; class Mammalia; order Rodentia; family Muridae; genus Mus; species Mus pahari. The sequence continues at coordinate 21,701,501 of NC_034591.1, forward strand.
TTTTCATTTTCCCAAGCCAATTGTAAGTATTTATCTGAGACCTTTAGGCCTTTGCCAGGCAACATGTGCTTAAAGACTGACAGAAACAATTTTTTCCCTTTCGATTCTGATTGCCCCATGGTAAAATTGATTTTCGTCCTAAACTAGTCTAACTACCAGCCCATCTGCAGCATGGTCGACGAATCCTATCCTCGCTTGAGAAAAATAAAGCAGAAAGAGGAAAAGGAAGGAGAAAGAAATGAAGACTGGCCTGCCCCGGTGTCCCTGTTCGAAGGTACCAACTGCCACAGACGGACCTCACTTGGGTCCCCGATCTGCGTGGAACTGGGTCTCTGTTTGTCACCTCGCCAAATCCTTGCTCACCTGCAACCAGAGACCCCGTTCCATGCAGTGAGGTTAGTACTTGTGGACTTCTTTTTAAAAGACTGATTGTATTATTTACTTGTGTGTGTGTGTGTGTGTGTGTGTGTGTGTGTGTGTGTGTGTGTGTGTGTGTCTGTGAAAGTGTGAGTCACAGAGCACATGTAACGGTCAGAGGATAATTTTACCCTTTCATCTTTCCTTTCCTTCCATCATGTGTGAATGTTTGGGTGTGTGTGTGTGTGTGTGTGTGTGTGTGTGTGTGTGTGTGTCTGTGAAAGTGTGATCATCTGACTCTGTGGGTCCACACATGTGTCTCTGCAAGTTACATGTGCACTTGTGTGTGTGTGTGTGTGTGTGTGTGTGTGTGTGTGTGTGTGTGTGCGTGAATTTGAGCTGGCCTGCTTGGTTGAGTTCATGCTATACCTATACTTACTACTCTCCTTGCAGGCTGGTCTCCATGTCCTGCACAGTAGCTAGTGCTCTGAGCCTTTGCTTGTCTTGCTGTTTCAGGGCTAGTCCCTGGCATATTTAAAGTGAATCTCTCTTGCAGATGTCTCCCAAAGGCCTCTCTCTGTTTGGTGGTATCTGCTCTAAGCAGGTACTTATGGTCTGTGGCAGAAACAAGCATCTTGGATGTGGGTCTGGCAATGCTGAGGGCCACCCCTAACAGGCCATGGCCTTCTGCACCTCAGGTTGCTTACTTTTGAAGTAAAGGTCACTAAATGCTATTGTGTATCCTGTAGCATTCAGGGCCAAGAGGACTGCACTGAGTATCCAGGAAGCTTAGCAGATACATCCGCTCTGACAGCAAAGGATACTTACACATGTCTAAGAGTTTGCCCTGCTCTCCTGGGGTGGCCATCACCACAAAATGGCAGTAGCCAGAGACTGCTCCTGCAAGCCCAGCATGGGCTGATGCTTTTCATAAGCTTCTTATTAATTGCTTTAATATCCATGTTCTAAGTGTGTTATGTGAGTGTGTGCACATGTATTTGTCTATGTGCACATACATACCTTTTGGGTGTGTGTTCTGGATCACTCTTGTGTGCTTGAGGCAGGATCATTCAATCGAACTCTTATTGACTGAGGCAGGACTCTCAATCAAACCCAGCACAACAATATGGCTAATCTTTTGATTCAGGGTTTCTCTGTGTAGCCCTCGCTGTCCTAGGACTCACTCTGTAGACCAGGCTGGCCTCTGCCTCCCAAGTGCTGGGATTAAAGGCGTGTGCCACCAGTGCCCGAAATATGGCTAATCTTATTAGCCAGCTTGCTCTCAGGATCCCTTGCCTCTGCCTCTGAGTTACAGTGGGCTGGCACTTCCTGTAGGTTTCTGGTCTTCACACTTAAGTGCTGAGCCACTTTTCCCAACTCTGAAGGCAAATTCACCAGCCACCCACTCAGGTCATTTTCTTCTCTTTCCTATGTGATTGGCATCTTGAGTTTGATGCTTCCCCTTAAAAACTTCTAATCTGCCAAGCAAAGTCACCTGATTGAGAATGTAAGGTGATGACACGGTGCATGCACAAGTAGCTGGCTCAGGCTACTACTGACAGGGGAATATTTCTGGCAAGGTCCAGGGTGATCAGTCAGAAAACTCCCACCCATTTTTGGGAGATGTTAGCTCAATAAAAACGAAAATGCTAGGGACAGCATTGCACTTGCTCTAGCTGGTCTCTTGCTCTTCTGAACCTACAACCTGCACCAATAAAAAATCATCATTTCCCAGCTCTCTCTTTGCATCCTTACATGCTACTGTTTTCTTTAGAGCTCCAATTAACAGCCTTGTGTTTTAGCGCAGGTGCCCTGTAAAGCATCACTTAGCACTGAAATGTTCACCATGCATCACCCTGCAGGACATGTTCATTATTCCTGAGTGTGGAGGGTAATGACTTTTAGTCAGTCTTGATATAAAGAAGTAAGCGCGTGCTATCAATATTCACCAGAGAAAATACAACAAAACTGCTTTTCTCCCAACAGATTTATGATTCAGCAGCATTAAAAATGCCTGAGTGAATTCTTCAGAGCCTTGCCCATCTCTGCTATTCATGACTGGGCTCTGTACCTAGCCTCCCTGGCTGTCACCCTCACTACATAATATTCTGTTCAGCTTTCTGTGACAGCCTTAGCTCACCAAGGCTTCCTGTGTCCTTCCAGACATGGGCGGCCACTTGTCCATATTTTCACAGTAAAGACCAGAGAGATGAACGCAGGATAGCATTACTATGCAGCAGCAGATCTCTATCCAGCACAGGGTGATGCAGTGTGATGTCCCCTAACCTTAGGGATATCACTAAACAAAGCACAATGGCTTAAAACCCAGGCATTACTACCCATGGCACCAGGAGCAGCCTGGATCTTCCGGGAAAGGAGACCACTGAACTGTCATCAACTAGTGGACCCTGACCTTGGCAAATATTTATTAGGAAGACTTAAGAGATGGGTTCCTTTACTGTCAAGGTATTGAGGGAGAGAGGAAGATGGGTGAAGTCATGCGACAGGAAGAGACTGGCTCACAGGGCCCACTAGAGTGGAAAGAGGGAATCTCAGGCCACCTTCACTTTGGCGACTTCCCTCATTGAGTTGTTATCCATTTCCTAGTGAGAAACACTGGAAGGGCCAGATGAGTAAGTTAATTGAGTTTTCCTGCCAAGAAGCAGGAAGCTGTGGCAGGATTCCGATTTGATGCTGTCTCATATTTTCAAACTTATTTTTTCATTAGGCAGCTTTCATTGAATGCCCAGCTTCCTGCTTTTCATCATGAAGACACACATGCTCTGGGGCCTACCAACCAGAGGTTTGTCAGACCGTAAAGAGAAGTGGTAATCACAGGGCAGGGCTGGAGTTCTGGATAATGCTCTGCTACCCTGTGATGGACGGATGAAGAATGCCCTTTGATCTCAGTGAGGAAGGACCCTCTGTCAGCTGAGATGTCCCCACTTAGGCTTTTGCTCTCAGTCTCCCCCTCTCCCCCACCCAGGTTAATCAGGAACTTCAGCTTGGAGTTGGTAGAACCTGTGTGGCTGTGCATCATAAGGCATGTATTTAGGGAGGAAGTAAGAGGCAGGCATTTGGATGTCCTGTGTTCCACCCAGGGAAAGAGCTCCTAGCAGGATGAAGGCTGGATTCTTCAGAGGCAGTGGCTTTGATAATGAGATTGATGTGTGCTCTTGTGAGAAACAGGAGGCTACACAGGAAGACACTGAACCACTCCCCTAAGTGGACCTGCCATCATGGTTTGGCTCTCCAAGGCAGACAGTCTCTGCTTACAAACACTCAGAGTGTGCATGGCAAATGCTGCCAGCTCTGGTGTCCCTTTGTCACCTCTGTGGCCCTCAAGTGTTTTAAGGGACTTGCTGGAATTTGGTTGGTTCTATTGATGTTGCACATGAGGTCACAATATTTACCTACACTGAAATATTGTTAGAGTACACATGTGAGACTCTGTGACCTGCTTTATACATGCTGAGCCCCAGAACACATCTGGAACAAAGAAGCTATGAAACCAAACTTATCAATTTCTAGTTCACCTGTGGGGTGTGTGTATGTGTGTGTGTGTGTGTGTGTGTGTGTTTCCATGCTTCCCTGGGATCTCCAACAGTCCCTACCAACCAAGAGAGTCATCTCTGTCACACACACACACACACACACACACACACACACACACACACACGCTCCTGGGTAGAGCCAGTTGCTATTTATCAGTGAGCTCTTGTGTTAGACCTGGACAGGAGAACTCATGGGAGGAGGGAGGCAGGAGCCTCTCTCTCTCTCTCTCTCTCTCTCTCTCTCTCTCTCTCTCTCTCTCTTTCTCTCTGTCTGTCTCTCTCTCCCTCCCTCCCCCCTCTCTCTTTCTACACACACACACACACACACACACACACATACAAGTGGACATTCATACATATAAATTAACAATAAAACCTTAAAATTTTTGTTTGCTCCACATAAAAAGATGCCTAAGTATCCCTCAAGATACCAGCAGTCATTCTTTCTCAAGGTGGGACCTGTAGATTCATCCCCACTCCCATTTTGCAATAGAAAAAAAATTGCAAAATGTTTGCATAGTAAGTGAAGAAATTCTATGCAAAATATGCAAAATAGAATTTTAATAAAAGCATACCTCAAGATAGATGGTCCATCTTTTGTGCCAGCAGGTAGCCTCTGAAGAGATATCTGGGCCAGCTTCCTGCACCTTTTCTCCAGACGTGTGTCCTCCTTGGAAAGAGGATCTGTGGTAAAACACTGCCTTTCATGTGGTGGAGTGTGGGCAGGTTCTTAGTGAAGCAGAGGCCCGTGACCAGTGTCTGCAGTGGGAGGGTGGTTCCAGGCAGAGGCAGCCTCCATTGCCATTAAAGTGAGCTTCAGTCTGGAGGACCGAGATAATCTAACAGAGGATCCCATTTGTCAGAAGCTATGTCTTACTTCTTGGTGATTTATTTCCTGCTCAGATATACTCTGTTCTACAAATGACACTCCAAGAGCCCACTTCTGTCCCCTGGGCACTTGAATTCCTTCAAGTGGTAAACCTGTTGTGGTTTAAGCTGGTTTGGAAAACTGTCATTCAGGGTGATGGATTACCGTCCCTGCAGTGGGTGTTCAGCCTCCACCGAGTTCACAGCCCCCTCACCTTAAAGACCTAATTTGTGTGGAAATGTCACTCAATTATTTAGAAGTGCATTCTTGCTGACATAAGCAAATGTGGAGCCATAGATGGGGGAGGGAGACTCTGAAAGTCACCAATGGCTGCCTGCTGCCTTCTATGGGAAGCTCAGCTGCAAAAGAGCAGTGTTTCCTGGCTGGTGTCACCTTTGGGGGGGGGGGTCTCTTTGCCTGTGTTTTACTTTGAGATGGAATTAGAAAATTAGAAATAAGGAAAAATATGATGACTTTGTCAGCTCAACCTGTGCTCAGAACTATAAAAGTTTCCAAGAAACTGTTCTCATTGTTTTATCATGTGTGTGTGTGTGCTTTGTGTTTGTATGTGTGTGTGTGTGTGAGCATGTGTGTGTGGTGTTTGTGTGTGTTCATGTATGTGTGCACATATGTGGTCACAGGAAAACCTCAGGTATCAGTCCTCACTTCACCTTACCTGAGACAAGGTATCATTTCCCCGCTGAATACAGCAGGTTCACCATCCCAGGAGCTGCTGCGTCCAGACTTCTGGTCTCTGCTTCCCATCTTACCCTGGGAGCACTAGGGGTGTGTGTATGTGTTACTGTGTCCGATTTACAAAGAATCCAGTCTCAGGCCTTCACGTTTGCACAGTGAACTCTCTAGCCACAGAGCCATCCGTCACCCAACCTTTAAGAAACTTTGCCTTAAAAATTCTTTCTCTGTATAAAAGCTGAGTGTTCAGACACATTGATGTGGCCTACTTGATCAGATACTATCTTTCTGTTTTAGAAAATGACTTTTTTGTGGCTGGTAGTTAGTGTCAAACAATAATATATTTTATAATATTTTATGATACTTTCCTTTAGAGCCTAAATATTTAGAAATCAAAGGCAGAGGTTCTTATCTTCAAATTTATAGGCTCGATGCTATCTCACAGATGTACAGGAATAGACTGGTTTTCCTGGCTCCCAACGTCCCTCTAAATCAATTGTCAAGTTTATTCTTAGATAAAAATCCATTTAATCAAAGTGCACATGGTAACTTTCCTATGTGGCCAAGACGTTCTGAAAGGATTAAGTATCTGTGCTTTGAAGTCTGGACAGTAACTATTTCAAAGCCAGATTAATGCACTTTGACCTCATTTCTGGGCAATGTCACGATTATGGTCTTGTAAGAGGAGTTTACAGTGTCAGAGTCTAAGAATAATATTTCTTCCTCCATATACAAAGGTGTATGCTCAAGTCCATGCCTGTCAGCAGATTTTCTTTGTAATAAGAGGCCACCAAAGAAAGGAGTTGAATTATTTCTCCTGTTAGTCCATTGCACTAATTTGCATTTACGTTGCTGTGGCAAAATACGAGGACCAAGAACAGCTTCAAGGAGAAAAGGTCACTGCTCCAGAGAGACAGAATCCTGGTGGGAGCATGTCAAGGTTCAGGCAAGGTTCAGAAGCAAAAAGCTGGCAGATCTCATTTTCACCCACACACAGGAATCAGAGAAAAGAAAACAGGGTGGCGAAGGCTGTAACTGACATACTTCCTCCAGTAAGGCTATGCCTCCTAAAGGTTCCATAACATCCCAAACAGCACCAGTGACTAGGAACCAAGTGTTTACAGACATGAGCCTCTGGGGATGCTTTTTATTTGAACCACAACATTCATCACTTCATTAATTCTGCAAGTGATTTATTGAACATCTACTGTGTGTCTGTTGCTATGTTGGGTACTTAGATGCTTAGACGCAGATTAGGGGACAGTAGTGCACAAGCTAGTATAGCATTCAGGTGAGACACATGGCAACAAATGATGGATGGGCAGCAAGGCAGGGCCTAATCACCTGCACGCAGGGAGGTCAGCCAGGCATTTGCACAGAGACTGGGTATGTCTGCGTGTTTCGCCGGCCCAGGAAGGAAGGCTTTGTGTCTTAGTCTGAGTAGGAAGACATGGGAAAGCCTCAGAGAGCTGCATCTGCCCACGGATTAAACAGCTGTCTATGTCAATTGCAGATTCTGACATTCATTTTAGAGGGAATGGGGCCTAGGAAGAAGACCACTTCCAGGAGGTCCTGAAGCAGATATGGGACCAACCACAACCCTGCCAGGGCCAACCGTAGGCTGGAAAGCCTGGGAGGGTGGCGCTGCCCTCAGCCACCTCCCACTCTGGAACTATCCAATATGTCTTTATACTTCTCAGAAACAGCACAGTGCATGGTATCTGTCTTTCTCTGCTGGCTTTATGCCGCATCCAGACTCAGGTAGCCTCTGCGAGAGATGATCCTGAGGCCTCTGTGTTCACTGCCCACCTCTCACTGTGTCAGTTAAAGAGCCAGGCTGGATGCAGTCACCTCTCCTGGGCATCTCCCAAAGGCCTCCAAGTCAGCATGTCACAGAGATGCTTGCTCACCAGTGTCACAACCTGTGCTAGGAACCAAGCTAGGTTCAACCAAGGCATGGGTAGTGGAGACACGGTGTTAGAAATGTGGTGTAGCCACAGAGATACCAACATCATATATGCTTCTCATTCACAGTTCCTAGATTTACTTAGGGGTGTGTGTATGTGTGTGTGTGTGTGTGTGTGTGTGTGTGTGTGTGTGTGTGTGTGTGTAATGAAAACAGAGTAAAACTGTCTATGAGGACAAAGGGAATTAGTGGGCATGAAAAGGGATAGTAGGGACATGAGGGGGATAGGCTCAACATATAATATGTTTATGTTGTAAGCCTTAAAAATAATACTTTTAAGAAGAATGGACCCAGTGCAACTGTGTGTCCCTAGTCTTCCCATATGTACATGGTATCACAAAGCCTGCCTACCCCATGAGCTGGAAGGAGAGGGTGTCTCAGAAGATGTCAGTGCTGTCCCTGTTTGTCACATTGTCCTGACACTCCACCTGTCATGGTCACTTTCCTGGGCTGCACACTCACAGTGACATGTGCATGGGCTGTGCTCATTCATCCAGCCCTCAGGAGCATCACCCCAGCCCGGAAGTGGTGTGCTCAGGATTGGCAGGCAGCTCTTCACCAGCTGGCAATAGTGATCTCTGCTGATGCCATCTGTCCCTTCTCTAATGCCAGCCTCTCTGGAATCATGGATGGTGAATGCGTGGCATAGACTCATCTGCCTCCTTTCTCAGCATCTGCAGAGATTGGGGTTGCAGGCACATCTTCCCAGACTCAAAGGCGCCTCGACTGTAGTCTCATTCACTTGGAACGCAGGAAACACTGCCTTGAGGAGCTTGTCCATCAGCTACTCCTCTGCCATTCTTCCTCCTTCCTTAGATCTCCTGCCTCTCATCCGAGCCAGCCCTAGCTTCTGGGCTCTCATCTGCTCCCCAGTATTCTGTGACCAGAGCATGCTCACAAGTGGATATGGTGGCTCTTCAGGGAGCAATGGTAGAGTGTGCCTACAGACTGGGTGGTGAGTCCACCTGAAACCTCTCCACCAGAAGCACTGTGTTTAGGAATCCCCCAGCACAGAGACCTCACAGGCATAACCATGGATCAGTGACTACTACTCCAAGAGAACACCTGGCTGCTCTATCTTCTCCTTACAGTATGGCCACCAGTACGTGGATGAGAAAGGAGACAGGCTTGGAAGCTCCTGTGTTGCGATGTGAGATGGAGAACATTTCAGTAGGTGCTCAGCTAAGAAAGGAAGACGTGGGACTGAACTAACCTGAGCTTGGCCAAATGGAAGTTGATGTTCTTTTCTTCATTTGTTTGTACTTTTAAACAGAAGCAAATGGTGTCAAACCAAGCCCATGAGTGACTCCACACAGACAGGCTGCGCCCTCACCTGCCTTCCCAGCACCTCTAGCTGCACTGGGTTCAGTGGCTTGTATGGTCTTGGACTTTGATGGCTTCAAAACTGGGTGCTAAAATCTTGACTTTCCTTAGGCTTTCAACTCATGAGCTATTGGGAGACTCTGAGAAGAGAGACACAGCTGAACAGTGTTTCTGATGAGTCTTTAGTTAATTAGAAAATTAAATTAACCACAGCACTGTTCCCAGAGCATTCTCATTAATTGATGTCTTCTGATATCTGGATTAGCGACGCCTTTGAAGGCCCAAGGTTGTAAGTAGGAAGAATTAGAGGATCTAGGAAAGAGGAATTGTCATTCATTTGCCAAGACTGAGACCCTCTTGGAAGTTCCCAGGACCAAGGTGTTTGGTTTGTAAGGTGGACATAGGCTTGGGCCTCAGGAGCCTCCTCCAGTTGAGGGGCACAAGCTGTTTCAAAGAGAGCAGAAGAGCAGAAAGCGGTATAGCTGAGCAAAGTATGCCTGGCTTTAAACCCAGGGATGAGAGGGCTTAGTGCAAAAATGTTAAGAGTTAATATGAATTTTTAATCTCATTTTTCTCCCCAAATATTTGCCACTTTCCAGGGTTTCCAAGTATCTGAATTAGATTAGTTCAGAGGAGTTCAGAATTGGGAATCATCTGTTTTCCTAAGAGACCAAAAGTCTAAATGGATGAAGGGATTGCATTACTCATGGTAAGAATTAAGAACAAACTTTAACTGCCCCAAAGAAAGACTGGTAGTAATATCTCTGATTTCACACTGGGGAAACAGCTCAAATCCATAGAAGGAGGAGACAGATGCCAGTGTGAACGAAGGCTGAACGACTGCTTATATGACTGCCACAAACAAACCTGGATGGATACATCACTTGGTTGTAATTTTCCTCAGCTCTTTTATACCTAAGAACTTTGGGGGTGACTTTGATCACATTTTCAGCCCGTCTTTAACAATTTTATCTTTGTGTTGCATGTGTGTGTGTGTGTGAGAGGGGCAGGTATATGTTCAAGCACTTTTTAAGTATGGTAAACTATAAACAGCATACAATTTGCCATCATGGCCAGAGTAAATTGTATAATTCCTTAGCATTGATGCAATCACAGTGTTGTGCAATGATCACTGCCATCTATCTGTGCAAAATTCTCAAAAACACTGTAACTTGTGCCTTCCTTCCAAGTACCCACTATCCCATTTCCTATATGTGATGCTAACAGCCCTAAGTAACTTACAGAGAAAGGGCACTGTAGCATTGCTCTTTAGGGACAAACTTCTCAGAGTTTAGCCATGTGGTGTGTGCTGGCATTTTCTCCCTTCTTATGTCTGAACACCCTTCTGTTATACTTCTTATCACATTTTGTTTTCATTTTGCCCATGATGGACACAGTTTGCAGCCATGTTCTCATTATTGGCAATCATCCTCCTGTGTGTATGGTGCATCCACAACTCTTTAAGGTGCCATTTCTTGATTCTCTGGAGTGCAAACTTAATGGTTGTATTCCGGGATCAAATTCTAATTCTACTGTTAATTTTTTGAGGGACAACTGAACTGTTCTGTACAATGTCAGCCTTTGTATGTATACGTTTATAATAAGTTTTAAAATCAGGAGGGAGAGTCCCAGCTTACATTCCCACCTAGAGTGCTCTAAAGTTCCAACTCCTTCCATTCTCCCCAAATACACATACATATGTATGCATACACACATATGTACATATATATACATACACACTTGATTTGATATTTCCACATTTTGTGGATTGCCTTTTAATCTATTGATACTGACTTCAATGAATAAAATTTTCTTTAATGTTCATAAAGTACAGTTTGTTTGCCTTTTCCCAACTTGGATTTTGGTACCTATTTTATCCAAGGCATGACTGCCAAACAGCTGTTTGTTTTTTCATTTTCTCCTATGAGTTTTATAGATCTATCTCACATTTGGGTCTTTGGTGTATCTGAGACAATGTTTTTGTACATTGTACATAGCGAACTTCCAACTTCATTCTTTTTAGTGAGGAAATCAATTTTCCCAGCATGCCTTTTGAAAGTGCTGTCCTCACCCTAGGGAAGGCAGAGCACCACCCTCTTAGGACTCATGTGGCCTTGTGGGAGATTGTTTCTCTTCTAATTCGCTTTCATTGTTTGGTGCTAATGGAGGCTTCTAATGCTTTAACTCTGTAGCAAGTGTTAACGTCAGGAAGCAAATCCCCATTTATCTTTCTCTTTAAAAGTCATTCTACTTCTTCAGGGCCACATGAGAGCCACGTGAACTCAAGGGCAGGCTTTTTGTTTCTACAGAAGGCATCCCAGAGCTTTCGATGGGGACTGTGTTCACTCTCTTAGTCAAGTGGGCTGGCAGTGTCCTTCTCTACTCAGTGATGGAATGTGGGAGGAGAGCATTGTGAGCAGCAGGAACTTCTTCCTCTCAGTCCTAGAGGCCAGAAAGTCCAAGGTCAAGGAACTGTTACACTCAGCGTTTAGTGAATCTACTTCTCTCCAGTTCTCACGTGACCTCGTCTGATGGGCAGGGCATACAACTTAACTTGAGCCACAGAACACAGGGAATGTTACTGTTAATTTATGGCTTCCTTCATTTCTTTCAGTGCCACGGACCACCCCAGTCAGGTACAGGGGTCCCTGGAATGAGGGTCCTCAAAGCTAGGTAGATAAGGATTCAGTGGTGACAAACAGAAACAAACACAGAGGCAGTTTGAATCTGAGTGTATTTTGTAGCTCTCAAGCAGGGGATTTTATACATTAAAAAAACCAAACATTATATCTCTTAGAAACTATATCCAGTGAAACAATCACAGATCCAACAAAAATCATTTGGCACAGTAAAACACAAACATCATCCAAGCGTTACAACTCTGAAACTATGTATTCAGTGAATCACAAACAGAACAGGTAACATCATTATAAATCATCAAAATATAACAATTCTAAAAGGATGTATTCAGTAGGGGCTGTCGTCCAAGGCTAGTGGCATATTTCCAGGAGCAAGTTAATAAATCTCTAACAGTCAGTGTTCTTAACCGCCGAACTAACTCTCCAGCCCTATGGTCAATTATTATTTAACATGTAATGCCTGATTTTTTATAAATCTTCAATATGTAAATTTAAACTATTTTAATTCTTTCTAATCCAGGCTTTCTTTACCATATACCAAAATCCACCTCTGATGACACACGTGTAGCCATATGTAATTTTATTGTTGGGAAAGTTTTTATCATAACAATTTTGTAAATGATTTAGAAAGTAAAGCGTTGCTTTCCCTGGAGATAAGGTCATGTTGGTGGCCCCATTTCTGGGGATGGTTTCTCACCCATTATTCTCGCTTAAGATCTTGGCCTAGGCTACCAGGAACATGTAAATAAGAAAAGGAATAAGAGAAAACAAAACAGATAGATTGCCATGAGAACTACAGCTCAATATTTTTTCTCCGACAAAGAGTTCACAACCGGTTCCAGGAGGTCGCGCCCTTTTGAGGTCAATCGCCTCAGTCTGTGGAACTTGTCACACAGATCCTACTGGAGGTGGCATTTCAGTAATGTTTTGCGATTTTTATTGCTCTAACTCTTCTGTTAATTCCTAACTATTCATTCTCTTGTTGCTCTCAGTGATGTAATTGCCTTTGCTGGTTTCTTTCAAGCAGATTCCTGGCAAGGCTGTGAGGAAGCTGCTGGTTTCTGGTTTCTGACTTGGTGTCTGGAACCTGCCTTAGAATCATTTATTTGTTCCAACAGGCATGTCTTCAGAGTTCTCTATATCAAGGGTCTTGTCCGTGTCCTGTGTGGACAGAAACCAGCTGATCCTTCTCCACTCCATGTTGATGCTTTTATCTCTTTCTTGGTCTGGGGCTTCAACCTGAATTCTGCCACAACTATAGAAGTGTTCGTTAGAGGCAGGCACCCTGCCTTGTCTTTGATCTTAAGGGAAAGATCTCTGTCTTTGCTAGGGAGCCCTATTCAGTCTGTGTCTTTCATGTGAGGCTCTCTTCCTTTGAGGTGGTTTCCTTCTGTTCCAATTTCTTAAGAGTTTTATCATGAAAGGGTGTGAAATTATGTCAAATGTTCTCTCCATGTTGAGATGACATTGATTGACTTTTAAAAGTTTCTATAACTTTAGGTATCTACATACTTAGGAAAAAAATTTAATCCGTCTGATTCGTTTCTCTCTACTCCTTATGGAGGGGACTCTGACACCATGGGGGGAAAGACAAAGCAAGACAATGGGAGGCAGATTATTTATTTTACTTGAACTTCAGAGAGAGTAACTAACCAGTCAATGCCCTCCTGGGCCAGAAGAGTACTGCCTTTTGCTCATGTTTAAAGGGGAATCAAAGCTTGGGCCTTCAAAGGATGCAGCAGAGATGAAAGACCCAGAATGTCACAAGACCAGGAATGTTGCCTCCTTGCCTTTTCTCAATAGAAAGAGTTGATTTTTCTTGTTAAATTACACACAACAATATTTTTAGCTTCAGTAAGGCATTACAATAAATGATTCAACATACATGAAATGAGAATAAAATGGTTTTGATCAAAGCATACTATGTGCATGTATGAGATTCTGAAACAATAAAAAATTATTCCTTTGGGGCTAGAGAGATGGCTCAGCGGTTAAAAGCACCTACTGCTCTTCCGAAGGTCATGAGTTCAAATCCCAGCAACCACATGATGGCTTATAGCCATCTGTGTTAAGATCTGATGCCCTCCTCTGGAGTGTCTGAAGACAGCTACAGTGTACTTACATATAATAAATAAATAAATCTTTTTTTTAAATTAAAAAGTATTCATTTAAGAAAACAACAGAAAAGAATAAAATGGTAATTTTTTAAAAATCAAAATGAAGCCATTTTGACTACCACCCCACAGGCTTCTGACTCCCCGTAAGTGCTAAGAACCAACCTGGGGCATTGTGCCCGTTAGCAAAGTGCCCCACTGCCCAGTTAAAACCTTAGCCTTTGGATTTTCTGAAATGGGATCTTGCTATTACAACTCAGGCTGGGCTCAAATTTGACATCCTCCTGCCCCAGCCTCTAATGTGGTAAGTTCCTCTCCATGATTATTTAGCAATGAATACTCACTGAAAACTTGTATAGAGTTATGAAAATTTTCATGACGTCAAAATTTAGTCTAATTACAAAAAGGGTGATAGAAAAGTCATTCAGACTGAGAAAAAAAAAAACAGATTTTGGTTTTATTTTTCATCCATAAACTCTGTTAGAAAAAGTGAGGGAATCTTTGAATCATTAGATTGTTAAGAAAAAACCGAAGAGATGGCTTGATTGGTTAAGAACTCATTCTCCTCTTCCAGGCTCCAAAAGTGAGATTTGCAACACTCCTGTCAAGAAGCTCATAAATCCCTGCACTGTAGCTCTGCCTCCCTGTCCGGCCTCCTGGGTATACCCGCACTCAAGTGCACATGCCCCCCACATATACACATGAATAAAATGAATGTTTTAGAAGTGATTGTTAGATAAGTACTCCCCCTCCAAAGGAGTGTTCTTGCTAAGAAGTTTCGTCTGTTACTGAGTTAAGAATCCTTCACATTGTATGTTGTGACTTCATCCAGAGAAGTTATAAGCGAATCAGTCATAATGATTTTAATGCTAGCACCACAGGCAGCGAACACTGCGATCCACCCTCCCCTGATGGAGAAGCTACTGAGATTCTGGCAGACAGACTGAGCTTGCGGGGTTTGGATGGATTCTATGGACTTGTTTACTTTTAAATGATCCAGAGATGCCGACAGAGAGTAGATCAGCAAATGCAGGACGCAAGCCTTTTTCTTCAGTTTCGTACGGTGGGGTGGGAGGCAGCTATGGCCTCATCTCTAATGAGTGTCTCTAATGTCCGTATCTGGACATCACTCTAGGGCTCCTGGCTTTTGAGGTCCACAGCTTGTCTTTTAGGAAGCATAGTTTCCAGGGAAAAGGTGCCTTCATTTCAACTTAGTCTTGAGTGTACATTTCTAGCTTATAGCCAACAAGAGTATGGGAGGGGGTGCTAAAGAGATGGCTCCGTGCTTAAGAATGGACTGCTCTTACAGAGGACCTGAGTTTGGTTCCTAGTACCCACCCCAAGTAAGAGACTTACAACCATTAATAACTACAGTTCCAGCAAATTTGACACCCCCTTCTGGCCTCTGAGGGTATCTGCACCCAAGTACACACACACACACATACACACACACATACACACACACAAACATACACACAAACATACACACACATACACACACACACACTCACACACACACACACACATACACACACACATACACACTCACACATTCACCCATGCATACACTTTAAATTTTTTTCAATCCTTAAATTGCACATATGACAAATCTTGGCATAATAATGTTTAATGAATCTAGATGCTTGTGGCATATGAAAGCTTGGTGTTGAGGAGATGATGACAGTGGATTGGGACACCAATGTATCAGTGTGACAGGGGTTTTATATACTTAATTCATTAGTAATGCCATGATGTTTACATTATAAAGACATGCACGTCAAAACATTAGGAAAGTAGGGCTCACATAATTTAAATATTTTGCCTATTAGCTCTCTGCTACAGATTACAGGACATGGGTTCAACCTGGAACTGAATTTTTCTCCCCAGATTAGCATGTTATATCACCATGTTGGATTTACCATTTATAAGATTTATTGGGCTGGACAGATGGCTCAGCAGTTAAGAGCACTGACTGCTCTTCCAAAGGTCCTGAGTTCAATTTCCAGCAACCACATGTAATGAGATCCAATACCCTCTTCTGGTGTGTCTGAAGACAGTGACAGTGTACTCATATAAATAAAATAAATCTTTAAAAAAAAAGATTTATAAGCTGGATGCTCAGAAACTATCTCCTTTTCCATTTTCATTTCCAAGAATATCCTTGAGAAAGAAAAATGGTAATCTGCCATTATCATTCTCTTCTCCTTCTCCTCCTTGCCCCTCCCCCTTCTTCCTCCTCTCCCTTCCCATTATCATTGTCTTTCCCCTCCCCTCTTGCCCTCCCCCTTCTTCCTCCTCTCCCTTTCTCTCTGCTCCTACTGTCCTGATCTCATCTTGCACTGTGAGACATCACTGACAGGCAGAAAACCCTCTGTGGGAGTGCCCTCCCTGGTCACCAGTCCTGGGTACCAGATGCTGGAGTGTGGGCAGGGAAGGGCCCTCCCTGGTCACCAGTCCTGAGTACCAGATGCTGGAGTGTGGGCAGACTTCTCTGGGGAGGAGACGATGCTCCCAGACCTTGGGTTCCCGTTCTTCAAAGCAGCAGTGCTCAAGCGTACCACCAGGGGTCTTGTTGATAAGGGTTACTTGATTGCTTAGGAAAACAAATTTGAAAAGCACTCCCTTCAGAAAGGAAAGATACTGCTTTTCCAGATTAAATCATTTCAAGTGATCCTCAGAGGGCTCGACACATGCCACCCTTCCTTTATTGGAGCTGTTATAAGAGGGACTTCATCGAACAGTGGTAGCCTTGATGATTAAGAAAGACTGGGTAGAACATTTACAATGCTGACAGAGTGCTGCCTCTTTCCTCATATATTAGGGAGAGTTGATGAAGGGGCAGCAAACCTTAGGTTCTGTGAACTCCACAGGAGCTCCACTGTTTTGATTGCTTCTCCATCTGTGATTACATGTTGGATGCAGTTACCTGGGAGACAGGCCTGGGTGTGGTTGTGGGGATTACCCGGGTTATTTTAATAGACATGGGAAGACACATCTTGATGCCAGGGTGAGGATTCTGGACTGTGTGACAAGAGCTGAGTTTATATCCGTCTCCTTCTTTTTCCTGACTGTGACACACCCAGCTGCTTCACACTCCTGCTGCCTTGACCTCTCTGCCATGAAGGACTGAACCTCAGACTGAGCCAAGACGAATCCTTTCTCCCTTTAGGTGCCCATGTCAGATTATTTTATCCTGGCAACAGAAAAAGAAGCTAATACCAACGATTATGAAGGAGGGAAGATCCTCTTTCCAGAGAATTGTTTGTTTGTTTCCCTGGTAACTATGGTCCTATAATTGCTTGTTTCCCTGGTAACCACGGTCCTATAATTATGTTTGTGCAATTGATTAAGTTCAATCATTACTGACACATTTAAATCCAACCATGGCTCTGTACCCCAGGCGTCTGGGTATGTCCTGCAGACCCCTTTTTCTTCCTTGTTACTTTAAGTAACATGTAGATTTTCAGACTTGATCATTTTGTGAAGATGAAATAAAGCAGAACGTGGACATGAACTTGGGCTGGCCGTACTCAGATACCTGGTGCTCATCTATTCATACCCTTGCCAAGGTCAGCAAAACGGAGTTGCTGTTCTGAGCAGTATCTATATTGAGGTCACACTGTGGGGTGAAAAACCTGTGTTGCCATGGAAAATAAGTCATTCTGTGCACACAAGTAACCCAGGAAAGGCAGCAGTTGCTGCCTAAAGACAGATGCAAGAATAGAGTCCCTGGCTGGAAGAAGGGAGCCACAGATGTGGGCTGCCTCTGTCCCTGTCATTTTCTGTTCTGTCTGGTTGAGATGCTTTTGCAGTAAGGTGGGTTACTCCAGATCTCATGTTGAAATTAGCTCTATTCATTTGGCAAAGCCAAACGTCTTGCTTTTTCTACACTCCTGAGTGTCTCGCTACTACAGCGGGCTCCTTAAACTTCTGCTCCCACATTTAGACAGAAATCTACTGGAGTCCCACAGTTTCTAGTGCTAGCTTCAGTAGGGAACAAGAGCTAAGGAGAATTAGGATGTCAGGCATCCCTGATGTGGCTCAGCTGGCTCTGCTATTGTGCAAGACTTCCAACCCTCAACCCTTCCGTGCAAGGGGAGCAGAATGTTTTCCTGAGGACCAGGCAGGCCTTGGGCAACAGAGCCAGAGCTGGGTTAATGGACACAGAAATCCAGCTTTCTTCTAGCAAGAACTTATTTACCAGAAAGTTGAGCAGAAGCCTCTTCCTGTCTCTTGTTGACTCTGTTTTGCAAGAATTCGAATAAGAAAAGGAAAGCTCTCTGGTTTGTGGGTCCTCAAGTGCCTTTCTGTGACCATAGCATGATTAACTTCATGCTCCCTGGTCTTGTGAGTAAGTTTAGGAGGCCAGCACAGATAAAAAGAGATGGTCTGTTCTGCTTTCCAGTGGCTGGAACGTACGGTGCCTAGAGGAGCACAGGAGAGCTGCCTGGGAAGGACAGAGAGCGCTGGGACTCATGGAGCCTGGGGCACCTGCATAGTTTTCAAACCTTTGTGTTTCACAGATTATCTGCAACCCCCAAGGCCATTATTCAAGCAGTTCACACCTAGTGCCCCGAGTTGGTGTGAACAGAGGAGACTGAGTTTGACAAGAGGTTTCTGCTGGTCATGACAGCACCCACTTTCCAAAAACCATAAAACTGAACTCTAAACCTCATTAGTATTATGTAGCCAAAACTTAGCATCAGGCCATAAAGAACTGGTGTTACCTGACTTTCTCCTATGCTTAGCATGCTAGCTGGCTTCAAGTCTGCAGCTGAGTCTATGGGACTTCCTTGACTCTCCAGCCAGCCTGCCTTTCACAGCTGGATTGGCATCTCATAGTCACAGAATTCAAGGGCATTCTAAACTGGAGCCACAATTCTGAAAACACTGTCCCCATTTATTTGCTTGTTGCCACCCCATGTGCTGCCTTAGTGCAGCCATGTACAGGATAGAGTAGCCCCCACTTCCTCTGAGGGCCGTGAGTTCCTATGGAGGCCAGGCAACTCACAAGACTACAGTGAGGTGTTGACAAAGTAACGTTACCCAGTCCTAGATCCCCAGGAGGGCCTGTGTTAGCCTCCTTAACAAAGCCATGGAAAGGCACCAACTTCAGCTCTCCACTGTGTGGCTACCTCTGCTGGCTTCTGCAAAGCAACTACACAAAGTCAAAAGAGAGTTGTCATACTTTCTGTAAGTCCATCCTGAAATGACCGTACCATCCTTTGTCCAAAATCTCTGAGTCATAGGCAGGTCTGTTGTTATGAAGATGACCATGACCACAGCAACTCGTATAAAAGAAAGCATCTAATTGGAGTTTACTTACAGTTTTAGAGGTTTAGTCCATTGTCATCATGGCAGGGAGCCTGGCGGCATGCAGGCAGACATGGTGCTGGGGAAGTAGCTGAGAGGGCTACATGTGGATCCACAGGCAGCAGAAAAAGAGAGGGACTGGCGTGTACCTTTGAAACCCTAAATCCTACTCTTCTGAACCACCACTCCAAGGCCACATCTTTTGACCCCTCTCAAGTAACACCACTACCTGATAACCAAGCATTCAAACCTACGAGCCTATGCTGGCCATTATTATTCAAACCACCCCACCACATCCACTGTGATTTTGAAGAGACCTATAGGCTGTGCTGATAAGGAGGTGCAGATAAGGAGGTGGCGATCGATCGGGACCCAGCAGAGCCCACCTACTACAGCACAGCTTACAAACTCTGCTCTTCCGAGCTATCAGAGAATCCTTTTATCCAGTTCAGGTCTCCCATGATGGGCTTGGTTTAGAATTAAAAGCTAGCATAAATAGGTCACTCGGGAATCACTGTCTATAATAGAACACTCTGTAGAGAGACGGATATGTTTGCAAAAGGAAACTAAATATTTTGGGGAATGTTTAATTTTTCATGACATAACTTTCTATTGTAACAGTAGGTCAGGAGGCAGGGCTCAGAGGCTGCTTTCCTTCCCATCCTGACCCCTCCCATCTCCATCTGCATAGGACCTCACAATGTCTTCAGAACCTGGGCTTAGAGGGCTGGTTACAGGACTTACAGGATGACACTTCCAAATGTCACTCCCAGGAGGTGGTAATGAAAGGTCACCCTCTGAACCTGTATGAGGCATTTGCAAATAACTATTATGGAAGAAAACTCTTCTATAAGATCTTTAATTTTTCATGACATAGCATTATATTATAACTGAAAAAGACTATGAGTTATTCTTAACTATTTCCTCTTTATTTTTATTATCCTAATTAAAACATTTATTAATAAAAGTTACAAATTACTAATTTTTTGATATCATGATAGATTGTGCCACGCTCATTCAAAGATGATAGTGGCTGCCTCTCTTGGAAATCATCTTCTGGACTGGATTGAGCCTGTTCTCAGGAGAGAGCAGCCAGAGATACCCCCGAATGGAGACATTTGTAAGTGGTCAGAGCCTGAACCTAACAGCCAGGGCCCTATGGCATAGCTTTGCTCACTGAAACTCTGCACTACTGATGGAGGAATGTTTTGGGGCTTGGGAAGATGGGCTTAGTTGGTTAAAATATTTGCCACTCAAGAATAAGTTTCAGTTTGATCCCTAGAACCCAAATACAGAACCAGACTGTATGTAGCTCACTTGCAGTCTAGGCTAGGGAGACAGAGGCAAGATCCTTGAGGCTTCCTGGGTAGGCAAACCTGCCCTAATCTTAAGGTCTCAGTTCCCAAGCAAAGATGCTATCTCAAGAAACAAGTTGGATGGCTTCTAAGAAAGGGAAGGCACGCACACACACACACACACACACACACACACACACACACATGCGCGCACACACACTTTTTTTTCTGATAATAAATAACTGTAGACTGCGGGAGCTGAATTGGATGCACAGGTTGGAGGTGGAAGTAGTGATGGAGATACTGAATTCCTCTGAAGTTCTGGAATTAAGTAGACAGCTCAGCAGTGGGTTAGCAACATCATCATTAGGAAGAGAGTGTGGCTGCATGAAAAGGGGAGCTACCATAGAGGTACCCACGCCTCATGCCTTGAGCTGCTCTGATTCTTAGTTCTAGGGCAGAGGCATTTGTCCACAGTTGCAAAATGGCCGATCTTGAGTAGATCTAAAGTAGAGATGCTACTGATTCAGCCTGAGGACTCGGAGGACTGGGTTTCACGCACACCAGGAAGTCTCTTGCTACCAATCTGTTAAGTGAGAGCACTGTAATGCTAACTAGACTCTGTTCTCCTAACACTATAACACACAGCACCTAGTTGTGGTGAGGTCCACCTCCAGGTGTTGCTAACCTACTGCTGAGCTATTTTATTCTAGAATTTCAGAGAAATTCAGTATCTCCATCACTACTTCCACCTCCAACCTATCCATCCAATTCCTGATGACCTCCAGTATGACCTGCACCCCACTCACCGTTAGATGCAGCCAAATTCCATATTGTATATCTCTCACCGATAGGTATTCCAAGGAAAGGTTGTATCCTGCCACTCAGAGGATCTATCCAATCTCCCAGAGACCATATATATAGCACTGTAAGAATTCGGAAGAGGGAAACTTTGGGAGGCTGTGGCAGATGCCTTTTGAGGTCTGAAGGAGGGGGAGGATCTGG
This sequence comes from Mus pahari, assembly GCF_900095145.1. Classification (NCBI taxonomy): domain Eukaryota; kingdom Metazoa; phylum Chordata; class Mammalia; order Rodentia; family Muridae; genus Mus; species Mus pahari. Next base: position 21,722,628 of record NC_034591.1, read on the forward strand.
CATGGCAGATGCAGAGGAGAGTCAGAATAGCTGAGAAGGTAGCTCAAGAGGCAGAACCTGGATGCTGCTTTCCTTTCCATTCTGTTCATTCGGCATCCCCATCTGCACAGGAGTTCACAGCATCTCCAAAACCTGAGCTTAGAAACTCGAAGACTGTAGGGTGATACTTCTAAATGTCATTTCGAGAAGGTGGTTTTAAATAAAAGGTCACTCACTGAACCTATGTGAGGCATTTAAAGGGAGCATGCTGCTTCATCTTTTGCTCCAATATAAATCCTTGTTTTCAAAGGGTTGCAAGAGAATTTGCTGTGGGTGTGCGTCATAGTTCACCACTTGCACATTTGAAATTAGTCTGCAGTCAGTTTTGTTTAATGCACACAGCTTAGTGACAGGCTCAGAGTTGGTGCATAGTCCTTCTTGCTGGACTTTGGGTAGTAACTGGTCAAGGTCACTTTCAGATCCCACGGTGCTCAGTTTAAGTGCAATTACTACTCAGAAAAAGCAGTAAGTCACGACGTACCCATGCTCGTGGGAGTGGCATGATTTAGGTGACAACTGTGACAGTCAGGGGCTATTTGATTAAAGGGGGACATTTTGGATTCAAAAGGAAAGGAAGAACCTGAAGGAAAGATGAGTAATGCAAATGTAGATTCTTTAAAATACTCACTGGAAAAACAAGCAAGATGCTGGGAGCACATGCTTATGGTGTGCAGGGGAAGAGTAGATGTCTCTGAGCTGCATGAGCAGCCACAGGAATCAAATGTTCAAAGGTCAACTTAAAGAAAGTGGGAGGCATGCATAGATGAAAGAGGAAGCATGGATGATTTCTGCTCACAAGAGGGACCAACTCCTGGTCTGCAAATGGCTCCCTCAATCAAGGACTGGCCTTCCGAGAATGAGAGACCGAATTTTCGTTTATAAAACAAGAATCCACGTTTTATAAAAGGCTGGACATGCTAGCCAGTGTTGGGGAGGCAGAGACAAGGGGACTTCTGGGGTTCACTGGCCACCCAGCCTAGGCTTCTCTGCAAACTTAAAGCCACTAATAGACCCTTTCTCAAGGCATATGATGGACGGCACCCAAGGAATGACACCAGTTTACATACACATACTCACATATGTGCATGCTGCGTACACCTAAAACACACGCTCAGTTTTACCAATGATTAAAGAAATGCAAATTAAGATCAAAAGGAGAGCTTGTGCTCATTAAATTATTAGATATTTTGAAAATCCACAACTTTCAATAAAGTAGCGTCCTTCCCTCTGCGCTCTGCTGAGCTGTCATTTATAATAGTGTTTGGAGATCTGACCTCTATTGTAGGAACACCCCAAGTGCCTACGTGCTTAAGCCAAGAGTGCTTCTAGAAGCTCGTCCTAAGCAAATACCATTCTGTGTGGGCTTGATACAAAAATTGCACCAGGTATTTATGTTGGCATTTTGAAGTAGGAAAAAAAATGCCATAAAAATATATTCAAGTCATTTGTCAGTTTTGTGAGTGAAAATAAAAAGGGAAAAGAAAGGAAAAGACATGACTGTTGCTAGGTGTGATGGAGGATAAAGTTTATTATGGATAAAAAGGAGAGCATAGCCAGGGGCAGAGAGCTCTGGGAGAGCCCAGAGTGAACATGATCAGGCTGAGGTAGACCACATTGGGACAAGGGGAGGGGATGGGAGAGGAAAGAGAGGGAAACCAGCTACAGTATCCTGGAGGACAAAGGTACAAAATGGGACAGGTAACCACAGTGGGAAGGGCAGGCCAGCCCCTGGGCTGGAGAGTAGGGCATGCCAGTTATATCCTGTAAGAGGTGGAGACTGAGCAGATGCTGGGAAAACCGAGTGGTCATGTCTGCTTTGATATGCTAAGTAGGCACTTCAGCCATTTGAAAAGTAACCCTGAGTAGTAATAACAATTGTGCGCTTACCACTGTAGCTGTATGCATATATGTATGTGCATTATTACCACTGTAGCGGTATGCATATATGTATGTGCATTATTACCACTGTAGCGGTATGCATATATGTATGTGCATTATTACCACTGTAGCGGTATGCATATATGTATGTGCATTATTACCACTGTAGCGGTATGCATATATGTATGTGCATTATTACCACTGTAGCGGTATGCATATATGTATGTGCATTATTACCACTGTAGCGGTATGCATATATGTATGTGCATTATTACCACTGTAGCGGTANGCATATATGTATGTGCATTATTAAGAGACCCGTACAGGGCCTCCTGTAACAGGCTGTAGTCTGTGAGTCCGTTCTGGTTTGTATATGCTCAGACAGTAGGAAGTAGCACTATTAGGAGGTGTGGCCTTGCTGGAGTAGGTATGGTCTTGTTGAAGGAAGTGTGTCACTGTATGGTAGGATTTGCCCTGGACAGAAGACCATCACCTTCTGGCTGCCTGCAGAAGAGAGTCTCCTGGCTGCTTTAAGATCCAGATGTAGAATTCTCAGCTCCTTCTCCAGCACCATGTCTCTCTGTGTGCTGCCATGCTTTCTGACATGATGATAATGGACTGAACCTCACAACCTGTAAGCCTGCCCCAATTAAATGTTGTTCTTTATAAGAATTGCTTTGGTCATGGTGTCTCTTCACAGCAATAAAACCTTAAGGAAGACCCTAGTCCATGTGCAGGCAACCCCAAGGCTACTGTATGAATTGCCTTCCATCTCCACACGCAAGGCCCATATGAAACCAATGATATCTCCTGATATCTGAGTCAGGCTTCTAAGATATGAGAATGCCTCAAATCCAAAGCCCTTCTGGCCCCCAGCCTGTCAGATAAAGGCTTCCCCTCCACGCTCTCTATATTTGTAAGTGTATGACATTCACTTCATTTTCAAAAACACACGGTAGGCGGTAGGACCTGCTGTCACCACAGTTGGTGATAAAGAGGTCAACAGAGCTCCAAGCCTCTTGCAGTTTGCAGCACTTACTGCATATGGCATGATCCATGGAAAAGGGAGATGGTAGCAGTGCAGGCCCCAGGGTTCATCTTGAGTGAGTATTTCTGGGTATGAGGTGAGATGTTCGGTTTTCAGCAATATTTTGTTAAGTGCACGAGATGCCACATCACTTGCTCTAAATGAAAATAAATATATTATTTTTGTTAATGGGACAGCGTTACAGGTTTCCTCAAGAGCTTCTTTCCTCCTGGTTTTTCATCTCTTAGAAACCAGAAATGTTTCCTAAGAGTACTAGAAAGTGAATATGTTAAAATGCAAATGGGAGAGGGTGAGGAACCTGGGCACAGGAAGCTCCTTGCCCAACCTGGGGATCTGCAAACTCAGGCTGGCAATGTGCTGGCCCTGCAGAGGATGGTCAGTGGGAGATGAAAGGGGCAGCTGCACTCAGTGGACCCTGGAGGTTACATTGACAGGCTTGAAGTGACACGAGACAGAGGCCACAGAATACAGCACAAGGCTGAGCTGTCTCTGTGTAGCTTCACTGAACACACACATTTCCAGAGTATCTTAAAGACCATTTTCCTGTTGTCTACTGGAGCTATCTGGGGAGCATGATGTAATTGTTCATGCTGTGTGATGATCTCAGAGGCTTCAGAACATCTACAGTGAAGATCCCAAGTGGAGCTCACTGCACTTGCATGTGAGCCTGTGGCCCTGTGCACCTCTGCACTCTGCAGTGAAGCTGATGACCCTGCCCTACATGTCTTCTCAGGACTCCAATATTAGTGGTTCACTGCCAGAGGGAAAGCTGGTGTTCCTACACACACACACACACACACACACACACACACACACACACACACACACAAAACAACAACAACAACAACACAAAATATCAAGTTTATCAATATCTTTAATCTACAGCTCTCCATTCTTTCTTTTCTGAATCCATCACCAGACCCTTGGCAAATAATTGTTCAAAAATCATTTTATGTATGGTATACTCGACTGCCCTTTCATACATTTTTAAATTTTTTAATGCATTTACCTATTTATTTGCATATTTGGAGGTGTGAGCCCATGCCCAGGCTAATGCAGGGAGGACCAAGAGCAATTACAGGAGTCACTTCTCTCCTTCCCCCATGTGGATCGCAGAGATCACACTCAGACCCTTAGTCTTGCTTGCAAGACTCTTGCCTGCTAAGCCATCATGCAAGAGGCCCCTGATCTGTCTTTGCTTCTCCTCGGTGTCTGGATGCTTCTGGAAAACATCTGGCAATGGGATTGCTTTGATGCTTTGGGTATGGATGCATGATTTTCCTACCATGGCATGGTCCAGCTGTGTTTACATGTTTGTTCCTTGTTCCTCCCCATTCTGCAGCTTCTAGAATCTTAGATGTGTCGATTTAGTTAGCCTACATGGTTGGAGGGTTTTGTTTGATTATTTGTTTAATCTCAAGTTAAAATTTGAGAACCTTTGTGCTAAAAAGTGAAACCTAGCCAGATGTTGAGACACACTCCTATAATTCCAGCACTCAAAAGGTTGAGGCAGGAGGATTGCAAGTTCAAAGCCAACCTGGGATACATACAGACCATGTCGGAACAACAAATGTGAAAACTGTAACTCCTTTTGTCTGTATTATAAGCTTTCATTGAGAAGCATTTGGCCTGGTCAAACTACAACTCTTCCCATGGTCCCTGCATTGTCCCTCAGGTAGAGGTCAATTCTCCTTAAGCACTGACTAGGCTTTAATGTTGACTTGACAGCTTACTAGCTGTAACTAAGCAACCCGAAGCAAGATGTGTGTTATAACTCTTGGCTTTCCAAATTAGGAATAGTAGAATCATGTGACTCAACGGCTGTGCCAATGGTTAAATGAACTGAAAAATGCTCAAAGCTAGCCTGGACACACTGAGCATCCAAGAAACATTTGCTGCCACTGTTGGCTTCTAGGATTTCTGGCAGTAACAGAGCTGCCTCACATGTATGCATGTTTCTCTTCAGGCCAGAAAGAGAAGATTGTGTTAAGCAAATCTTGATTCTCAAACAAACAAACAAACAAACTGGGCATTCAGGAGGCAGAGGCAGAGGCAGAGGCAGAGGCAGAGGCAGAGGCAGAGGCAGAGGCAGAGGCAGAGGCAGAGGCAGAGGCAGAGGCAGAGGCAGAGGCAG
>NC_034591.1:21728019-21752974 GCF_900095145.1 Mus pahari
AGGAAGGAAGGAAGGAAGGAAGGAAGGAAGGAAGGAAGGAAGGAAGGAAGGAAGGAAGGAAGGAAGGAAGGAAGGGGAGACAGCACAAACTTTAACATTAAAGAAATTTCCAGAATGTCCAGTGTGCAAAACTTTGAGATGTTGGAATGGCTTCACAGTGACCCATTGGAGTTTCTCTCAGGTCAGCACCAAGAGACTGAAGTGGATCTTGAGTCTTTGAGTCAAGTCTTAATATCAAGTTTGCATGACTATTGCTTTTTTAAAAAAATATATTTTACTTTTTATTTTGCCCTATTTTTAGGTTTATAGAAAAAAATCCCTAAGATACCACAGAAAGTTGTGAACCCCACCCACCTCCACCACCTTTCCCTATCACACCTTTCCCTATCACACCTTACTTTCCCATGGCACCACAGTCAAGACTAAGAAGCTGACATCGCTCTACAGCTATGAACTGAACTCCAGGCTCAGTTTGAGCATTTCCAGGCTTTCCATTCATGTGACCTTCATGTGCCAGTTAGAATCTTGAGAACTGTGCTGCATTTGACGACCATGTCTTCCCAGCATTCTCTGATCTGTGATAATTTCTCAGGCTTTCTTTCCTTTCTCTAAGCTTGAATCATTTACATATATCACTATTACTAGGATTGTGTTGTGTCCTGTCCTCCTCTATGCTGATTTTATGACCTGATGTCCCTGCACCCTCCTGGGGGATTGCTTGAGTTAAGAACTTGGAGGACATAAATATGTTTAAATAAGGTCATTAGGATGAGCTTTCATCTGATTATTGTCCACATACGGGAATATTAGCAGTCAGACGAAAAGATGAAAACAGCCCGTAGAAGCCAAGAGAAGAGGGCTCAGAAGCCACGCTTACTGATGAACTGTGATCTGCAGATTGACAAAGTGCTTGTGTGTTGGTTAAGCTACTCCATCCATGGTATTTACTATGGAATCCACAGAAAGCTCTTCCTGCCGTGACTGTGGACCTACACGTCTGAGCTTTCCTTCTGACCCTGTTCTATTGTTGGTGTTACTGCTGAAATGGTTCCATTCCTGACCTCTGCAAATGCTGTTAGGTTGTCCTGGCCAGCTGCTGAACACTTGAGTTCTGGTACAGGATACTCCGGGCGGCGTCCTCTGTGCTCGGCTTTAGTTTTAGCCATTTCCCCAGAGGGCTAGCCTGTGTCTTGAGATCAGTGGGGCCTTTGGTACTGTGATCAGCACCCTGCCAGCAACTGGAGCTAGATAGTTTCCTGATAAAGTAGGAGGGCTCTAGTCGCTCTCCAAGGTACTGCCTCTGGAAGACTGTGCTTTCCTTGTGCTGGGAGAGGGAAAACAGGCACGTGCATGGACTTCAGCATTCCTGCTGGAAATAACGAAAGGCAGGCATAGCTTAGGGGAAAGGAACCCAAAAATCTTATACTTCTATGAGTAGTGTTTGTCTCTCTGCAAATTGGATGGAACAAAAGCACATCTATGTGTGCTGAGTGTGAGCTGTGAGCAGGGATCACAAGGCTTCAGGTTTGCTTGATACTGAGTCTCAGTGATGACTTTGTGGGGCAGCATGCAGAATCCAAGGTTTGGAGGCTCAATGTGGAAACAGTATGCAGCCTGACAGCTGGTGGTGGAAGTCTGAAGAGAGCAGTAATGAGGTTCCTAGAACACTTTAATTGTGATAAACAAGCACCAAGTGGCCTAAATATTGTGATGGTTACTCTCACCTGTCAACTTGACAGGGTCTGAAACCATCTGGGTGGCAGGCTTATGGGCATGGCTGTGGGGAATTATCTTAATTCAGTTAACTGATCTGGGAGGACCCTCCCACTGTGGGTCTCACCATTCCCTGGGATTTGATTCTAAACTATATAGAGAGGATCTGAGTGCCAGCATTCACCTGTCTCACCCTCTCTGATTCCTGAATGCAGATGTGATATAACCGGGGCCCCCATTGTTCTGACTTCCCTAGCATGCAGGGCTCTGCCTTGAACTGTGAGCTAAGATAAATTCTTTACCCTTAACCTGCTTTTGCCTGGGTCTTGTACCACAGCAACAGAGAAGCAACTACAACAACCATATATTTGGATGGAGATATTTTAGGGGCAGTATTTTGCTAGGTCTAGTTTTCATCCTCAAGACAGATTAAATGCTGGGATTCTTTTGGCATTATGCATATGTACTTGATAGTAAGTGAGGTTGTGATATGGTTGTGTTTAGTCTTGTATTTTTCTGATATCATCTGTGCAAAGTAAAAGGTGAGGTCATTTGTAACTAAATTAAAAACATCTATTTTCACTCAAGGATCTTTACTCAATGGATGTTACAAACAAAATGGATTCTACATTTCTAACATAATAGACTTTTAATTCTACCACTAATGAACATCAGAGTCTCACAGAATGCAAAACTTTGTCCCTTTCTTTTTAAAAAATTAAGTTTGGTATTTTCCCTTAGAGTCTGACTCATTTGCTAGATTAAACCTCATTAAAGGCCCTGTTTCACACATGGAGAAGCATGCTGATTGCTACAATTCTTTCTCTTTATAAAGAAATAAATGAATGAAAACAACAGGAAAATTTGTAGTTCAGTCTTATGCACTGAGACTTCTACAAGGCTTACCTGCAGAAATTTAGATACTAGACTGCCATCTGCCTGGCTTTGTGCAAGACTCCCACCGAATCAGCCACTTTGAGGACCCAGTATCCCCTTCCAGGTCCCCGAGAGCACCCCTTCCTACCTTTCTCATTAAAGCTTAAGTGACCTTTTAAAGGGAAGGGTTCTCTGGAGTGTAGTTAGGTGTTACAGGGGACCTGAAGTGGTGTCCTTCATGCCGTCTGGTTTTGAAAACTCTTGCTGTGCTCTTTAGTTCCTAAGTGTCTGTAACTTGGTGGCAGTCCTTTCAGGGTGGTGGTCACTAACTAAATCTGTGTAACTAATTTTTCAGCAATTCCACAACACAAGCCAAAGTCATTCCCCACCAACACACACAAAATCATCAGTAAATGTTGCTGACCACAGGATGTGTGTTTATGTTTTGACTATAGGTCACTCCTAACGTTGCGATGCCTAATCCAGTGCTTACATAGAATCTACATTGGACCACAGTATCCTGTGGTCTAGGAATCTTTGGTACTCATACATTCATGACAGAGCTAAGGAAACAAGGTTCTGGAGAAGTTCTCAGTGTCACTTGAAAGCCTCCCTGGGCACTGTCACCCTTGTCCTCACTCACTCCCTGATCGTTTTCTTCTGTGTGTTTAAATACACCTGCATATGCTTCTCAGGGAATTCATTTCCCTCCAACTTCCTATGTGATATCTCTATGCCTTCAGTGCTCTCTGCATTTGCTCAGAGAGCGCAGGTGGTTGCTAAGGGGGTCTCTGATACCGAGCTAAGCCAGCATAAATGCTTGCACTAAAATGTGGAGAGTGGCATTGCGTATAGCAGATGGTTTGTGATCTGTTTTGTTCAGAGACACTGTCTTCTATTCATGAGCCTTGGTTATTTCCTACAGTGAAATGTGGAATATTATAAAAAAAAAAAACAGTATTTTGAAGCTACATCAGAAATATCACTAGTATGGGATAGTTACTTTTATGTAAAACGTAAGGTGTTTACTTTCTACTCCCTGGAACTTTTCATTCACACTTAGTTTCTTATTTTCAATAATCACTCATTAATTTTTGTGAGGTGTGGTCTCATTGTATAGCCCTGATTGGGCCTGCTAATTTGCTATGTAGGCCAAGCTAGCTTTGAACTCGAAGAGATCTGCCTGCCTGTATGCTGGAATTGAAGACTTGGATCACTATGGCTGAAAAGCATTAAAATTCTTCTAAGAATTATTTATTTTTATTTTACCTGCATGTATGTATATGTATTTGTACACACAAAGAGACACATATGCACATATGTGCACGTGTGTGCATGCACGCACACACACACACACACACACACAAACAAATATATGCACCATATGTCGGCAATACTATGGATTGGGTCCCCTGGAATTACAGTTATAGAAAGTTGTTGATCACCACATGGGTGCTAGCAACCAAATCCAACCTCTGCAAGAGCAGCTGTCCTAACCACAGAGTCATCTCTCCAGCCCCGATTTTTGTTTTGTTCAGTCTCACTCTGTAATCCAATCTGGTCTAGAACTTAGTGTGTAGCTCAATTGGCCTCAAAGAGTTAACAATCCTCCTGACTCGAAGTCCTCCATGCTGAGGTTAAGGGTGTGAGCCCTCACTCCCAGCTTCTGTCAGTATTTAGGGAGTTGTGAAATGTTCTGGAGTTATAACAACAGGAAGCTGCCACCACCCATCACTCCGGGCAACAGGTCCTAGAGCTAGCCAATTGCTGGTCAACAGAGAAAAAGGAACATACTAAGACTCAGGTCTTAGAGCCCAGAGTTAAAGCCTCCCTGAGAGAGGGTCAAGGGACTCCACTGGAGCTTGGCCTTTTCCATCTATTATTGCATGCTAATGAGTTTTGCCTTCTCTCAATAACCAAAGAACATAGAAAAATGAACACAACAAAGCACGCTGTCAAAGCTTTATTGGCAAAAGCATGTCTGCGATGATTAATGAATTGGAAAATTGAAAGCTGCCTCCCTCAATCACTTGGACAGATTAAGTGTGTCTCGGGTGCAGCTGAGGGCTTTCACGGCATTGTTTAAAGCCAAGTCTAAACAGGATGCTTAGGGTGAGGGCTCCTTTGTTATCAAAATGCCAGCGCACAAAGATGTCACTGATAGAATTTCCCAAGCTTTACCAATCCCTCCTATTACTGGAAAAGCTGAAGTGAACAGAACCAGAGTCACAGTGAGCTCCTCCCTCCCACCACGGCCTCTTCCCTGAACTGGTTCTATGACCCTCATTCTCAACATTTTCTGCAGGGGAGGGAATTGTCACTGCCTTTTCCACCAGTGTGGGCTGTGTGACTGCATGCTTACATTCCTTCAAAGGAACTGTCCCATTTCATCCTGACACATATGTGGAGATGTGGAATCCAGACATGCCACAGGCAAGAATTCTTCATAGTCACAGCAAGTAGAGACCAAGCCACATTTGTATCCCTTAAAAATGCTAGAATTTTGGTTGGGGAAGAGTGAGAGATGTCCAATGAGAACCTAATAGGTGGCCCAGAGGATAGCTCAGTGAGTGAGAACTTGACTTGGAGATATGAGAACCTGAGTTCAATCCCCCGATCCCATGTAAAAGGAGATAAGCATGGTGGTGTATGTTTATAAACCCAATGCTAGTGAAGTGGAAATAGGAGAACCACTGAGGCTCCGTATCCAGGCAAACCAGTACAATAGTCAAGGCCTGAGAGGGTGAGAGGGTCTCTCTCTCTCTCTCTCTCTCTCTCTCTCTCTATATATATATATATATATATATATATATATGCGTGTGTATTACATAAACATAAGTATATATCTATATAGTATATAAACACATATTTATAATATATTTATATAATATAAAATATATTTATATATAAATATGATATATATTTATATAATTATATTTATATGAGTATATATGTACATAATACATAGAGAGAGACATATAGATGCATATGCATACACATATAGATACATGTGCACCTGTATACACATGGGCACACACAGAGAAAACTAAAGGCCAACCGCTGATGAATTCATTCTCTCCTACCACTGGGACTGTCACTAGACACCCATCGATTTGCCTACACTGAAGCTGGCAGGTCTGAGGCGGGCTTCCCTGAGATCAAGTCAAGGTGTGCAGGCTTGGTTCTGCAGAGAGTCCAGAAGACTTCTGCTTGCTCATCTTCCCCTCCTCTAGAGGCTGCCCACATTTTCCAGAGCCAGCAATGTCAGCCATGTCTTTGGGAAACCCTCTTGCTTTTGCTAACAGCCAACACCTCTTTGACCTCATTGTTCTCATGAAAAAATCAGGTTAATTTTCTATTTTGAGGCCTCCTGACTAGGAATACTAATTTCACATGCTTCTTAATTTTCTTTTGCATGAAGTATCATGGATTTCCAGGTTCTGGGAATTACATCTCTATAGAGATATCTCTCGTAAACAGTGATCTGTCTATCATTCTTATCCCAATGAAGAGATGCATGAATGCATTTAGGTTTTCCTACGGTGACTCAAGGTAAAAAGAAACCATCCCCCAAGTTCTGAACTTTAATCACGACATAAGACAGTAATTTGTTCGTAAGTGAGAACCCCTTTGGAAATAGGAGAGTCGATGCCATGTGCTCCGTCTATGAACTAGGTAAACCTCCTCCTAATGATGCTGGGGAGGGGAAGAGAAGCAGAGAACTGAGGATCTCCTGTGTTCTGTGTTCTGTCTTCATAGAAAGTTTGATGTCTACAGTCAGTTTCCTTTAAAGACTTGTGTTGGTCCAATGAAAAGGCCACCGAGAGCAGTGACTATCTTTTCTTTGGCTTCCTTCTATCCTTGATGCTCTTGAAGTCTAGTGCACATTTACAGTTCATCACTTCCCCATTGCATAACACTTCCCCATTGTGTAAAGATGCAGATGAGTCCCCCTGTAAAGTGCCAGAGGGATGGTGTATGCTTTCTAAAAGAGGTGAGCAAAACACCTGGGACAGCTTCCTTCTGCCTCGTAAATGAATCGGTGAGGTTCATCAGACTGACTCCTGGGTTGTTTCTGAAAAATGGGAAGGAGATTCTAATAAACCATCACAATACATCTTGGGCTTCTTCTAGAAATAGATCCCAACTGTTTTTCTTCCATGGAAAACAGCACCGTAGAGAAACTAAGACACTCGCAGTGGACTCAGTCCATAAAGTAGCTAGAAAAAGTGCGAGACAGCCACCCTGGACAAGTGTCTGCAAACAAAGGCAGGAGGTGCAGCCCCAAGTACCCACCACCCCTGAGCTTGACCCCTGTGCATGATTCAGATGGGACACCCCTAGTTTGCTGCAAAAACCTGAAGTTGTCTCTGTATGGGTACAGAGCAAATCAACATACCCAGGAGGGGTGGAATGTGGTGGTGTCTCTGGTCCAATGAACGGGCTCTCTTCTTGTTCCTCTATTTATAGGTTAGCTGGGGAGAAATGCAGACATTTTAAGTGGGGTGGCAGTGTTCGAATGTCATGGCACTAAAAGAAAAAATTTTCTTTGAAAACTTAGAGTCTAGTTCAAAATTAGACTTGATTCCCTTGCTACTGTAGGTACAAAATATATTCTGAATAACTTCGCTTCCATGTTATCTTGCCAACGTGGTCACAATAATTGTCTGGCTAATCTAAATACAAGATTGACAACAGGATGGTGCAATCAAATACTCTTGTGAATTTTATCTTATTTAAAAATATCTTTTTATTATAGCCTTGATTGGAAAGTGGAAATCCTCTTTTGCTTCTTTTTTATTTTAATATTTTATTGATTATTTGAGAATTGCATAAATACATATAATGTATTTTGATTATATTCACCCTCTAGTCTTCTCCCAGTTCATGGCAGATCTGTCCCTTCTTGTATATGCATGTGGAGACCCAAGGTTTCTGTCAGCAGCCTTCCTCAATCATTCTTCTTCCTTACTCATTGAGAAAGGGCCATTCCATTGAACTCAGAGCTCACCCATAAGGCTAATGTAGCTAGCTAGCCAGCTTGCTCTGGGGGTCACACTGATATCTTCTGAGGTAAGGCCGGAATTGAAGGCTGACTGCCATGCTCACCTGGTGTCTGTGTGGGTTCTAGGGATCTAAAGTCTAGTACACTTGCTTGTGAACAACTGCTTTTCTAGTTTCTAAAGGCCACTGTCATATGACCCTGTCACGGTTACAAGAATGTCTAGAAATGGCCCCTTCCTTGAACAGCTTTGGGTGAGGATAGGAGTCATTCATGCGCAAGTCACCTGAGAAGTGAAGGGCACGGCATAGCAGAAACGTGTGTTAATCTTCCAGTGGCTGGGGGAAGTTCAGTGGTGAGAGCAGCTGTTCTTAGAGTAGAATTCTACAGGCCAAGCAACTTTGTCTATAGCCGTGGAGGCAGGAAGCCTGAAGTCACACCTGGGCAGCTCTGCTGAGACTCCCCCTGACCTGTCATCTCGCTTGTCTTCATATGGCAGCAAGGCCTTACTTCTCCCCCTTACAAGACTATTCTCATGGATGAAGGCCATCATCACCCTATCAGGGTGTCTACATGTGACCTGAAGAGAGAGATGTGCATTCCAACCATAATGCCTCCACCAGAGCACAGAAGAGCTGGGAAACAGTAGCTTCATATAGTGTCAGATGAACAGCTCTGCAGCATACTGACGACCTGTGCCATGCTGGGCATTGCTCTGCACATGCTCTTATATTCTGCTTAATCTCTGTTCACCCTCCTGAAGCTTGTATCATCTCCTACTTGAGGTTGAAGAACTGGGCATCAGTTAGTTTTAAATCCATGATCACTTAGCAGCCATGGGTTGTACAAGTTCAGGGACATGAGACTCTCATCCCAGTGCCATCTGAGCCTTCCTTTCTCCAAGGATAGTTGAATATATTTGGTTCAGGAGGCAAGAACCATGCAAGAAACGGTTGAAGAATTCTATAGCTCAGAGGCACAGAGAGGATGGAGACATTGAGAGTCTGGAGGACTCTGGGTAAATGGGGTCACGGAGAGGATGGGAACACTAGGAGGATGGAGACACTGGGAGGATGGGGATATTGGGAGGATGAGGAGGATAGGGACACTAGTATGATGGAGACATTGTGAGTATGGGGACACTGGATGAGAGGATAGGGACACTGGGAGGATGGGGACACTAGGAGTATGGGGACACTGGGATGATGGGGATACTGGAAGGATGAGACACTAGGAGGATGGGGATAGTGGGAAGATGGGGGCACTGGGAGGACGGGGACACTGGGATGATGGGGATGGTGGGAAGATGGGGGTACTGGGAGGATGTGGGCACTGGGAGGGTGGGGACACTGTGGATGTAAACAGTGTGCCCCATGCTCACAGACTTATGCTCAGCAAGGACAGCAGCTGTGCTCTAAATGAAAAGGCAAGGAGACACTTGGGAAGGGACAGACCAGAGGTCCCAGGGAGATAGAAGGGAAGACAGGCAGCTTCAGTCCAGAGATGCAGGTTGCAGAGTGTGGGGGAAGCAGGGATACCTGGCCTGTGTTATACAGAGCAGGTAGGACATGGCCATGTGTTGGCAGAATGTTTGGAAGAGGCCAGAGACCAGAGGAGGGGTGATCCTTGGAGAGTTGCCAAGGGACTTGTTCAGAGCCATGGGTGGGCTACTGGGAAGGTTCCGCCTTACTCTAAGATTAACAGTTCACCAGAGCCAGCTGATCACACCACAGGAAGCCTCCCATCCATATACAGCATCTCTTCCCTGGCTCCTCTTTCCTTCCCTCTTCCCCTGGAGGCCTCTGTGGAAGCTTTCCAGCTCTGAAGAGACCACAGAGCAACACTCCAAGCTGCACAGCCAATCACTCATCCTCAGAGATCCTCCGTCATAGGGCACATGCCTGGCTCTAGTTGTCTTTGTCTTTAACTGGCCGGCCGTTTTGAGACTGTTCCTAAGGACCTCCTCCTGCTGTCTGACAGTCATGCAGGTTGCTCCTCTCCAGGGTTTGTTCCTCCAGCTGCCCTTGCTTGGTTCTGAAGTTCCAGGCCAGGCCCATCTGCTCCTGGACCTATTCCAAGCCAAAGCTAGAAAATAGGTCCTGCCAGCACCAGGTCCTTGGCTTCTCATGCCTCCTCTTCTCCTGGAAGAACAGTGTGGGGATGGCAAGGCTGCCTCCTGGATCAACCAACTATGAACCAATCCATCCTGTGTCATCAGTGCCACTAAGAAACAGCCAGATGAAAGCCAGTGTGGTGTCTCTTCTGAATTAGTCAGAGACAATGTTAAACCTGGTTCCCTTTGTGCTTAATCCCTAAAGAATTCCATGGGCTCAGTTGGAAGCCACTGTAACAATTATTTAATGATTCCCTTGAAGATTGCTTATATAATATAGGTATTTCATCTTTTTAACTAAGAACTTAGTAAGTATGTGAAATAATGTTTATTTTTGATATTTTATATGTTTATAGTTGTCTTTGCTCATGTGTACCCATCACCCTTTTATTGGTGCCCTTCCACACCCTAACTGATGTATATACTTAAGTATAGACTCAGATAATAGAGAGCATGCAACATTTGTGCTTCCTTTCTTCTCTGTTGGGCTTCCTTTACCCCTAGCCTCAGACCCCTCCTCCCCTAATTAATCCCCTTTATACTTCCTTATGTTTTTCTTTCTTTAGTTAAATTTATGTTAGCTCTATGAGAATTTCTTGCAATATATTATAATTATAATCATTCTCTTCCCCAAGTCTTCCTATAGACACAAATGTGTGTCCTCTTTCTTTAAAAAAAAAAAATCAAGGGTGATGTGTGCTACCCGTGTGCTTTGGAGTGTGTGGCTTTCTACAGGAGTCACAGCTCCTGAGTTCATATGTACAGCTACCCTGTTGTCTCCAGATTACACAATTCCTTGTAGTCATTCACCACCTCTGTTTCTCCCAATCTTTTTGTCCCTGAGACTTAGGAAGAAAGATGTCATATAAATCCTCCACTAAGGAATCAGTACCCCACAGTCTCTTAATCTGTGAACTTTGACCAGTTGTGAGTGTCTGTGGTAACCATCTCCTGAGGAAGGAAACATCTCTGATGGATGCTGAGACGTGCAATACTCTATGTGTACAATGATGGCTCTTTAGGAGTCAGTTTAATACTATGTCCGTTTAACAAAAGTGGTGCAATACTCTATTTGTACAATGATGGCTCTTTAGGAGTCAGTTTAATACTATGTCCGTTTAACAAAAGTGGTAGGAATGGCTTCTCCAGAGCATAGTAATGATCTAGGCACAGGTTCTTGGACTTCGAGTGGTGCCAGGTGTGGATTTCACCTTGCAGAGCAGACTTTACACTCAATCAGAAAATGGTTGGCAACTCCCATGGCATCCATTCCACTATTGCACCAGTCAGGTACAGCTGTTACTGTAGCTCACAGTCAGGTACAGCTGTTACTGTNCAGTCAGGTACAGCTGTTACTGTAGCTCACAGTCAGGTACAGCTGTTACTGTCGCTCACAGATCACAGCTGGGTAAGAGTGATAATTAATTTTCCCTCCTAGAAGTTTGCATAGCTACTTTCAGCACTATGAAAGTTTATAAAGTTTACACTTTGCTGAAACATGAGGAATTGTAGAGTGGTCCTTTTCTGTTGTGAGTTCTCAGACAAGTGTGCCAATCATTCTTATCTGGTAAAGATAAAGTATACTAGAGGAAGGGTGTCCCCAGGAATGGTGTCCCCAGGAAGGACGTGTCTCCCTGGGCTGTCATTTTGTGAAGCCAGGCTTCACAGGACTTTGCTTGGCACTGGTGCAACAAGGCTTGAACCAGAATCTTGTTTCTGCACAGGCAAGTTTCCAAACTATGGTAGTGTGGGTTTTAGTTTTGAAAAATCGTCATCACATACTCTAACTTTCCTGCATTCGTGAGGTGCTGGGCAGTGGAGATTTATGCCACCCTGTTGACAGTGGGTCCATATGCCAACACTTGTGTCATACTGAGCACAATAAATTCTGTGTGACTAATCATAGCCCAAGAACCCCAGTTCAGCCATAGGCCTATGAGTCTTTGTTCCACATGGACATCCAGCAGCAGCTTCTAATGTCACTTCCAATAGCTTTATTTTAAAAAGTATGTGAGACCATTTAAATCTCATATATGGAATTATCAGTTGGTTCTCTTCTGTCCTAGGAACTTTGTAATTGTTATTTCTCTTGGCCAAAAACCTTTGGATTATCCATGAAAGTATTAATTATGTTCCACCCTGATCCAGATAAATACACTAATTATCACAACCTTTTCTTATAGGTCCAAATCTCTAACAAAATAATCACTGTTTGCCCCACTTTAGTCTCTGGCTCATTCCTTTCATCAGCTCCACAGCATTGGAGGCCAAGCAGAGCACCAGCTCTCCCTTTCATGTTGAACATGCTGTGTTGATGCTCATGTCTCCATCCCGTTTAAACATATTAAGCTGTGTTTGATTCTTAAAAAGCCATTTTACACACTGCAACAAGAAAGTTGTCCTCAGACTTGCTAAAGCTGAGTAAAGATATCGGGTCACTAACTTTTTTGTCAACTTGTCTGAAAGAACAGAAATGAACAAGATCAGTCTGAATTTTGCTTAGGAAATAATCCTGGCATATACAGCTTCCAGATAATTTTAATTTGGCTACTTGACATGTAGAATTTTTCCTTGTTTCAGATAGAAATTATTTGAAGACACACCATGTAAATAGCTACCATTAAAAGGCCCGCCATAACCTACCTCTTCCCTCAATTATCTCCTGACCCCCACCTATTCCTTTCCTCCTCTTCTGACCCTCTCCTCTTCCCCCATTTCTCTTCTGACCCCTTCTCTCTCTCTCTTCCCTTGACCACTTTCTTTTTCTTCCCTCCTCCTCTGACACCACCCTCTCCAACTTCCTTTTTAACACTTTCTGTCTTTGGTGTCCTCTTCTGGGTCTGACATTCCCATTTCTTTTGGTTCTTGTTCTCCTGTTTCCTGGTTTCTCCCTCTTTGTCCTGAGATGCTGGCCTGTGCCACAGCCTACACTTAATAGGTCATTACTGTGTTCCTCTGACCTTCAGAGGCACATATCCCATAAAGGCAGGATGAATTGTTCTTGGAATATCTAAGTGTCAGGCTTCTCTGGCCCATGCCTGTATTCTCAAACTGCTTGGTTCATGTTGCATTTGTGTCCGTGGCTACAGCAGATATAGAGGAACTGATTGTAACATGCATTTCTGGGTGTTGGTGCTTAGTAGGAATGGGAGATGTGTGGATAAGAAGCAGAAGCAAAGAGAGGAGAGAGGGAAAAGAGGAGCAACTGCTAGAATGATAGCAATTCCTTGTGTGTTTCTACAAATAAAAGCCCAGGCTTGCCCCTCAGGTTCCCTTAGGAAATACGCCTGTGAGCGGCCTCCTCATCACCCATGTAAGGCCAGCATTACCCAGATGTGGTCTTGCTCACTGGCACCTAATTAATATGTGTTGTATTTTAGCATTAGCCTAGGAGCCACCAATGAGAAAGAGGAAGTCAATGAGCCAGTAAGAGAGAAATGGGGCCAACCATACCATAGGCTCCCAGGAGATTAGTGATGGACATGTGTCAGTTGCTGAATGTGATTAAGACTTTCTCTCACCATCTTGTGGTCATTTGCTCTCCAAATATGAAAATGCACTGATAACAGTCCATTTTTCTACTCAAGATGGATGCACCATTAATTTTATAATTTGTTGCAGCCTCCCACTTATAGTAAATGGTCTGTGATCCATAAAAGAAATTTATGTCCAAGCATTTCACAGAGAATAAATATTAGGAAGAAAATACATCCAGACAACAGAACAGAAACATATAATGGGAGATCTACACTCAAGTTTGTGTCATTGACTTTCTTCTAATCATTTTTATCATTGCCCTGTGAACATGTTGTATATTAAGGCACTAATTCTACATTTGACCCGGAATTTACCACACTGCAGCATAGGAAAAGCTCCCACCACTTCAACACATCTCTTTTTGGTGTCAAAAATAAAGTGAATCATTAACCAATGCCCAACTTCCAGAAGTTACTGAGGATGGCTTAAGAAATCCCCTTGAGCTTCCTACTGAGAACTGGATGGGGAAGAAGAGGGTATCTATAAAGGCTGGCACTGTCTGAAGACACTCCCAGGGCTTTAGCTTCTGTTGCTTCACCTGGTCACCATATCCAGCCACACCCAATACCAAATGTATGTCCCCTGCTTGGGAAAATGACTCCTTCTTCCTCATCTTCATTAATTTGCTGGGCTACAGAGCAGACTCGTGTACAGGTGAGAGGGACCTGACAGTTTGAGGGTTGATACACTCTCAACCAGTAATGTGAAATCATGTTACATGAAGCAGTCAAACTAAGAAGTTTCTAAATATATGTGAGACAGGGTGAGTGGAGCTCAGACAACCCAAACACCCCTGGAGACTCTGCTAGGGAAATCAGCATTAACTGTCAACTTGGCAGAGCCTAGACTCACCTGAGAAGAAGACTCAAAAGGGTGATCGTATGTTTAGGATAAAGTCTCAGTAGTTACCTGGTATAGAGTGGTCTAGTCTACTGTGGACAATTCCATTCCCTAGGCAAGTGGTCCTGAACTGTCTAAGAAAGCCGGCTAAGCATGAACCTGAGCAGGCCCCAAGAAGTGGTTTCTGCTTCAAGTTCTTGCTTGATTTCCTGCCCTAACTTTCCTCAGGGGTACACGATGACCTGAAAGTATAAGTCAAATAAACTCTTATTTCCTTAAGCTGCATTTAGTCAGAGTGTTTTATCACAGCAACAAAAGTAAACTAGAACAAGCCTGATAAAGTACAGTAGAGAGAGGGCAGGGGATTGAGGCCCTTGAGAGCACTGCTTGTTGGTCCTGGGAAGTACTTCTGTCTCTCTTCTTTCCCTGAAATGAATTGCCGTTCTTCCAAAGTTGGGCTGGTTAACCTAGAGAAAATCTGATTGCTCAGTGGGGGTCTTATAGAGGATACAACTTAATTCTCTTTCTCTCCTCCCTCTCCCTTTCTCTCTTCCTCTTCCAACCCCCCGTCTATCACACACACACACGCACACGCACACGCACACGCACACACACACACACACACACACACACACACACACACAGAGAGAGAGAGAGAGAGAGAGAGAGAGAGAGAGAGAGAGAGAGAGAGAGGTCTCCTTAAATAGGTGGTTTACTTGAAGTGTCTTAGAGCTGTTGCCTTGAATCCAGCCTCCACTGGTACTTCACAGCTACTCACACTCACAACCAGCAAAGCCAAGCTACACAAAAGTACCTATGAGACACACAGCCAAAGTGCTTGGGAGGGAGGAACCTGAGTGAGAGGAGTGGCCTGCTGAATAGTGTCAGAATTGGCCCTACAGTACGATGAACTATCTCGCTGGCAGCCCAGAGAGCTGCTGACATATGAATATCTTCTGCAAACATTAAAAACTATTACTTGCCTAATCTTGGATCTTTTTCTCTTTGGGGAAGCAGAGTCCTATAGTCTCTAATGCTTCTAAAAAATGCCTAATATGGGGGTTAAAAGGTGGGCTATCATAGGCTGAATGCGCTTTCTACTTCCCTGGAGAGAGCCATCTGGTCGACCCCTCTGCTTTCAGCAAGAACAACAAAAACCACCCACTGTCCCATCCTGACCAGCAAGCTCCCCCCTGCCATCAGTGCAGTCCCTGCTGTCCCCTGCCATCAGTGCAGTCCCTGCTGTCCCCTGCCATCAGTGCAGTCCCTGCCACCCCTGCCATCAGTGCAGTCCCTGCTGTCCCCTGCCACCTGCCACCTTCTGGGTCACAGCCCGGGTACTTTGTCTTCTGTTGCAGAGATGGGTTTCTCTACTGGGAGTTCATCTCCCCTCATCTCTGCTGGGTGTTGCACCTGCTATCCCTTTAGCTGTGTGAAGCAAACATGTTACATGTGTGTATCCGAAACATTCATATCAGTCTGCAGTTTAACAAATGCGGGATTCAGAAGGCTGTAACCCCCATCTTCCCAGAAAGAGCTAAAACCCCTACTTGCCCCGTTGGAACTGATAATGTAATGGAACAGTCTTCCCTTTCTTCATACACTTCTAAGTTCATTCATTGTACATGAGATGTTACTGCTTTAATATTTAGCAGTGTGGTGATAAACAGTAAAGCAATGGCCGATCTCCTGCCACTCTCTTAAGTTACAGCCATGACTTGATATCATATTGTGGGCATGTCAGGGTCAGAAAAGGCATATGTCTAATCAACTGTTGTCTGTAATATTGATTTTTAACCATTTTATACCTTCTAATGGATATGCTGTTGTAAATGAAGATGTATTTATGTGTTATTATCTACTTTAGAGACAATCTCTATCCTACTACATCTTGGCTTGGTTTCACATGAGCTGAAATGACAGACACTATAAAATATTCTTGGATCAAAGCATGTATAGCAATAATACCATCCTATGTCCTTTGTTTCTGTTTAGACTTTTCTATAGAATTAATGATAATTACTATTTAATGATTATATGTAGTAGTTGCTATTAGATATGAATGATGCCCCCACTTGTTACTTGGGAAATCCCAGTGAGTACCATAAATAATATGGTAACCCTAATCTTAAGGAATCTACAAGTTTAGGCTCATCATTCCATAAGCCTGTTCAGTTCTTAGATTTGTTCATATGTTAACATCCTCTAGTGATTTCTCCAGATATCCCTCCCACCTGCTACCCTTGCTATAGCACACATGCTGTCCCATGGAAGGTGCTGAGAGAATAGGATAGGTGAGCAAGCCAGGGAAGCAAGACTTGAGGAGTGCTAAAGTGTGCTCACAGAGCTGAAGAAGAAATACCAGGCTCCCTCTAAGTGACATAAGTTGATGCTTAGTGTGTGCTCACTAAATATTCATGCAGACTGGCTAGTGGTCACAGTGAATAGTGTAGACATAAAGAATTGGAGAAGACGTGGGGCTAACAATGTTCATCGTACTTGACTAAGATCCCATGGAGACTCCATGGGGCTTTGACAAAGGGAGTCTCAAGGCCACCCTGAGTGACAACTAGTTCAAGAGGATATTTTATGAGGGGGTAGTCTAAGCACAATGCCAGCTTCACTGTAGACACAGTCTTCCTGATATGAGAAGGGACAGCAGGTTCTCAGGGTGCGGTAGGAGGAAGAACTGAAGAGGAGCTCGCTCGCTCTCGGCAGTCTGAGAGTTGGAAGAGGCCTCTGCCATGGCCCTTTGTCCGGAATGAAGCCAACCGTTGATTTATTTGGACAGTCCACCTTGTGGAGCTCACTTGGTTCTCTCTTCTTCTGGTTGTTTCAGGAGCTGGTGGGGAGTAATCCTCCACAGAGGAACTGGAAAGGAATCGCCATTGCGCTGCTCGTCATCCTTGTCATCTGCTCCCTGATTGTCACCTCAGTCATCCTGTTGACCCCAGGTATGGATGCATCTCAGAACCAACCACTAACATATTAAAGTGAGCAGTTTTACTACAGGACAGCTCCTAAGGAGCAGTTGATTGTACAGTTTATTCTTCCAGGTTCTGGATTTCATGGTACTATTGAAGGAGATAGTGTGTCTTCAGTGAAAACAAGTCTGTCTTATATGTTTTATATTATTGTAGAGTGTGCGGCTAGATTGAAATAGCATACACCAAAATTTACTGATGCTTATTCATCTTGAAATTAAAGTTAATGGCATTAGAAATAATTTAATATATCCTATGGTATTCCTAAGTATTTATAGCAAGGATGAATTAAGAAAATGTTCACCTGTAGGTGGAACAACAATATGGACTAACCAGTACCCCCTGAGCTCGTGTCTCTAGCTGCATATGTAGCAGAAGATGGCATATTCAGTCATCATTGGGAAGAGAGGCCCCTTGGCCTGGCAAACTTTATATGCCCCATAGAGGGGAATGCCAGGGCCAAGAAGTGGGAGTGGGTGGGTAAGGGAGCAGGGTGGGGGGATGGTATAGGGGACATTCGGGATAGCATTTGAAATGTAAATAAAGAAAATATCTAATAAAAAAAACATAAAAAAAGAAAATGTTCAAGAGCTGGAGAGATGGCTCAGCCATTAAAGGCTAGGCTCACAACCAAAAATATAAGAAAATGTTCAAGCAACACATGATGGCTGTGCACCAAAAACAAATTACTTATTAGGTGACACTGACAGAGTTAAATATTGATAGGACCAGAAGCAAAGTTCTCTCAGGTAAGAAAGACACCAGAATCCACAGCAGTGCCCAGTGAGTTTGCCTGCATTGCCTGTGGCTGACATAATCAGTCAGAAGTGGAGCATGAGATGGGCCTCCTGGAGTGGTGGGAGATGAACCATGTGGAAGGTGTCATAGGGCAGCACAGGGGCCATGGAGTGCAGTAAACAAGACTTGCCCCATTCTCACCATCCTTTTGCATGGTCATGGGCAAATCAGCAGCACAACAGGTCTCCATAAGCTGACCACACATGCATTAAACTTCAAGCTGGAAAAGTAAGCAGATAGCACAGTGCAGGGAAACATCGGTACAACACACAGGTAAGAGGGTACAGCATTAGACCATGGTGGGGATGAAATACAATTGATATCTTTAGTGACAGGCAGAAACACTACCCGGGAAAAATAAGAACTGCAGACCAGTGTTCCTTGTGAGGAAAGATGCACAGAAAGCTGGGAGTGAGCTGAACACCGTAACATAAAGGTGTTATGGAGGCTGGGCAAACTGTGCTAAGAGCACAGATGATCCAAGTTTAGCTCTCAGCACCCACCTTAGGTGACACACAACCACTTGTAACTCCAGTTATCAGGGCTCTGATGCCCTCTGCCAGCCTCTGCGGGCATTTGCACTTATGAGCCCATATACACAGGGACACAAACACATAAAACTAAATAAATAAGTAATTGTATAAATTATAGACAGACAGATAGATGATAGATAATAAAATCTTCATGGTATATTACATACCATGGCCAAGTGGGATTTATCCTAATTCAGGAATACTAGGTCAACATACAGAAGTCACTGAGATACACCTGTATTAACAGAATAACACACAAATCCACAGATCACATAAACACCCAAAATGCATCAGTACCACCAACTATGAGCAGAGGTCAGAGGCCTCTGTGTGAGCTAACTGTTCTGTGCTCCTGCGATCCCAGTGAACGAACAGGTCACCAAGCTTGAGTATAGGTGCCTTTCGCACACAAGCTACCTCAGAAGCCCTCACTGACTTGGTTGTATCCTTTTCTAAATGTAATTTTATTTTTAATTATAATTTTATTTTATTTTTGTTGTGCTTGTGTTTCTGTGTGTAGGTTTGGGCTTGTATGTGTAAGTACCTTCAGAGGCCAGAAGAGGTGCTGGGAACGAAAGCCTCTGGGGGAGAATCACAGACTCTTAACCACTGATCAAATGTTCCATGCCCTTTGATAGGATCTGTTAATACACAAAAGGCTTTAATTCTGACAAAAATATAATTCCTCTTGGTAGACAGAGGCAGGTATATTTCTGAGTTCGAGGCCAACCTGGTCTACAGAGTGAGTTCCAGGACATCCAGGGCTACACAGAGAAACCCTATCTCGAAAAACCGAAAAAAAAAATCCTCTTTGGTTATTAATATGTTAGGGGTCATAGCTAAGGAAGTGTTTTTTTTCTTCTGAGGTCACAAAGGTTTATTCCTGTTGTCCTAAGAGTTTTAACTTTTGTATTTCGATCCTTTACGTAGTGGTATAAAGTAAGAAACTGACTTCATTCCCTGGTGTGTGCGCAGGCAGCTATATCAGCCTTGTTTGTTGAATATCCCATCCCGATGGCACAGTGATAGCCCTTTTATGACTGTGTGGACTTAGTTCAGAACTCTCTGTTTTAATATAATGGTCTATATGTCTGCATATGTACCTCATACCACAGCATATTAACAACTGTAATCTTACGGTCTTTTAAAACTATGAGGTCTATATTCTTCTCAATGCTTGCTCTTAATATTATTTTGACTTCCTCATATTGTTGTAATAATTCAAAACAGATGCTATGGTGGTAAAGTTACTTACTTTCTTGTTGCTGTGATAAAACACCATGTCCAAGGAAACTTATAGAAGAATGTTTATTTTGGTTTATGGTTGCAGAGGGTTGGTGGTCTTGATGTCAGGGCAGAAGCAGCAAGCATAGTGGGAGAGAAGAATGCTAAGAAACAAATATTTCTAACCATAGCACAAAGCAGAAAGAGCAAAGAAGAAATAACAAGAGTCTTTTAGACTCAAAGCCTCTCTCTGGGTCCAGGGACCATGGATTTGTCTTTGCTTTTCCTTGAGCAGAGCTGTGATTGCTAAAGAAAAAAAATTACTCTTACAGCTTTGATCCCGTGGTAGTGTTGCACTTCCTTGGGATTTGGAATGGGATGATAGTTTTCAGAGAAAACCTGCCTGAATTCCACCTCCCCCAGGATCACGGGTCCTTGTGAGCACTTTTCTTGAGAGGAATGTGATGGGTGGAGATGGCTAGTAGCAATTGGGCCATGGCACATGGGGCAACGAATATCCCCAGACTTGGAAAATGGCTCCTGGAACTAACTCTGGTGGAACTTTAAAACACTTCCAATTCGTAGAAACACCCTTACGGCAGTTCTCTCTATCCCCGCTAGGTAGCACAGTCGCTGTACAGCTTCTGCCCAGTGATGACACCAGCTGTTCAGGGCACGATGCTGTTGAAGGCACCGGGTGCCTCTGGTGAGTCTCTGGATTCTAGAGAGGCTTTGAAAAAGGCAGCTTCCTTTACCCTTCCGTTGGAATAAGCATATGGCTGAGCCTTGTCCACCCATTGCTTCTGGAGGCAGCCACAGGTGATGTCTGTTTCTATAGGTTGTGCTGTTGGGGAACTATGTGTTCTAGACTTGAGAGGACTACAGAGGCTGGATACTTACCCTGTGAGCTGTGCTACAGGACCCTCTTGGCTTGGCCTTTCAGTGCTTCCGTTCCTGGAGCAGAATAAAAGCTTTTGTTTTGACAATCAAATTGTGCCAGGTGTTCTACCTGTACTGCCCTGGAGTGTACCCAGAAAGCCCTCAGATGCAGAATGCCCTCCCAAGCTTCCACAATGCTAATTTCCCCCTCCTTCCAACATTAACAATCCCATTAGGAGTTGCAAGTGCTGTGCTAAGCACTGAGCAAATGGAGAAAACATAGTTATATGTGTTCTCCTTTGAGCTAAAAGCAAGAAACAAAGGTGTCCCAAGCTTTGTTACCAGTAAGCAAAAATAAACCCAGAGAGAATGGTGAGGCTGAGCTCAGGCACAGTGGGGAAGAAGGTAACAGTGCAAAGTCCTCATAAGTGTGTCCATACATTGAGGACATATTCACCGCAGTCTTAGGCACAGCCTTATGGCATTGCCTATGCCCCACCCCAGCATTGCCTTCATTTTGATAAAGGAAACTTCTAGAGTGAGTGTTCTGTGTTCTGGAAACTCAGAGTCTAGAACATGTTCATGCCCACAGTCAGTTCTGGACTCACTGGTGTTGTGACCATTTCCCAGTTCTCACAAGCCAGTTCCAACTTAGCAAGCAGGATCTGGTAGGAGGGTGTGCTCTGGGGCTGTGGGTTTCTGGAAGGTTCTCTCGATGATTCTCACAGACAAGGTATCTTGTTCTGTGGTACAGGCTAATAACCTCCAGTTACTCACTATCCATGTCTCTCTGAAGGGTCTTGAAGGGAACATGGCCTTTCTGGTTGTCACATATTTCTTCCTTGCTAGGCCATGTTCTTTTCCAAATTTCTCTTCTGAATAACTGATTCAAAGTTACCTTTTTAGCTTTCTGATATTAACTACAGTAACTGTTCATCTATAATATGTCACACATGCCTGGTGTGTGCCATTCAGAGCAGCTGCATTTCTGCATTCTGATGAGACTGACTACAATGAACTGCAACATAAGGATCTGTACACCTGATGGAATTTTAGTTGCATTAGAATGTTCCAGACTTTGCCTTGGATGGAATTCTGACCAGAGCTGGACAGTAAAAAGCACTAAATATACTAAACACTTCAGAGAAGTATAAGGAGAAAGCTACTGACGTTGAGGCTCACACTGAATGAAGACTGGCGTCACGACCAAGTCTCCATGAGTAAAGATCAATGAGTATTCGGTGGCATAAACATGATGTAGATTGCTTATGTTGGGATGTTACCACAATTTTATTTAAGTGCAGTGCCTGTGACAACTGTCTTGGCTGAGAAATTACATTCTGAACTTTACCACTGAGAAAAGATGAACCCACTGGAGAAGGAGGAAGCCCAGGTGGCCACTGGAAGCCATCACTAGCATGCATGTCACTTGGTGATAGCCTGGCTTGGAAAATAAGGAGGGCATAGTAAATGGTCAGTCAGGTGTAAAGACTGATGAAAAGAGCCTGTGGTAAAAGGCAGAGAAAGACTCAGACACCAGGCCTGAGTTCTGAGATTGGATGCTGATTCCTCCCACTATCTCTACAGAGCTCTCCATCACAACCAGTTCTAGAAGCTGACAAGTGCTTTATGTCATCCTGTCTCTGGGGAGGAAAGAGAAGGGCAGACATGAACACTCCCTGGGTATTTCTGAATGTCCGGGGACTATAAGGGTCTGACCCCAGACTTAGTATGCAAAGACAAAGAGCATTTATTCTGCAGATACATCTAGCATGTGGGGGTAAACCATTCTTCAAAATGGCGACCCCAGACAAAGGCACACAGGCCTTCTTATAGGGAACAGAGAGAACTCTCTAGAAGGATTAAGTAATCTCTAGTGTGATTGGCAGGGGCCAAAGTGGTGACCTTAGTATAATTTTGATTGGCTACTATGTTAGTTTTTCTATATTTAGATAGTGGGTTAGGTCATCTAAAATTTCATTGGTAGGTGTTGGGGAGGTAACAGGGGTCAGCTTCTGAATGGCTTGTGCCAGGTAGTCAGTGGGTTGCATTCATGTGTGTGTGTGTGTGTGTTTTCAAGACAGGGTTTCTCTGTATAGCCCTGGCTGTCCTGGAACTCACTTTGCAGACCAGGCTGGCCTCGAACTCAGAAATCCACCTGCCTCTGCCTCCCGGGTGCTGGGATTAAAGGCGTGTGCCACCACACCTGGTGGTTTGCATTCCTAAGTCATGAACATTTAACTGTAGGATGAGATAAGACTGCCCAGTACAGATGACCCATCCTGGGATAAGATATTTTCCCATTCTTGTGGTTATCTCCAGGCTGTTCTTTTGGAGGGGGTTTTATGATCTTGTTCTGGGAGTTATAGTCTGTTCCCGGAGGTGATGTCTATGGCCTTCTTTTCTAAATTAGGCCTGGTCCTTAAATGGAGAAATTTGGGTTTATGTTGTCCTTTCAGGACCATCTACTAACCTGTACTAGCAGGTAGTTCTTCAGTAACAGGTTACTGAGGGGGGAGGACCAGAGAATCTAAAAGTAGTATAGACAGTAGCTGTACTTACAGCATCTTATATACAGAATTCAGGGGAAATGGAATGAGTCAGTAGTATCACACAATGGGACAGTCAGTAGAGGCTAATAAAACAATGTTTTACAATGGGAACACAAGGCATCCATCCCAAGTGCATCACAGACGGGACACACAGCAGCTTTGACACATATAACCACAGCCCTTCAATGATGAAGAATTGGTTTTCCAGGATCCAGTGATGTAGCTCTTCTAAGACCCCAGCCCTTGGCCATTACTCACTCTGCCAGCCATATTCCTGATTTTACAGAAGGGACTGTATTCCTTCTCCATACATCGAGGCCTCAGGGAAATCCTTTAATCACCCTGGCCCCCTAACAGTCTGCCTTCATGAAGATCCATTAACAAAAATATGTATGTGTGCAGTGCCAGAATGGGTACTAGCCTTTTCTGATTTGAAGGTGTATTGCTCCACAAAGCACACCGGTGCTCATGGGACAGAAGCATGAGGCAGCTGGTCAGGAATCAGAGAGAGATGGACACCGGTGCTCACATTCTTTTTTTATAGTCAGTCCAGGACTGACTGCAGCCCCTGGTATTGCCACCCGCGTTAAGGATGGATCTAACCTAATGTAGAAACTCCCAGACATTCTCAGAGGCTTGTGTAAATGGTGATTCTAAATGCTATCAGTATGACAATCAAGAGTAACCATCAGATGACTTTATTAACACTCAGTGCTGCCAAGAAAAAATATATATATAGTCAGTAGAAAAGTAATAAATTAACAAAAATCACCATGATAATCCATTTCTCTTATTGTTAAGTCCAGCTCCAAGACTCTGTTTTTCTCTGTTTCTGGTTTTAGGCTTTGCTCAGGCTGCTCCTGATGTTATGTTTACTGCCCTGTTCTCACAGACCGCCATCATGAAAATCAGTTACCTCATGTGCACTGCCTTCCTTTTCTTTGCTCAATGACATTAATTAAGGTCATTAATCTTCATATTTCATAACAATATGTGAACTTGATTTTATATATACATTCTGTGTCCATCACCTTCAATTATCCTTTGCCTCTTGAGAAATGCTCATGTCTGTAAGTCCACTCCAGCATGGGCACATGCTCCACCATGGCGCTGTCTTAGGTAGGGTTTTATTGCTGTAAACAGACATCACGACCAGGTAACTCTTATAAGGACAACATTTAACTGGAGCTGGCTTACAGGTTCAGAGGTTCAGTCCACTGTCATCAAGGTGGGAACACGGTAGCATCCAGGCAGGCACGGTTTAAGAGGAGCTGAGAGTTCTACATCTTGTTCCAAAAGCAAAAAGAGGAAGATGGACTTCTAGGCACCTAGGACAAGAGTTGTAAAGCCAATGCTCACAGTGACACACCTACTCCAACAAGACCACACCTTTTAATAGTGCCACTCCCTGGACCAAGCATATACAAACCATTCCAGGCACATACTTCAGCATGAGCACATATTCCACCATGGGCACACACTCCACCACCTAGGCCCTCCTTCCTAGGCTTTGTAGTTTTGTTGGATTCTTTCTACAAGACCAGAAGAGTAGACAGTGCTTACAGGGGATATGCTGAGTATAAAAGCAAGCTGGGAAGAGTGCATCATCCAGCATCTACCTTTAAATGTTGTACTTTTGTGTGCTGGTCAACAGAAATTTAGAGATAGCTCCAGTCTTGTTGATTGGGTCATGCTACTGTAATG
Source organism: Mus pahari (assembly GCF_900095145.1). NCBI lineage: Eukaryota > Metazoa > Chordata > Mammalia > Rodentia > Muridae > Mus > Mus pahari. Next base: position 21,752,775 of record NC_034591.1, read on the forward strand.
AAATGCAGCAACTCATGGCCAATGGGTAATAGAATTTTATTTTCTGATACTACTGGAAGGTGAAAATCCAATGTCATAGTGCAGCTGACATTCTTTTCTAGTGGGGTCTCACTTTGGCTTGCTCATGGCAGCTTTTTGCTGTGTCTTCATCTCTCTCTCTCTCTCTCTCTCTCTCTCTCTCTCTCTCTCTCTCTCTCTCT
>NC_034591.1:21753014-21761279 GCF_900095145.1 Mus pahari
TATGTGTATATATGTATGTGTGTGTGTTGAGAACATATAAAGAGAAAGCTCTCCTTCTGCCTCTGTCTTCAAATATAGTCACCTCAATGTTTATGGCCCCAGACAATAAATTGTGGATGGTACACAATTCCATAAAAACAATTGCACATGGGTGTCCTTGATGGCCTTAGGCACTAACACAGTCGGCCTTCTGACCTTCAAAGACTGACACCCACCCTAATAACAAGGGATAGACACTTCATCTTGTGAGGACTTGATTTTTGGGCCCAGATCCCTCCCACATGGAAAGGCTAGGTCGTGTGGCATCTGCTTGAAATGCCAGAACTGGGGAGGTGAACACAGGAGGAGCTTGCTGGCCAGAGAGCCTGGCCTAATCTGTAGACTTCAGGCCAGTGAGAGTCCCTATTTCTGTTTTTAAAGGTTGCCTTTTATTTTATTTCAAATTCTGCAAGGGGAGGGCAGGTTAAGTGCTCATATGAGCAGGTGCCCACAGAAACCAGATGAGGGAATCAGATTCCTTAAAGGTAGAGTTATACATGGTTGTGGGCTATGTAACTTGGGTGCTGGGAGCCAAACTCTGATTCTTAGCAATAATCTTAACTGCTGAGCTATCTCTCCAGCTCGAAGAGAGAGTATTTCACTGAAAAAGGCTAGTCTCCAAATGCATGGAGACAAATGCACGGACCAAAGGGTCTGAAGAGGGGTTGGATAATTTTGATGGATTGATTTAAGAAGCTATATGAACAGTAAGTGAGAATTTCTTGTTTTGTGGTCATGCATAAGAAAACTGAAGGTTTTATCCAAGTGTTTCAATTAAAAAGTACAGTGAGTATAATTTGATTATACATAGGTATCTTTAAAGACATGAACTTTTAGGATAAGTTACATTTGTGGGACTTTTATATACTGTGGACATAGCCATAGACAATATACTACAGCAACATTGAGATTTGTTGAACCAAAGTAAGCAAAAGCAGTGGGATGGGGTGGGAAGCAAAGCTTTCTCCATTCTGAAGAAGTTGGTTGGGCATCTACAACGTGTAAGGCCCTAAGAATGTGAAGTCAATGCCCCTCTTTTAAATAGAAAAAGGAAAAATTCAAGCTCACACAGAATAAATATTCAAAGATAGTGATGGGTTCAATGCTAACTTGGTAGAAAAGATGGTGTGGCCATTATGATTCAGTCTGAAAGAAACATCTAGGGAAGACTGTCTCTACCCAAAATGGCCAGGAGGAGATGGGACACCTTAAAGAACTATTTCAAGTTTTAAAATTCCTACTAAAGATATTCCCAATCATTATACGCTTTAATAGCATCAGTGTCCAAGAGACACCTTAGAAAAAGGAATGGGGCTGAGAAACTCACCTAAATATTGGTCCTCATCTCTGTACCACTGCAGACCACAGGAAACCTATTAACTAGTATGGCAAATTGATTGGAAGAATCATGTACTTGTCTAGGTTCAAGCTAAAGGGCTAAGAGAAAATTACTTTTCAGTGAGCCCCGACTTCCCTTAGAAATCCCAAGTGTCAAATCTCCTTTCTACCTCTTTTGTCCAAAGTTTGGGAATGACTACTAATTTAAGAAGGAACTAGGCATGTAGTGCTCCCCATGTTGGTCACAGGCATGGGGAAGCTATAAAGGAACACACACTGGTGCGTGCTTCAGGAGCAGCAACACGAGTTCCACGCACATCTGGAATGGAATGCTATCCTTGAAGGAAGGACCAGGCAGAAATGCACAGAATCCAAACACACACAAGAGATGGTGAGAATAGAGGTGTGAGGCTGGGGAGTAGCCTGTCCTAATCCACTGTGAGAGAAGCTGGAGAGCTGCTGCTCGGGAGCTGTTGTTCTCCAGATGCTACCCAAGCCAGCAGTGTCATTTCCAAGGCCACACCTCCAGGAGTCTCCAATACCCAGGACATATGTGACATATGCTGGGTCCCAATGTTAGTGGTTCACTAATACCAGCTCAACACAAGGAAAGACTGAGGCCCAAGAAATTCAATCAGGAAGGGAAACGGGAAGCAGCATTTTAGATTTTTAAAGAACAATAGATGTGATTAAAGAAGACAGGGGCCTGGCAGTGTTGGAGCACACCTTTAATCCTAGCACTTGGGAGGCAGAGGCAGGGGGATTTCTGAGTTTGAGGCCATCCTGGTCTACAGAGTGAGTCCCAGGATAGCCAGGGCTACACAGAGAAACCCTGTCTCAAAAAAAAAAAAAAATTAAAATTAAAAATATTTTAATAATATTAAATATTATTTAAAATTAATCAAATAATATTTAATATTAATTAAATAGTTATTTAATTAAATTATTAATTTCAATAATTAATTAATTAAATATTTTAATTAAATATCTCAGAAAAGCCAATCAGGAATTTTTTTTTTTTTTTGGTTTTTTCGAGACAGGGTTTCTCTGTGTAGCCTTGGCTGTCGTGGAACTCACTTTGTAGACCAGGCTGGCCTCGAACTCAGAAATCCGCCTGCCTCTGCCTCCCAAGTGCTGGGATTAAAGGTGTGCGCCACCACGCCCGGCCAGGAATTTTAAAGATGAAAATATACTTAATTTTTATTTAAACCTTAGTCTTAGTGTGTCTTAAAGCTGTGTGAGAGGCTATCAGGCACACTGAAATATCAGAGACAGGACTGAAGGAATCAGGTAGATGTGCTCAAAGACAGAAGCCAGCAAGAGCTGTGGAGGCTGCATGAGGGTCCAGGTAGAGCTTTAGAATCTGGGACATGAAGGACAAGAGAAGGGTGGTATTAAATGACATAATTTTTGTAATTTCTGGCATGAAGACTCACTCACTCTTGGACTGTAGGTACAACGGACTCTTGCACCAGATTTGAAAAGGAAACCCACCAGGGAGCATTGTCTTACAGAATATCTAAGAATTATGAGAGAATCCATATACCTTCATCTCCAGCTATTTCCTGCACATGTTGTCTTCTTTGCCAATAAACCATGTCCTCAAAACACCCAAGCCACTGGCAGTTCATGCTTGTAACCCTTCCTAGCATGCATGTTCTTTCCTCAAAACACCCAAGCCGCTGGCAGTTCACGCGTGTAACCCTTCCTAGCACGCATGTTCTTTCCTCAAAACACCCAAGCCGCTGGCAGTTCACGCGTGTAACCCTTCCTAGCACGCATGTTCTTTCATTGCCTGTATCTGGGCTAACCTGCTTCTTCCTTAGGAGAGCCTTCCCAGAATCCCTTTCCAGTCTTATTCCTGCTGCCCGTGGGGACAGCCTGGCTGTCTTGAGACTGTTGTTGAGACTGTCTCTGTTGCTACTATTGTGTTCTGGTGGCTTGCTTGACTTTGATTCTCATGGCTCCATGAGATACCTGCAGTTGGGCTCACCCTGCCTTAAGAACATATAAGGCCATTGTCACCTCTGAACTATAAACCAGTGGATTGTATCATAGCCACACTAGGGCCCAAAGACACATCAGAGAGAATCTATAGAAGGCTGCTTATAGGCAGTCAAGTTTCCTGCCTAAATGAAACACGCGCGCGCGCGCGCACACACACACACACACACACACACACTCACATGCATATACTCACATAATACTCATATTCACATATACACAAACACACTCACATACTCATACACATACACACTCACATGCATACACTCACATAATACTCATACACTCACATAACTCACATATACACACACACATACTCACACACACTCACATGTATACACTCACATAATACTCAAACACATACACACTCACATACACACTCACACACACACACACACATACAGTATTTCTACCACAAACTGCCACTCTACTTGTCTTTTGTAGGTTTATTTTAAAAATGTTTAAAACAACTAAGAGATTTTTAAGTTTACTTATTTCATTTTATTTAAAAATGTGAATGTCCATGTATATGTATATGTTCCACAAACATGCTTGATGTTCACAGAGGCGAAAACACGTAGAATTTTAAGCTGTCTTTTTCTGTGGATACTTGGGTGGCATACAGAAAGCCATGAGATGGAAGGCTTGGCTTGCTTTAAGATATTGTGTATGGAATCTTGATTGCTCCATATGCGGTCACTGATCATGTCTCACAATAAGGACATCTTTTATTGTATTTTTTTGTAATTTTAAAGAATCGTATTCACAATAATCCCACTTAGTATTTAGGAAACCAGTTCATCCACAAGTTCTAATGCATTTCAGAAATGTTTCAGTTGAAGTAGGGCCCTTTGTTAGGATAATGTGGGAGAGGGAGTGGATAAGCAGATCTGTGTGGTCCACACAGGTACACGCGACTTCTCTTGTGATGTCTGTAATATATAACATCATAGAAGGCAGGATCACAAGGTGATCAGTGGAATCTCTGCGCAGAGACACTAAAAGTGCTGAGGGCTTTGTTCTGAGATCGCTCTTCGTTCCATATGCAATCTGACAGAGTTCTTTGCTTTGGTCAGACACACTATAAATCTGGAGATATAAAATTAAGACGGGCAAATGGAGCTACAGAGAATGGGCACAATGATGGCCCAAGATGGCTCAATAACCAGAAATTGGCAAGAGACACAAACACAACCAAACACCAGATGTAAAAGACAGTGACCTGGGGCAGAGTGCTTGGCTGTCACGCATAAGGCATTAGGTTCAATCCTCTGTACCCCCGAGAAAACAAATAAAACATCCATAAAAAAACAATGCTACCTCATATAGAATGCACACACAGCTAATTAGCTGAGCTTATCCCACATCATAGCTGATGAAATGAAGATCCGTGTCTTTAAAGAAATCCAGTGAATTTGGCATTTTCCAGTTAAGAGGACAGAGAAGGAAGACAAAGAATTTGGTACTTCTATTTAAGGCTCCATCACTTATTCACACAAAACAAGAGAAGTAGCTTGGACAGTCTAGCCTAGTCAGGCCTTGTGGAGAACCTTGAGCCTCTTTCCAAAGAAGATAAATGGATTTTGTGGCTCTAATAGAGATAGCCTCTTATGAGGGAGAGCCAAAATCCAGGGCATTTTGACCTCTGTTAATAGGATAAAAGCTAGCAGATTTTCAAACCTTTTCGAGAGGGACCATTAACTGAGCATGTCTTCTCTGGATGGATATTAGATCAACAACAATCTAAGCTTCTCCCAGGTGTTTTCAATCAAGATGGGGAGTGCTGGCCTGGAAGTCTGCAGACAGATAAATAAGAACGAACCTTTAACTTAAAGATAGCCAGGGACAGGTGACATAAATGGGGACTAAGTATCTAAGGGGTGTTTCCTATATCTTTGAACACCCAGAAGCCCACTTATCTGCATGGGACCATTGAGCTCAGTTCTGGACAAGCATATCTTTTCTCTTGATCATCTGTACAAGCCTTGAGACACATGTTCACTTCTGCAGTTGTTTAACGCTCTGTCTTTTCTTTATCCAGCGGAAGATACCAGTCTGTCTCAGAAGAAAAAAGTGACTGTGGAAGACCTTTTCAGTGAAGACCTCAAAATCCATGACCCAGAGGCAAAGTGGATAAGTGGTAAGTCCATAGTCCTTAGAGCACCTGGGAGGTCCTCCTACTCCATCACCCCTGTGCGGGTGAAGCTCCCCAGAGGCTCTGATCTCTGGATGAGATTGTCAAGGCATCACCATCATAAAAGCATGTGAGCCGAGATAGTCACTCCTTCCTCTAGAGGCTGCCTCACAGGCATCAGCCAGGCCTCAGCTTTGTGAGAAATGGGTCTGCTGAGGACCCATCCTCCATCATCCTCTGTGTGTTGCCTTCCTCCTGGAGCCATTACCTCGCTCAGCAGGTTGCTAAGCAACAGAATCCCTGGTGCCTCTGCTGAGTCTGCCTTCTCCAAGGTGCTGGTCTTCTCTGCCTTCAGCTCACTTTCACTCACCAGGGAAAGTAGCTGTGACCAAGGACTTAACTAGATCACTGCCAACTACAGGGGTCTGTGCAGATGCTGGGAAGTACACCTCAACTCTAACCTGGGTCCCACCTCAGTTTCTAGTTTGGGGGACTTTTTTCTTAAACAACAAAACAAAGCAGAACAGTATGCAGACAGCAGTCTGTTCCTGACTCTTGATGCCCAGGATAATGAATTTCCTCTAAGGGGGTCTGAAATCCCATGAGCCTCCTCCCTGGTCCTCACTGGCAGGCTGTATCTCTCCTGCTGTGACCATCCCTGGCTGCACTTTGCATTGTGTTCCCTTTAGGGATTGCTCTTAAAAGTGACCCCCTCAGGTTGGTAAACCTTCCCAGTGCATGGGGCCCAGGCCCAATCCTTGCTTTTATAACCAACAGTTTCAGAGAGCATCAGAGTTCCTGAGAGACTGAAATGGCAGGCAGAGCTGGTCTGTCAGGTGGGTGGCTGGCCACCCACCTGACAACCCATTTTGTGTCCTTTGTATTGTACCAGTGTGTGATTGTGTGTGTGTGTGTGTGTGTGTGTGTATACACATGCACACATTTGTGTTTTGACCCAGTGTTTAGGCAGGTCTGAGGGCTCAGACAATGTTCAAGGTCATATCTTGAGAATAAAACACACTCTCCTTGGGAACTCAAAAATGCATTGTGTCAAGAAACATTGATCCTAACTCAGTAGATGCAGAAAGACGGGATCCACTTTCTCCTTCTCCATGGGAAGACATTTTGGAGACCGTGATGGTCTTAAATGGATGGCGAGGGTTTGTTAGATAAGAGAGAACAGACATCTGGGAAATGCAAGTCTAAAGCATCAGTCTGTGCCAAACTGCGATCAGAAGAACCTAATGCAAGCTAAGATACAGTTCCCAAGGATGAGAAAGTAAAACAAATTCAAATGCAAGGCAAAAGCAGGTTCCAGGGATACATGGAAAGGTAGAAAAAAAGGGGTACCAGCTGGAGTTTAGAGCTCACTGGGGAACAGGGGGACAGGGGATAGAAAGATTCCAGGTGGGGTCAAAGAGTAGAGATGTGCACTGTTTTTTGTTTTTGCTTTTTGTTGTTGTTGTTTTTGTCTTTTTTTTTTTTTTTAAGGTTGTCATGGTTTCTGACAGCCTAGTCCTAAACTAACTGTCTAAATGAAGAGGCAGGGGGAGGAGGTGGGGAGATGTAGCTGTGCACAAGAAAAGGAAAGGAGGAGAGGGGGAGAGAGAAAAGGAAGGGAGGGGGGAGGGGAGGGGAAGGGAGAAGAGGGGAGGGGAGGAGAGGAGGGGAGGGAGAAGCATGCTATAAAAAGGAGGAACAGGTTGCACAGTTTGCTGAAAGCCCTTCCTCTGGGTCCACCCTCCCCTGCTGTCAGCAACAAGTTCTGGGAGCTGGTTCTGATTAAATGAGAAGCTGCCTAGAGATGTGCTGAGTCAACTGGACCCAAGGGAAACCAGCCAGAGCCCTCCCCCACAGTAGGAGTTCATTGAAGCCTCCTTGTCTTTTTCTTTCCCCTTCTCGACCTCCTCCAGATCATCTTCTGATAAGCATTTACCTGTCCCCTGTCCATAAGCACCCCACATCATTGAGCCGTTTGCTTCCCACAGATTCACTAATCCTGTTTTCAGATGTGTAAAATGAGCCTGACCTTTTCAACCTAATTTTCTCTGGTGTTTCCAAACTGCCACACTAGGTGGAATCCAGATCTCTCCAATTCAGGAAATTCTCTTCCAGCCTCACCAGCTACCTTTTCTGGTTTTTACCTTTTCTGTGAATATTTCAGAGTTCCCACCATCTTTTTAACTTCTCTGTTCTTGAAAATAACAGAACAACCTGGAGGGAAATAGAACCGTTCTCTACTGAGAAAGTAACTGAGGTTTGTTTTAGGGGAGAGCGTTTGTTTGTTGTTTGTTTGTTTTGTAGACACTAATCACTGACATTAGTATGTATCTGGGATTTTATACTGGGGCTCATTGTCTAGAAGTAAGAATCTCTTTTTATCATACGGACACATACTAGTATAGAGTTTTAAGTTTTAAGATTATAGCCCTTAATTAGTTCTTTTTAAATAAAGTAATGGTTTCATTGGTAGTTTAATCTTGCATAAGTGAAAAAAAGGTTATTGATAGTAAAATTACAAAACCCTAAGCAAAGCTCCATGACCTCAGAATGGCCATCCTAGCTGTGAGACATTCACTGAGGTGTAGCGAGCTGGGGCTGGGCTGGTGTGTGTGTGTGTGTGTGTGTGTGTGTGTGTGTGTGTGTGTGTGTGTGTGTGTGTGTGTGAGAGAGAGAGAGAGAGAGAGAGAGAGAGAGAGAGAGAGAGAGAGAGAGAGTGTGTGTGTGTGTGTGTGTGTGTGTGTGTGTGT
>NC_034591.1:21761550-21762772 GCF_900095145.1 Mus pahari
GGGAGAGGGAGAGGGAGAGAGAGAGAGAGAGAGAGAGAGAGAGAGAGAGAGAGGGGGGGGGATACAGCATGAGTGATGCCTTTCTTATTAGAATAGTAATTTTATTTACTTCACTGTTTCCTCCTCTGACAGCTTTAGAATCCTGAAGCTTTTGTAGAATTCTCTTGTATGTTTATTAAAACGGAGGAAGAACAAAATCTAACAGAGCTGACAGAGCCACAGGCTCCTGGCTGGTCCATCTTGCATGCATGTGGGAGAGAGGCTAGTAACAGGCAGTCCCTCCACGTGTGTGCGCCATTGAGTAACACCTCACATTTGCCACAGTAGGTGACAGTAGGTATACTGCCCTCTCAACCTTTGGGTGCTGTGAAGAGACACCAGAACCAAAGTAACTCTTATAAAAGAAAACGTTTAACTGTGGGCTGGCTTAAAGTTTTAGAAGCTCAAGTTCATTATCATCATGGTGGGGAACACAGTGTCATTAGAGCAGGCATGGTGCAAGAGAAGCAGCTGAGAGGAGCATCCTGATTCCCAGGCAGAGAAGGAGGGAGAGAGAGGGAGAAGGAGAGGGAAAAGAAGAGGGAGAGGGAGAAGGAGTGACAGGGAATGGAAGAGACTGGGGACTCAACTCAACCCCTAGTTACACACTCCCTCCACAAAAAAAAAAAAAAAAACCACACACCCCAATCCTTTTCAAGTAGTGTCACTTCCCAGTGACTAAGCATTCAACTGTATGAACCTGGGGAGGGTATTCTTATTCACACCACCACAGGGACATTTTCATTTCTGTTCCAGGGTTCTGTGACCTAGGACAACATTGTGGTCACTGCTTCTATCCGGACTGAACCACCTCAGTTCTATACTTCTCCTCTCTCTTCACCCCTCCATTTCACATCCATCCTCTTCAGCTGAAATGACAAGAGGTTAAAGCATTCCCCCCCCCTTGCCTTGCCTGTGCTTACTTGCCCCACTTCACCTCACCAGTGACTCACTTCTTCTCTAGAAAAACCACAGGTGAGCTTTCACTGTCATGAGGAATAATTGGAGGGTTCTTCCCCATTTTTGTGCACAAGAATATGCTCATCTGGAAATATATGCATCCTCATCTTTGCCCCACTGAGCACTCTCACACACCCTGCCCTCCACCTAATCCAGGTTCCCAGCATCTCACACACCCTGCCCTCCACCTAATCCAGGTTCCCAGCATCCCACACACCCTGCC
>NC_034591.1:21763327-21771829 GCF_900095145.1 Mus pahari
TCCAGGTTCCCAGCATCCCACACACCCTGCCCTTCACCTAATCCAGGTTCCCAGCATCCCACACACCCTGCCCTTCACCTAATCCAGGTTCCCAGTAGGGTTCCACCCGGTCTCCCTGTCTTCTGCAAACTGGGTCATCTGTCTACTATGATATCTTTCATACTCTGCTTCCCTTGCCTTGGAGCCAACTCTGATAAGGCATTTACCCCAGGCTCCTGACCCTCCTCTTGCCAAGGTCACAGAGGACCACCTGGGTAGTGAATGCCGATGATGTCATTCCTCAGGGTCCTCTCTTAGATCTTTCATCTCCTTGACAGCAGTGCATCCCGGAGTGATTGTCCCCATAGAGAAGAACTACTGCAGGCTGTCCTTTATGCTGGTGATAGCCTAGCCATGCTGTCCTCTGGTGTAGCCCCTGCCTTGGAGTTGTTCCCTGTACCTCAGGCCTCTCCTTGCTGGTGATTCCTTGCTGGTCTTCCTAATGTCTTCATGATCAAGTCCCAGGCCCTGGCTTGGTCCTGCCTCCTTCACCTGCACACTCTTGCTCTTGATGTTCTGACCTCTCCTAAATGCAGAGCCCTCCCCCGACTTCCCAAGTGCCTTACAAATTTAACCTTAGCATTTATTTCCAAATCTGAGGTCCTAACCCGACCCCGAACTACGAACACACATAAAGAAAAGAAGTCTATGCCATACCCTCAGCTCCCCAATGTGGGCCGATGGAAAACACACCTATGTGAATTTTCCGTATCATCCTCACATGCTGTCAATATGGCGAATAATCCCTTTCAGCCCGGTTCAGATAAACATTAATTCTAAAATGAATGTAGTGGGTTTTTACATGGAGACCACCTCCTACCTGGTCATCTTTTAACTCTTTGTCTGTCCTCAAGACAGGGTTTTGTGTAACACAGGCTGACCTCTGACTGCCTATCCGTAAAAATGACTGTGCCCAATGTAGACTTCCTTCTGATCACCCTCATTTTCTTGAATCCTGCCACCTGTCTGCAGAGAGCCCTCTGTGTCTCGGGACACAGAACTAGAAAGACTGGAAAATTGGAGAAAATTGCCTCTTTTGAGTGTAGGAAAGTATCAGCTGGCTGGTTGGTACCGGGAAAGTATATGTTTGAGGAGATAAAATTGGCCTTGGTGCTCAGGGCTCAAAGCAATTTGATTTCCAAATGAGTTTTAGCCTTTCCATGTTGTTCTGAAAAACCAGATGGGTTTTTTGAAAACTAAAGCTTGAGGGCTCAGTGAGAGGGGGTTCACTCTTGAGACGATTCCTGTTTCTCCACTGCTTTTGGGAGAGCACAGGTTTCAGTCAGTGCCAGGAACCTTGGAATGAAAGAGAGTGAAGGTGGACCCAAGGCATCCATCCCCGACTGCGACAGCCTTTACTATAAGCACAGTGTCTGCACAAAAAAGGAAAGATGGGGTCAAAGCAGTAAACGTGTTTCTTGCTGCGTCTGTTAGTTTCAAAATCCCTGACCAAGGCAACTCAAGGAAGGAAGGGTTTGGACTCATAATTCAAGGGACAGCCTACCATAACAGGGAAGGTGCTGGGGCAGGAGAGTAAGGCAGAGGGTCACACTGCATCTGCAAGCAGAAAGCAGAGAGAAGTGAATATTGATCATCATAGGTTTCTATTGCTCTATAAAATACCATGGCAAAAAACAACTTGGGGTGGAAAGGGTTTATTTTCCTCCCATATCCACATCACCATCCATCAGTGAGGGAGTCAGGCCAGGAACTCAGGCAGGGTCCCAGAGGAAGAATCATGGAGGAATGGAACCCACTGGCTTGCTTTTCAAGTCTTGCCGAGCTTGCTTCCTTATATAACTCAGGACCCCTGCCAGGTTCGTCACCTCCAATATCACTCATTCATCTAGAAAATGCCCAACAGACTTTCCTGCAGGCCAATCTACTGGAGGCATTTTCTCACTTGAAGACTCCAGATGACCACAGCTTGTGTCCAGTTAATAAAAACTACCCAGCACACTGGCACTCAGCTCCATTTCTCTTTTTATTCAGTCCAGGATAACAGACTATCTCCAGTTAAAGCAGGTCTTCCCACCTCGATTAACCCAATCTAGACAGCCTCTCACAGACACGTAGAGGCTTGTACCCTTCTACGTCCAGCCACAGTGGCAATAAGTATTAAGTATCTCACTGCCCAGTGACCAGATGGACATGATAAGAGGGGTTATATGAAGTCATAAAGTGAACATTGAAACATATCTTTGTGCCATCTGGTACCAGGTCCTCGCAGCATGTGTTTATGCAGACGAAGTTGGCTGTTTTTCTCTCCATGACCCCACCTGGTCTCTGGAGCAGAGATCCTTGGTGTCCCAGCCTCAGCAGGCTCATTCTTCTCCTGGTGTCAGACGCAGTCACACCTGACACACCTGACACACCTGTGCTCCCTCAGTGTCTACCTACGGGCACTGTCCTCCCCGTGTCGCCTTTGTATCTGAGAAAAGCTGTCAGCCTGATCCCCCTCCTCCATAACTTCCTGTGAATTCCTCCTTGCTTCCCACAGGAAAAACACAGAAAGCACTAATAATTGGTGTTGGTGGCAATGCAAAAAGCACAGTTGCCATATTACAACACTCTGACTCTATTTCAGTCTTCACTAAATGCAGATCGGCAGGGACTTTTATCTTTAGAAGCTAGAAATATATGAATCAAAGAAGTTAAATGTGGGGTGTGTGTGTGTGTGTGTGTGTGTGTGAGAGAGAGAGAGAGAGAGAGAGAGAGAGAGAGAGAGGATGAGGGGGGAGGGAGGGAGGGAGGGAGGGAGGGAGGGAGGGAGGGAGGGAGGGAGAGAGAGAGAGAGAGACAGACAGAGAGAGACAGAGACAGAGACAGAGACAGAGAGAGAGACAGAGAGAGAGACAGAGACAGAGAGACAGAGAGACAGAGAGAGAGAGAGAATCTCATAACTATAGTCCCAACACTCAAGAAGATGGGGTGCAGAGTTGCCACCAGTTCAAGGCCAGCCTGAGCCCCGGAATGAGAAGTTGTCATTTTTAAAAGTGCCTTTCTTTTTCAGCCTTATCCAGATGGCTTTTGAGAAGCCTGCATTCCCCTGCTTCAGTATGCCCCCCTGCTTCACTTTGCCCCCCTGCTTCACTACGCGCCCCCCTCCCCGCTTCAGTACGCGCCCTCCTGCTTCAGTACACCCTCCTGCTTCAGTACGCCCCCCTGGGTTTTCTTTCTTCCTCTTCCCCAAATCCCACCACCTCCTCTCCTCAATATGGCCAGACCTGTGTTGTTCCTTCTGTGACACCTAGAGGGATATCTAAGTCAGGGAGTGACCAGCTGAACTCCTGAATGCCACCTCTGTTGACTTCCTGAAGTGCTCACAGTCTACTGCCATACCCTAACAGTGGCATGATGCCCCATGGACCCTGCTGCTGGCAATATTTAGTTAATGATGCCAGCACTCCTGACCCCAGAGACTAGTGTGGGCCAATAGTGTGTCACCAAAGAGAGATGCACTCTGACTCTATCTCTGGTGAGTGTACTTCCTGGGAAATTTAAATTTCTGCTACAGCCCATACCTACTAGTTGATGAATCTCTTTTTGCATTACAATGGCCTTTTTGACCTAGGGAAATACATATGTTTGTGGGTTGTAGGTGTTCTGTATATGTATATATGCATACATTTTTCTTGAGAAAGGTGATTCCAGATGAGATTTCTGTTCTATTTCCCTTCTCAGCATGAAGACTGATTTAATATAGGACATTAAGCATTTGTTTCAATAACATGGAGACTCTAAGGCCCTCAGCATCTCCCACAGCCCTTCAATCTCCTCCTCACTGGAGTAGAGAACAAATGGGCCCACAGGTGGGAGACAGGGATGCTGGCCCTTCTTCACGGCAATCTGTGAACCAGGTGACTTTCCCATGACAATGTGGCTAGCCTAATAACAACAAAAGTGTTTCTCAGTCCAGTATCCCTCAGACTTTTAATTGCATCCAAATTAAGTGGCTGAGGACTCAGATGAGTCTCAGTATCCTGTAGCCATTTGGGCAAAGAATTAGATATACCTTGGTATCTTTTCTACAGTGATTCTCAAAAGGCACAGGGGAAAGCCCCATTATCCTTCACACGGTGACCCTCACTGTTAGTATTTATTGACTCTATTAAATTATCTCACATACTCCTTAACTTCGGCAATCTGCAAGAACCTAATTAATTATCATTGACATCTTCCCAAATATGGATCACCTTCTTAATTAATTCTCCTTCTTAATTCTCTCTGTAATTGAGCAGAACCCCCTAGGGACTACGGGTCTTCTACCTGCACCTACATTTATGGTTAGGTGGCTATTTCCATCTCTTACCTTCATTGTCAGCTTCTCCAGAGCCTTGACTACATTATGGTAATTATATTTCACTCATACGCCAGAATTTCTGGCCTGTAATAAAGTCTTAATAAGTATTAATTGATTGACTGACTGAGTCAGCAAGTAAGAAGCTACATCTGTCTTTGTTCTCTTTCTTGATGCTATAATAAAATGTCCCAACAAAAGCAACCCAAGGGACAAAAGAGCTATTTGCCCACAATTCCAGAATATAGCCCATCATTGCAGGGACATCACAATGGCAACAGCTTGGGAGAAATGGTCATAGCATATCCACAGTCAAGAGCAAAGAGCAATAAATTTGTGCATGTTGCTGCCCAAGTCACTTTTTCCACTGCCTAGGGAATGGTACCACCCACGGTTGGCAGGTCCCACTTCAACTAACATAATGAGGATAATCAACTATAGACATGCCAACTTATGATGTGCTTTTATTAAGACTCCTTGCTCAGATGATGCAAGATTGTGTCAAGTTGACAGTTAAAACTAACCAGCAAAGTCTCTGTGGAAATGTCCTTGTAGTCAGCTACGTTTCTAGTTGACTGAGGACTAACCATCTTCTCTAGCCCTTCTGATACTCAGCACTAAGACAGTCTTCATACACGGGTAATAGCAGATGTGCACCCAATTGCATTGCTTCAACTAGCAGTCTCTCACGGAGTATAGGGATGACACTTCCATGCCATGACACATGGCTCATTCTTTCTCTACTAAGCCAGGTGTGGTGCACATTCTTGCAATCCTACCACTTGGGAGGTGAAGGTGGCACTTGAATTGAAAGCCAATCTGAACTATGTCTGAACAGGGTAGGTACAATGGCTGGAGATTCCACTCCCAGTCAAGACATATCTCTGTGACCTTCAGTCTTTGCAAAGTGTGGAATCAGGAAGTTAAGTTACTTTTCTTTGCTTCTCTCAGCTTGAATTATTTGGCGTGGTTTTCATCAGTTAGTGACTGGCATAACAAATCTGCCATAGGTTGGACAAATGTCCCCAGAGGTCTATGTATTAAGAGTTAGGTACTATTGGAAGCTTGTGGAATCTTTCAGAAGTGACACTTGGAGATGGAGGGATGACATAATACTTGAGATCACTTACTTCTCCTTTAGAGGACCCAAGTTATGTTTCTAGCACCCACACTGGGAAGTTCATAACTCCCTATAGCTTCATCTTGAGGGGATCTGATGTCCTCTTCTGACCTCCACCCACACCCTTACACACATACCGCTTCCCACATGCACACGTACAGATAAATAAAAGTATAAACTAAATCTTAAAAGAAGTGAGACATTATGGGAATGTCATGTCCTTGAGGGTGATAGTGAGATCTCTGCCCCTTATTCTTTCTGTCTTTTCATGTTCCAGCTGTGAGGAGATGTTTTCTTGGCTATGCATTTCAACACTGACACCCTGTTGTCCCATCCTGTAGCAGACATCAAAGCCTAAAAGCTATGGACTGAAACCTCTGGTACAATACAAGGTTGATGAGAATGGGAAGAGGGGAGGAACATCAAGTTCAGCCCTCAGTCCCTCCCAATCCCATGTCCTCTCCCCACTCCATGTTTTCCAGTTTTTGCTGCTCATGTATGCATGAGTATTGATACATGAGCATGGTCCACCTACCAGTGATCACACCCATAAAGAAAACTGACTTCCTTTCCCTTGGTCCTACCAACTGTCAACAGCACCTCAGCCAGGAGCTAAATCTACATGGGTCGCATGCCTTCCTACCCCTTTACTGCCTCTCAAAGTGGCAAGCTGGCTTTCTTTTTGAGCATGTCTCTAAAGGCATCTAGATACTGGCCAGAGCTCATCATAGAGCTGCTTATTAAATAAAGATGAGGTTCTAACAGGGTGGGATAGGCTGTATTTTAACAGGCACAGTGGAATCAGGAGCTGTCTATGATGGACAGGACAGTGGCACCAGGGTTCTCCTCTCCTCCAACTCTCATCAGCCATATACCACTCTGTTCAAGGTGTTCTGCTTGCCTGTCGGTCTGTTCCAAGCCTGGCATCTGAAGGTCACAACAGAAGGGCTGAAGGTGAGGGGTGCATCTGTCAGCAGCCTCTCGCAGCCTCCAGAGTCCCTAGGCAGCCGATGGGAGTGTGAACACTCCTCTTTCTAACACATGCTCTTGACTGATTTCTGCTGCTTTGTTTATTTTTATGGTATGTCTAATCTCTTCCCAAATCCATCTGAAAATCACATCCTATAGTTGAAATTTGTAAAGAAAAACCCCTAGGGATGAATAGAGAGGATGAACAGAATATTTATGACATTTTACAATAACAACAACAATAACATGATTATTAGCTGGAAGATTTGGGTGAGTTTGTCACTGTTTTCTCTCAGTTTTTTTATCTACTTTTATTTGTGTGTATCTGCATGACTGACTGCCACACACATGTGTGCAGTGTGTCTAGAGGCCCAAACCAGATGTCAGAGTTCTTGGAACTAGAGTTACAGACAGTTATGAGCTGGCAATGGTTGCTGGGAACCAAACACAGTACTCTGGAAGAGCTACGGGTGCTCTTAGTAGCTCAGCCATCCTTCAGCCCCTGGCTTTGTTTTTCATCTAATACTCTGGGTATGTTTTCTGCACAGATATCCTAACTTGGGGGCTGATAAGTTTTAACTTAAAATTTCTTTTTTAATATACTATTTGACTAATTCTTTGAGATTTCATGTATGCATGCAATATCTTTTGATCCTATTCACCCTTCACCCCCCACCAGTCTTATGTCATCCTTTTACCCTCATATTTTCCAACTCATGCTGCCCATACATGCATGGGGTATAGCTATGCACTGGATCATAGATGACCTACCATGGGCCACACCTTTAAACAAAGCTGACTCCCTTTCTCTAGCAACTGTCAACAGCTAGGAGCTAAGGAGAATTCTACATGGGTCCCACCCCTTCCTACCCTTTTGCTGTCTCTCACTCCCACTGAATGTACAGTATAAACCTGAGTTCAGTTTCTACCACCCAACTTGGGCAGTTCACAACTACTTGTGACTTCAGCTCCAGGAGACCTGATGACCTTTTCTGGTCTTTGTGGACACCTATACACACATGGATATATACATGTAGACATATACACACATCTACATCACATAAATAAAAATAGAAGTCTTTTAAAAAAAACTTTATGTTGGGTTAATATCTCAAAATAAATCAGGATTAAAAAAAGTAGATTGAAAATAAAATTAGAGCCCACTGTATCACTGGCCAGTGAGTATTGGGAACAATGGCCACATTAGCATCCCCTGGGTCCCATCTTTAAGCTATTAAAAGCTTTTCTTCTTAATTACTCAGATCCCAAGACAGTGCTTGAAAGGAAACACAAGGTGGTAAACACTAAAAGTCTCTATTTCCCTTTGGCTCTCAGGAGAGTCTGCTTTCCCTTTGATTGTATCCTTGTCTTCAGCCTTCACCTCCTGGCTGCTTGGATTATAACTACATACAGGGAAACAGATCAATAACAGTGTCGTGTTCCCACCCACCACACGTATACGCTTGATAGACAGAATGACAGGGTGAAGCAAGGATGCAGGACCTAATGTGAATCGAATGACGCAAAATTTAAACTAGCACATTAGGATGTGGCAATTTAATATTCTTCCAGGCATGGAGGAACGCAGAAGAAAGTGGGTCAGAACTGAGGGGCTTGCAAGAGAACAAGCAAGCTCCTCTCCTTGTGTGTTTGTTAAAAATATTTCACTGGTTTATCTTGTCATAGTTTCCCTCTGAGTTAGTAACCTTTGTTTTCTTTTCTTTTTTCTTTTCTTTTCCTTTCCTTTGTTATTCACAACTACTCTCCCTCCTCTCTTCCCAGTCCCACCCTTAAAATCCCTCCCTCATTGCCCCCTTCTCCTCAGAGAAGTGGAGGCCTCCCTGGGTACTTGTAGACTCAGTAGGTCTAGGCACATTCTCTCCCAGAGGTCCAGCCAGGTGGTTCAGGTAGGGGGAAATGGATCCATTTGACAGGACAGAGACAAGCCCCCATTCCACTTGTTTTTTTTTTTGTTTGTTTGTTTGTTCTTTTTTATATGCACTCATTATTTTATTATTATTTTCTTTATTTACATTTCAAATGCTATCCCGAAAGTTCCCTATACCCCCCCCCC
>NC_034591.1:21774404-21783000 GCF_900095145.1 Mus pahari
AGAGGTTCTTTTATTGTTGAGAATAGTTTTTGCTATCCTAAGTTTTTTATTATTCCAGATGAATTTGCAAATCATCCTTTCTAACTCTGTGAAGAATTGGGCTGGAATTTTGATGGGGATTGCATTGAATCTGTAGATTGCTTTTGGCAGGATGGCCATTTTGACTATGTTAGTCCTGCCAATCCATGGGCATGGGACCCATTCCACCTGTTAGGGGACCCACATGAAGATCAAGCTGCACACATTTGCTACAAGTGTGTATGGAGTCTAAGTCCACCTCCTGCATGCTCCCTGATTGGTAACCCAAGGCTCTGTGAGCCTCTGTGATCCCAAGTTAGTTGACCCTGTGGGGCTTCTTGTAGTGTCCTTGACCCCTCCGATTTACTTACTTCAATCCCTCAGTCTTCCACCAAACTCCCTGGGCTCTGCCTGATGTTTGGCTGTGGGTCTCTGCATCTGCTTCCATCTGCTGTTGGATGAAGCCTCTCAGGAGACACTTGTGCTAGTTTCCTATCTGCAAGCATAGCCAAGTATCATTAATGCTGTCATGGGTTGGCTCTCTCACATGGGATGGGTCTCAAGTTGGGTCAGTCCCTAGTTGGCTCTCCCCTCAGCCTCTGTTCCATCTTTATTCCTGCACATCTTGTATGCAAGACAAATTTTGGGTTGAAAGTTTGTAGATGGATTGATATACCCCTCCTTCATCTGGGAGTACTGCCTGGCTACAGGAGATGGCCACTTCAGTCTCTCTAACCCCCTCTTTAACCTATTTTCAAGGATTCCATCATGGTACCAGGGGAGACTGGGCTCTCCGTTGATCTAGCTGCATAAAACAAGATAAGCAGCTAAAACCATATGCTTGGATCACCTTTTGTTTGCTTCTGAAGAATCCAGGCTCTACTGGGTGGGTGTGGGACATAGGATTCTGGTTTGTTGAGTTATTTTGGAGGGCAAACACATACAAGACATGCTCAGAGCCTTGAAGGCACCACAGGAGGCATGTTGTAAATTGTTTTGTTCCTGGTTTGTTTTCATTTGCCTGACCATGCCAGGACTGTCTCTGAAACACGGCATGCAATGCTCAGTTAATGAACAGGTAGACTTGGCTTTTTACTGGAAATCATTTGCCAATTAAGTGCAAATGTGAGGTAGCAGTGGGTCCTAGTTTCTTTTCTGTTGCTATGATGAAACACTCTGACCAGAAGTAACTTAGAGGAGGAGAGGGTTTACTTTATTAACACTCCCAGGTCGTACTTCATAACTGGGGGATGTCACGGCAGGAACTCAAAGCAGGAACCATGGAGGAATAGCACTTGCTGATTCACTTTGTGGCTCATGTGCATATACAGCCTAGGGATAGTGCCACCTATAGTAGACCAAACCTCCAATATCAATCATCAATCAAGACGAGCCCTCACAGACATGACTACGGGTCAGTCTGATCTGGGCAATTCCTCAGTTATGGTTCCCTGGTCCCAGATGACTCTGAGTTGTATCAACTTGACAGTAAGGCCAGCACAAAGGATAAAAATCCCACAACTACAACATGAAGGAGATAGGTTTTTAAAAAGAAAAAGTAGATGAAAGAGGAGGAATTGGAAGAGGATGAAGAGAAGTGGAAAAAGGAAGGAGGATGAGGCAGGTGGATTGCATGCACCTGAAGTATATGTTGATTTCATGGGAGTTTCGGGGGATTTAAAGATGTGGGTGTCCTGGGCTATCCAAAGTAGGCTCCCCACTCCTCTTCATCTCTGTGCTTTTGCTTGCTTCATCTTAGCTCACCCTGTCCTCCCCTCAATCCCCCAGCTCCCAACTGTGGACAATATCACACCAGCAATTAGACATGCCTAAGTCTATTTTTTCTGGCTGGTAGCCTCTCTGTTCCTCACATGGGAAAACTGCAACTTCAAAATGTCTCTAAGCCTCTCAAGGCTCATGGCTGACTTTGTAACCAAGACTTCAAGTGTGTCTGCTCCAAAGTTACAATGTGGACCCCACACCAGCACACAGGAAGATGGATCCTTGGCACACTCTTATGCTTTTAGCATTTTGCTATGCATCTAAGGACATTTTCTAAAGATTAGCTATAAATCACACTTAAGGATTGAGACCCACCTAGCTCTAAAGAGAAACCCAGCCAATTATACCCTGGGAGTTTATTCCCATTGTCCCAACAAAAACTCATTGGCCCCTATCTGCAGCATAAACTGGAATAACCTTGGAAGCATATGTGCTTTGTAAGTCCATCAGCAACAGAAGAGGCATGGAGCTGATGTGACCATTCACTCATGGCACTCCTCTGAGTTGACATCACCTGCCTGTAGCAGAAGCCATTCATGACAGACTAACACTGCAATGACTTTTCCAAGACCCCTGAATGCGCACATGTCAAGATGGCTTTATGTGTGAACTATGAAGGACACTACAGTTGGAAAGAGGATGACATAGACCTGATCCTCAGTCCCTGCTGACAGTCCCTGTCATCAGTAAGCCCAGACAAGTAAGATGCAGCCTGGGATGTCCCCTACAGAAATGTATTTAAGTTGATATGAGCAGTTGAGACTTAACTTGAACTATACAATATATTGCAGAGAATTGTTATATTTGATTTTTTTGTGCGTATGAATACTTGCATGTTTGCCTATGCACCACATGTGTTTGGCATTTGGAGGCCAAAGAGCATGTTGGTTCCCCTGGAACTGGTGTTTCAGAGAGTGGGAGAGGTGAACCTAGGTCCTCTAGGAAAGGACTCTTAACCACTGAACTGCTGAGTCATCTCTACAGCCCTACACTGTAATTTTTTTTTTTTAAAGAACTTAAAAGCAGAGAATAAATTCTGTTTTAGAATTACACATGGACCAGAATGTGATCCTTAAGTACAGATGTGATCAGGTTTTTTTTGTTTTGTTTTGTTTTGTTTTGTTTTCTCGGCTTTTGTGGCATGTTCTGCTTTGTGAGTTGGATTCCTGCCAGTGTGGCACTGACAGATTCCTAGGCAGTGAGGTAAGCCAAGAAGCCATGAGCACTGTTTGACAGGGTTCCCATGTCATCTGCACACAAGACTAGATCATAGAACTTCAGTAAAAGGCATACTGTAAGAAACAGCATCAGCTCAGGGCCCCGAGACCAAGTTCTCAGCACAAAGGAGATTCATTTGCCCCAGGAAAACAGAGGACAGGAATAAGGGACAGAGACAAAGGAGCTGGAGGACAAGGGAGAAGGAAAAGGGGATAGGGGAGGGAGGGGAGAGGGAGGAAGGGGGAGAGGGGAGAGGGAGGAGGGGGGAGAACTGCTCTGGATAGAGGGGAGACAGGCAGCAATGGCTCTTAGGAAAAGGCTGGTTTATCAAGGTAAAAGAGGAAATCCCCTGTTCAGATGAGGTGTTTAATTTAAATTGGGCACATTAATTAGGTGACCCAAAGGGGGCTTTTGATTGCTAGAGCTTCAATACTTTGATAGACAGACCTTGGTTGTCAGTTTCATGAGGAGGAAGAGGCCAAATTAGGGAATAGATCTTGATCTATTCTTTAGGAAATGTAATCTAATGGTTTTTAGCAAGGCAGAGGGAATGTGGAAGAAAGGCAAGGCCTGCTGGAGCCATATACTTGTCCCTTCACATTGTATTTATAACCTTCAGCTCAGTATTAGCAAAAACTTTCATAGTGACATATCACACAGACAACCTGGCACACAAGGTCTTCATATCTGAGAGAGCGATTCTCTTATCAGATCTTTATACAACTGTCCTTAAAAGATGGACAGATGGACACCTTGCAGGTTGTACTCCTTGTTAACAGGGACTCCTGGGGTAAGAGGGAGCTAGACTTTTTGCCAAGAGATTCTATGTCCAGTGTTCTCCCTTTATCCTGCCTCCTCTCAGGCAGACAGCTCCATGCATGCACGCTCATTCTCACCCCACCAGCACCAAGAGTAATGGTGAGAACTGGCAAGCCATAGTCCTCCCTCATGCCCTGCAGACTGCAGAGATGATCTATGTTAACGCAGTGAATCCCCAGATGCTAGACTGAGAGTTCAAACAAAGGGTAGCTTGTGCACCTGGAAGCCTAAAGAGTCCCATGGGGTGACATTAACATCAAAGTGGTTTCTGAACATAGCTAGGACTTTGCCTAGGGAAAATGGTTGCTGACTTAAGTAGGAGGGAGGAACTTGAGACATAAAGAAGGCCGAAGCATGTGTGGCTTATCTGATACTGATCCACACAACTGGTTTGGCTTAAGGCTAAGAGATTTAAAGAGACTAGCAGAAACAAGACCTCAGTGTGAGAGGGCATCAGATACTGGACTCCTTGTATAGGATGCTTCTCTGGGCACGGGGGCTCTGATGGTCTCTAATGGTCTCTAGGTGGTCCAACTTGCCTGCTGCTTTCTTTGGGCGATGAAGGTAGACAGTTGGTAAGAGCTATGTTGGGGTTTGGGTGTGAAACTTGCCCACTGGCTCTTGTATTTGAACATTTGGTCTCTAGCTATTTTTTGAAAGTGGTGAAGTCTTGCTGGTGGTGGAGGTGAGTCACTGAGAGTTGGCCTTGGGCTTTGCTAGCTCAGTTCCACTTCCTGCCCGCACTCTGCTTCTTGACTGTGGATATAATGCGACCAGCTGCCTCTGCTCTTGCCCTTCATGCCTTTCCCAACCATGATGGGTTGTAACTCCTCCAATGTGATCCAAATAAACCCTTGCTCTCTTTTAAGATGCTTCTTACCAAGGATTTGGTCACAGCCAAGAAAAAGCAGCAAATACAAGCTGGGGAAGAACATGTTGCCACAGATTGTTATTCCCCAGTGGCTCTCTGAGGCTATCTCTGGGCAAATAGAATGTCTTAGGCAGGGCTTCAGGTGGGATCTGGGACACACACATAAAGAGCAGGTGGAAAGGGGACGGGGGAGCAGGGATTCACTGTGCTTGCAGGCTTGGCTAATGAGCATTGGAAATCTACCTGCTGCAAGAGGGCAGATCCCCTCTCCTTGGGCCTGACCATAGGAAGCCCAGGCCAGAACACATGCTCATAATAGACACTTTACAAGGCAGTCTCAGGTTTTCAGACAAGATTCTCACAGAGCTACATATGATCTGTTAAGGATCTCTCTCTCTCTCTCTCTCTCTCTCTCTCTCTCTCTCTCTCTCTCTCATAAACATTAGCAAACTTACTTTATTCTAGCAGAAATATAAATGTAAATGGGTCTCTAAAAAGCATCCCCTATAATCCTTTTTCTCAGACTCTGAGCTAGCAAATTTTCTGCCTAAGAGGAATAAATTAATTTTTGAAGAGTAAGATGAAGAAGCAGTGAACAGGAAAGTTATAAAGATTCGTTTATTGTGACTAACTTGACCCAAAGGGGCCTCGGAGCCCGGGGGTTTTGCTGACTGAGAACTGGCATGTGGTGGAGGGTCCTGTGATTTGTAGCAACTTTCCCTGGAGGCAGCTTTAGCAGTACCATCCCCGGAAGGCCGAAGAAGTTGTACATGTGGGCACAGAGCAGCAGAAAATTCAAGCTCCTGTGTGCCCATCTAAGAAGAGTATCCTCCAGTCCACTGTAAGCTTCACTATTTGAAGAGGCAAAGAGCCTGCTCAGACCTGGCCCATCACACACGCCTTGAGTGGGTCTGAAGGGACCCAAAGCCCACTTCTTACCACTCAAAAAGATGCTCTGAGAGATTGTTAGACGCTGTCCTTAATGTGCCTTTGAAGGACTGAGTGGCAAAGAAATTTCTGCACAAGCATAGAGACCTGAGCTGGGGTCCCTGGCACCCACATAAAAGCTGATCATGTTGGAATATGTCCAAAACCCCATTGCTGGGAAGGTAGAGACAGAACACTTGCTGGCCAGCCATTCTGGCCATACTAGTGAGCTCTAGGATCAAAACCAAGGCAGGAAAGAATGCTTGACCGAGACCTTTGACCTCCACATGTATGGTTATGACTGCACATATGACATATATGCACGGAAACACACAAAACAAGTATTTCTTTGAGATGAAAAGAATGTGCATCTGGGGGCGGGAGTTGTGGTTCAGCTTCTGGTACGTGCAGAGAACACAGTTAAAAATGTTAATCTCCCTGGGAGTCTGTGCCGGAAATTACAAAATAGAACCTAGTCTCCTAGTTAGATATTCAGTAAACGGCGGTTTGCTCCCCATTGATTCTTAAGCCTTATCTCTCAGTTCTTTTCTATAGATAAGGTTCTCACTAAGGTTCACATAGTTAAGCACACAGCTCTCGCTAAGGTTCAACAGTTAAGCGCACAGCTCTCTTCTCAAGGACCTGGGTTTGACTCCTACCTCACAGCCCATCATGACTCCTGTCCTAGGAAAGCGACTCCCTCCTGATGTGCCAGTGTCCGTGTGGAAGACGGGGTTTTAGACCCAGTGTACTTCACTTAAGAACAAATAATAAAATATCATTTTGGCTGAATTTTATCTGCTTCTCAAGTTCCCTTGTTCAGTCTCTCAGCACCCTTTTAGGCCCAGAGCATTTTATAAACTAGTGCCCTCTAGTGGCTAAGAATATACTTAGCAAGGACAACATTTTAGTCTGGCTGGAGAATTTACTTTAAGGTCAGCACTTCAAAGCTGTATGTTTGTGTTGTATATGTTGGGCAAATAGTCATGAAGATAGATACTATCCAGCTTGTCAACTGAGCATATAATTTCTTGATCACTGGCTTATTAATTCACTTATTAATATATAATATTGCCCTGGGTATAAGTTTAGCTGCCTGTCATTTATAATAATGTTAATGATGTGACATACTGC
This sequence comes from Mus pahari, assembly GCF_900095145.1. NCBI lineage: Eukaryota > Metazoa > Chordata > Mammalia > Rodentia > Muridae > Mus > Mus pahari. The sequence continues at coordinate 21,781,174 of NC_034591.1, forward strand.
CTTCTGCCAAAGCTGAAAGCTCTGATAATTATTTTTTGAGATGCAGTTAGGTGTGATGGAGAAGTGCAGGAAAGGCTAAGTCAGGTGACCCACAGGCAGGATCTAATTTTGTAGAAAAAAAAATCACACTTGTCTCACTTTTCTTTTCTTTTTTTTTTTTCCTTTTTTTTTTTTTTTTTTTTTTGTCCCACAGATCATTACAGCCCCAAAGCTCAGGATCATATTTCTCAAAATGTGAATTAAACAATCCCTCTCAAAATAGCCCTCCTTAACTAAAAATAAGGAATCAGGTGGGTTTTATAGTTTAAAGGACAAAAGAGCGGAATGAATAGAAGATAGGCTTTCCCCCTACTTTGCTCATGTTGCTGTGGAACTCGTTAAAATGAGATCATTTGCAACTTGTAGTTTGCTGTTTTAAATCTTCCGTATGTGTTGCAGAGCCCACAGGTTGGTCCGTGCAGTCAAAGTGAGAGAATGTGAAAGCAAGTTCTTTATGTGGTTAGAAACAGGCGTTGAGACCAGTTCCAGGCTGCCATCAGAGAACTAGCACTGTCAGGCATGGCACTCGTCACTGTCCTGGTGCAAGCTGACTCCCATGCTCACATTGTCATCCGCCCTGACATGGACGCCCAGGCCTGGAAGGGAGTCTCACGACCTTCACGGTCCTCTCACTCCTGAGAAGCCTCTGCATGATATATCCGTGACCTCCTATACAAGTAAAGTTTAGTTTTAGAATCGATGAGCATCACAGAAAAGCCCTGGAGAGCACAACCCTCCCTATGCCAACACCCAGCTTCTCTGACGTTGCCTTCCGCAGCAGCATGATGTACTTACCACAGGTAACACATAGGACTAACTAAAAGTTAATCTTTTTTCACACTTCCTTAACCTTTAGCTATTATGCTCCAACACACACACACACACACACACACACACAGGAATCCCATCCACAGTATCCAGATGCCTTTAATCCCCATGTCTCCCTAAGGTCTTCTTTCTGGGATATCTTCTCAGATATTCTTATTGTTATATATTGTCCAGGTTGATTGCCTCTGTTAAACCCCCATTGCATTGTTGAAATAAGTCTCATTTAGCTATGGTGTATAATTGTCTTTAGGTTCTTGGGTTTGGTGTATTGTTATGGAAGCATTGTGGCTACATTCCTACACGGATAACTGTCTGCAGTTTTCCTTTGATCTGGTATTTCTTGCTGGAACAGGCTTTATCAAATCTTTTTAGTTTGTACCTAGCAGTATATTAGTTTATTTGAAGGCCTAGTTGGCTGACTGCACCACTGTTGGTTGATAGTCTTCCCGTAGTGTGCTGGGTCCCATCCCACTGCCCTAGGAACACCACAGCTACTGATGCAGAAGCTGCTGTTAACCCCATTGTGAACAAGATGGGTCACCTTCCCCTCACTGCCAACAGAATTGACACTTTGTCTTTTGACAGTTTGCTCACAAGATTTCTAGGTGTCTTGGTTTGGGTTTCATTGTCACAAAGAATTGGTTTTTCCTTTGAAAAATATTTTTAGCAAGGTCTTCTTACTTTAGCTATTGCCACTACTTCAGTAATTCCTGTGTTAAACAACTGTCACTGATTATTTCCAAGGAATTCCCCAAGGAAAAGGCCTTTTGCAGTGAGCCTGGGCTGAGTCAGCTCACAGAACAATGATACTCCAAGCATAGGTTTCTAACCACCTGTCATGTCAAATCATTACAGACAACCATCTGGAGGGCGTCCAAGGAGGCCCACACATGCTTCCTTTCCCCTCCAGCAGCCTGTGGGTTACCATCTTCATAGCCCCCCTGCTGTAAGGATGCACTG
>NC_034591.1:21783005-21783516 GCF_900095145.1 Mus pahari
AGGATGCACTGCTGTGAGGATGCACTGCTGTGAGGATGCACTGCTGTGAGGATGCACTGCTGTGAGGATGCAAGCCTTCTAAGGAGTTAGGAAGAAGCAGATGGAAAAAAACAGCTTAAAATGCTCAATGCTCTCCCATGACTGAAAATAGGTGTGTGTGTGTGTGTGTGTGTGTGTGTGTGTGTGTGTGTGTGTGTGTGAATGTTCCTCAGATTCTTATACAAAAACCACTGTATAATTGCTGAGGTTTTGGAAAGTTTACCTTGACAGTATTAGAGAGTACTGGTTTTTCAGACTTTCAAAGGTCACCCTGGGCTCTTCTGGATGTGACTCCTCCCTCTACGGTATCACATAGATTCTTTCCACAACTCCGATGCATCCGATGTTGAAGGGTACCCAGAGTTCTCTGCTTCCCAGTGACACTTGCACAAACTGATAGAATATCTTAAAATTTCACAAACTCTTTTTTTTTTTTTTTTTTTTTTTTTTTTGGTTTTTCGAGAAAGGGTTT
>NC_034591.1:21784110-21786158 GCF_900095145.1 Mus pahari
AAAATCTAGACCAACCAGAGCTACACAGTAAGACTGAAACTGAATACACACACACACACACACACACACACACACACACACACACACACACACACAATGTGTGAGAGAAAGCAGAGGCTTTGCCTCTCTTCACAGAGACACTCATGTTAGTGACAGTCTTCACTTGGGTCAGAAGAAGTAGGACACAGGGCACCCTGTCCCTCCTAACACCCTGTGAAGTCTCTTGGTTTGATCTGGAGGTAACTATGGAAAGGGACCATTAGAACTGTTCTATCTGGTCAGTTAACAGTAAATGGAAATTCCAGCTCTTATCCCATACCAACAGGGAAGGGCAGAGCCTCCTTAAAATGCACTCTGTGACATCAGAAATTAAAGGTCCCAATTTTTGAGCTTGAGACCACACCAAGTTCACACCAGACTCCAGAAGACACAGAAATTGCCTTCCAAATGAACAAAGGTGTCAGCTGACCTCCTGAGGCTTCTTCCCTTATGGCCTCTCAGTGTGAGCGCAAGAGGCCATGCCATATCTCCATTATCAAAAGGACTTTAAGCTGGGTGAGTGAAGGTTATAGCCACTAATGGAATGATGGAGATGTTTGTTTGTTTATTTAAATGGACCTTTGTACTACTGGAAAATACTTAGAAAGCATACTCCAATAAAGAAATCCAAGAATACTCAATATACTTAAACCTTAAAGCATACTGAGACTTACGAGAAGGGATAGTGTTTGCAGACTTTGTGCTGGTGGTTTCAAAGGAATTGATGGGCATAGATTAATCGGAGTCTTCAGGCATTCTGAACCAAGGATACAGTGTGAGCACAGGTCAGTCCTATGAGGGCACATCAGGCAGAAGCAGGTCTGGGAGGGTGCAGTGTATTACCACTAATTATTCACCCAGTGAGAGAAATCTCAGAGGCCCCTGGCCTAGGGTGGGCCAGTCCACAAGTGCACAGCCCCCATCTCGTAGCCACCCAGTACTCTCAGTGGGGAGCCAAGGTCATTGATAGATTGTTTATCATGATATTACATTAGAATACACCTCTGGAACTTTCTCTTCCTGGATATAACTATTTCTTTTGGAGTAGCTTACAATCAATTTAATATTTTCTGTGAGCATCGGTGTGTTGAGGAAATAGCTGTATTGTCTAGTTTTGTCTTGTTCTTTTGGTTTGGTTGGTTGGTTGTTTATTTTGTCAACTTGACAATAGCTACAGTCGTTTTGAAGAATGAACCTCAACTGAGAAAATGTTCCTGGCAGATTGGCCTGTGGGCAAGTCTGAGGTAAATTTTCTTGGCTGATGATTGACAGGTGAAGGCTCAGCCTATTGTAGATAGTGACAAATTGGGGTAGGGGTCCTGGGGTGCATTTGGAAGCAGTCTGAGTAAGTCATGGGGAACAAGTTGGCAAACAGCATTCCTCTACAACCCCTGCTTCAACTCCTGCCTCCTGTCCTGCTTGAGGCCCTGCTCTGACTTCCCTCAGTGATGAGCTGCAATCTGTGAAGTAAAATAAACCCTTTCCTCCCCGCCCCCATTGTTTTGGGTCATGGTATTTTAATCACACACAAGAGAACCCAACCAAGACAGAAGCTGGGCTTCCTCCCTGCGCCCTGTGTCCTGAGCTCTACAAGACTCTGATATCTGTGAGCCCTGACGTAACATACAATTAAATCTTTGAGTATTTGTTAGTGGAGAAAATAGAACTGCAAGAGACAATATGTGGCTTGACACTCGTTTACATTGCCATAAAACATTTTTGGTTTATGGGAGAGACATCGTTGATGGAGAGGTTAGTGAGGTGAGTGATGTTACACCTGGAGGTGATTCCTCCAGTGACCCCTCACATGACCTAAGCCCTCATGATATCATCAATGACATCAGCAGTGATGCAATAGTCACTAACCCTATGGCATCATAGATGATGTCAGCAGCAGTGCAGTGGAATGTCCAGATAGTTTAAGAAGCAACAAGAGAAAATATTACAGTTAAAGATCATTTGGGGAAAAGGTGGGGGGGGGGGGGCAGGCAGCGCTGGTGTCTCCTTCC
>NC_034591.1:21786229-21789678 GCF_900095145.1 Mus pahari
GGGGGGGGGGGGGGGCAGGCAGAACATAGTTCCTACCTCCTGACTCAAGGTGAGAAAAAGAAAGATGACAGACTAATTTATACTAACTTGCTTCAATTCACACTGTTTATAGTCTTCTGATCTCTGGAACTGCACAGACTTTGACAAACAGACTGGATCACTTGGAAGCCCAATAGAATGTGAACTATCAGATCTCCTTCATAGTTCTAGAAAACTCTAAAGACCTATGCCATGTTAGGCACTGTTGATAGTGTCATCAAAAGTGATATTTCTACAATGCTTAACACTAAACTGTATGTATGTGTGTGTGTGTGTGTGTGTGTGTGTGTGTATATATATATACATGCCATTTTAGGTAAATATAAAGTAATATGATTTTCTATAGCTTTTCCAAATAACTTTCATGTTAGTCTACTTCCAATGTCACCCAAAGGTCTCGCGCTCTAGTTCTTCCCTCCTCAGTGGCTCCGGTGAGTGACTCTGAGCTGAGGAGAAGAGAAGCATACCTCTAAGGATTCTGCTTGAGGCTTCTTTCTCTGCCTCTTCATGACAACCAGTCTGTGGTGGGGCCTGACGCAGATTTCAATGTACAGATTCCAAGATAAAGTTTTTCTAGCCATCATCTGTCTTTCTTCTCCTCAGTAGCTATCCTTGTTTAAAAAAGTCCCCTGTGTTCCACATGGCTATTAGTTGTTGCTGGTAACAGTTGGCTTTTTATCATGCAATTACCATGTAATAATGGATACCGAGTGTGGGAAGCCGACAAAACATAAGCCACTAGTTCCCCAAAGCCACAACCCACACTTCATCACAGATGGTCCAGCCTCTACACTCAGAGTTCCCCAAAGCCACAACCCACACTTCATCAAAGATGGTCCAGCCTCTACACTCAGAGGAGTGGAGGTTGTCAGAGGCAGGGCTGCAAATGCCCTGAACCTGGAGGACCCCGTTTCTGACCACAACCTCATCTGGGCCAAGATGAGCATGGCTTAGCCTCCTGACTCATTCTAATTCTCTAGATCCCACAGAATCACAGTGCGTAGTCCCCTGCAGGCTATTTCAGCACAGTGTTAAGATCTGGGAGCTCTAGAACCTGAGGGAGCACCTGAGTGCAGTCCATTCTGGCATGGTCTTCCATGGTACTGCTGTTGCCCGTTTCTCCACCTGCCTCTGGAGGCTTGGCTGCTAAACCTTCTCCTTCAGGTTCCTCTTGTAGGAACAGGCAGTTGGTGCTCAGATATCAAGGACCTTGATTAGAGCCATGCTATCAGGACTGAAAGAAAATTAGGCTTTTAAGCCAATGTTGCTAACCTCAGACACTTTTGTGATGTGAACTACAAAAGGAGAAGGAAGAGGAAGATGGGGAGGAGAAAGAGGAGGAGGAGGANGAGGAGGAGGAGGAGGAGGAGGAGGAGGAGGAGGAGGAGGAAAGCCAAAAAATAAAAGATGATTTTTAAAATTGCTTTAGAAACTTGTGTCTCCACCAGACCAAAATAGACGTGTATCACTCTGTAGCCTTGCTTCAGAACTTCAAACTGTCAGCGTCTGAACCATCTTCATCTCCTAAGCCAGACGTCCTCATGAGAGACGGCCAGCTAGTCTCCATCCCATGGACTTTTCTGCTTTACCTGGACACCACAGCTGGCTGCCCAGAACCTCTACTTACTTCCATGTTCTTCCAGTCTCATAATAACTTCACAGCCTGGCAGCTCCATGCAGCTCTTGGCTCAGCTCTGTGCACAGGGCTCTTGCCCCCCTCCTGCTGTCTCACAGTCCCAGGACATAGAGTCTACCCCAGTTTGTTTTCTCTTCATTTTCTCTCTTTGTCTGGGTGTGTGGGGTGGAGACAGTGCTGGAGATTAAACCATGGGCTTCACGTGTACTGTGTCACTAAGGTATATTATGTGCTGTGTCACTAAGGTATATTATGTGCTGTGTCACTAAGGTATATTGCCACTTCTTTCTTTCTTCTTTCTATTTTAAGACAGGATCTCACTAAGTTGCTTGCTCAGAACTTGTAATTCTCCTGCCTCAGCTTCCCAAGTAGCTGGGATTATAGGTTTCGCCCAAGCCTAGTTTCTCCTCTTCCCTCCCCCCTTTTTAAAAATCAAAAAAGCTTACAGAAAAAGAAAGAAAGAAAGAAAGAAAGAAAGAAAGAAAGAAAGAAAGAAAGAAAGAAAGAAAGAAAGAAAGAAGAAAAGGAAAGGAAAGGAAAGGAAAGGAAAGGAAAGGAAAGGAAAGGAAAGGAAAGGAAAGGAAAGGAAAGGAAAGGAAAGGAAGAAGGAAAGAAAGCTAAAGGGCCTGGGATATGGCTCTGGGAAAAAGGTGCTGCCAAGTTTGACCATCTGAGTTTGACCCCCAGCACCTACATGGTTGAAGGAAACAACAGACCCCCACAACTTGTCCTCTGACCTCTGCTGGTATATTATAGTACACTATGCCCTCCCAAACTAACTAAGTAAATAAATATAATGAACTTGACAAAGATAAGTCTAAAGTACAGTGCAATGTGTGCCCATACCTACAACATGGCTGCATCTCCTAGTCACCAGCACCTGTAATTTGCAATGCCTTTATCTCAGGCTGAGTCCGTTATCAATATCTCGGTGAAATCTTTGAGTGTCAATCCCAGCAGTGTTTCCACTCTTCTCTGAATGCACATGTATCCCAAGAAGCTCTTTCAGAAGAACAAGAACAGGATCACATCTGGCAGAAGTACTGTGACCCCTGCTGTCTGTCACTGGAGCCTCAGACATATGTGATGTCCTTACTCATTCTCCAAGCATCATCTATAGATTGATGTAAGGATCCCAGCTACAGACAATCGCATCTCTTATGTGTTTCTCATTGTGCTGCAGCTTCTCCTTACCTTGAAAGCAGGCTTTTCTGATTAGGCCAGTCACATGGAATTTCCCTCCATAGGTTTGACTGACAACTTCCATCAATTGACAGACAAGTTAGCACTGTATGCTTATATGCTACTAGGAACAAGTAGGCTGAAGAGATGACCACCAAATTTTCTATTATAAATGTTTTGTTTGTTTGTTAGGCATGGTAACATATACCTTTAATCTCTACACATAGGACACTGAGTCAGAGGGCTTGTCTAAAGTTATCGGCATGTCTTTGACTATATAAGGAGAAATTGTCTGTCAAAAATAATAGATTAGGCGGCCTGGAGAAGCATCACAGCTTCTGGGAAAGATCCCATTTCTGGTTCCAGTCTTCCCTCACCTTTCCCACCTGAGGAGGGGTGTCTGCCCAGGAGCAGTCTCAAGGCCTAAACTGGTAGGAAGGCCATCTTTGCTCCGGTGCACTCCCAGGGAGGGGGTGGCCTGCAGAAGGGACACAGTTTCTGGGAAGGATCCCGTTTCTGGCTCCAGCCACCCTGCAACTTTCCCACCTGAGGAGGGGAGTCCACCCAGGAGGAGTAATCTGACCACTGAGAC
>NC_034591.1:21795930-21797527 GCF_900095145.1 Mus pahari
AAAATTCAGGTGACAGCAGATGCTGGCGAGGTTGTGGAGCACTCCTTCATTGCTCGTGGGATTGCAAGCTTGTACAACCACTCTGGAAATCAGTCTGGTGGTTCCTCATAAAATTGGACATAGTACTACTGGAGGACCCAGCAATACCTCTTCTGGTATTTACTGGTCTTTACTGTCACAGGATATGAGTATATCATATACTGTCATTATAACCTACATAAATACAAGTTGAGTGGCAACTAGGAAATAAACTACGTAACCAACCTGCTTTTACTAACAGTTCTTCAAACTAGTAGAAAATGGTTGATAGAAATATTAATTCCTTTTATTGTATACAGTTTTCATTACATAACTCTGTTGCAATATACACAGTCCTTGTGGATTTAAACCAAACATGTTTACACAATTTAAATCTGAGAATTAAAAGAAAAAGTTACAAAATCTTCAGTTGCAGAAGATGCTATAGCATCATTTAAAGTTTTTTTTCATCTGATAAGTTTTTAGTTAGTTTTGGAAACTTTATTTTAATTAACAAATTATTATTTATATTCATGTGATAGATGTGGTCTCTTGCTGTATGTATAAATTATACTTCATATACTAACTTTGATCTTTGGCAGTTTTATATGTAAGTGTATGTTTGCTCTCACTCAAGTCTCCCCACCCCGATACACACACAAACTTTCCTCCAGGTTCCTTTTCCATATGTATGTCTTCTTGTTTTTTTATATGATGCTTGACTTCAACAGGACCGACTGTGTGGCCACCATTTTGAAGCCTGGTGAGCTCACCATTTGTTACACTGCTGAAGTCAGTGGCTGCCCAGTCCCCAGAGCCCATCATATGCAAATGGTGCAGCCCCTCTCTGATCCCCGATTGGCAGGCCCAGTGCTGGCAACTACAGCTGCCTGGCCTTTTTTTTTTTTTTTTTTTTTTCAAAGGATGGCTGTCAGTCCTGAAGATAGCATTTTGCATCTCTTTTCCCTATCTCCCAGATCTTGCATTCTTTCTACTTTCTCTTTTAAAATGCTCTGTGATCATTTTTTCAAGTGCTTCTCAGCCCTTCGGTATTCCTCAGTTGAGAATTCTTTGTTTAGCTCTGTACCCCATTTTTTAATGGAGTTATTTGAATTTCTGGAGTCCAGCTTCTTGAGCTCTTTGTATATATTAGATATTAGTTCCCTATCAGATTTAGGATTGGTAAAAATCCTTTCCCAATCTGTTGGTGGCCTTTTTCTCTTATTGACAGTGTCTTTTGCCTTACAGAAGCTTTGCAGTTTTATGAGGTTCCATNTGTCGATCCTTGATCTTACAGCACAAGCCATTGCTGTTCTGTTCAGGAAGTTTTCTCCTGTGCCCTTATCTTCGAGGCTTTTCCACACTTTCTGCTCTATAAATTTCAGTGTCTCTGGTTTTATTTGGAGGTCTTTGATCCACTTAGACTTGAGCTTTGTACAAGGGGACTTCCGGGATAGCATGTGAAATGTAAAATGAAGAAAATATCTAATAAAATAATTTTTTAAAAAAAGAATGGATCGATTCTCATTCTTCTACATGCTAACTGCCAGTTGTGCCAGCACCATTTGTTGAAAATGCT
>NC_034591.1:21797935-21804068 GCF_900095145.1 Mus pahari
GAGTACTACTCAGCTATTAAAAATAATGAATTTATGAAATTCTTGGGCAAATGGATGCATCTGGAGGATATCATCCTGAGTGAGGTAATCCAATCACAAAAGAAGTCACTTGATATGTACTCACTGATAAGTGGATATTATCCCAGAAACTAAGCATACCCAAGATACAATTTCCAAAACACAAGAAAATCAAGAAGGAAGACCAACGTGTGGATATTTCATTCCTTCTTAGAATAGGGAGCAAAATACCCATGGAAGGAGTTACAGAGACAAAGTTTGGAGCTAAGATGAAAGGATGGACTTTCCAGAGACTACCCCACCCAGGGAATCCTTCCCATCATCAGCCACCAAATGCAAACACTACTGCACATGCCAGCAAGATTCTGCTGAAAGGACCCTGATATAGCTGTCTCTCATGAGGCTAGGCCAGTGCCTGGCAAATACAGAAGTGGATCCTCACAGTCAGCTATTGGATGGAACACAGGGCCCCCAATGGAGGAGCCAGAGAAAGTACCCAAGGAGCTGAAGGGGTCTGCAACCCTGTAGGTGGAACAACAATATGAACTAATCAGTACCCCCCACCAGAGCTGTGTCTCTAGCTGCATATGTAGCAGAAGATGGCCTAGTCGGCCATCATTAGGAAGAGTGGCCCTTTGGTCTTACAAACTTTATGTGCCCCAGTACAGGAGAATGCCAGGGCCAAGATGTGGGAGTGGGTAGGTAGGGGAGCAGGGTGGGGTGAGGGTATAGGGGATTTTCAGGATAACATTTGAAATGTAAATGAAGAAAATATCTAATAAAAACTTGAAAAAATGCTCTGTGATCATTAGAGGGAGTCGTATATGCTATGCTTAGGAATGAACATTAAATCATCACCTATTCTAAGCATCTTGAAGCCATGAATTTCCGTATCCACCACTGTTCTCTGCAAAGGGAAGCTTCTCTGGCTAAGGTCAGAAGGAGCATTTTACCTGTGTTAGAAACTATGCACTGCACTTGCACACACATGCACATGCATGCTAGTGGACACTATGGACCAAAATTACAGCGCAGGGATCCCAGGACGCTAGGGGAGGCCATCATGTCCCCTGGAGCTGGAGTTACAGGTGGTTGTGAGTCACCAACCTGGGTGCTGGGAACCAATATCCAGTCTTCCATAAGGGCTGTGCATGCTTTTAACCACAGAGCCATCTCTCCATCCCCCTAGACATAAATGTTTAGTTTGCTACCATGTGGATTTAGGTAAACCATACTCGTGATGTTTTTCAGTGCATGAGCTTTTGGTGAAGCAAGTAACATGTAAAGTCAGATGGCAGAGTCTGTTCTGAAGAAATGACGGAAATGTAATTTTTGGAAGATGCAAAAAAAAATAATTTGTTATAGCTGTTGAGTATTTTTGCCTGTCAGTTTGAGGAAGTGAAATGAGGACTAAGCCCCCTCTTTCCAAGACTCCCATTTCGCCACCTCCAGTTCATCTAATTACCTGAGCTCCGGAGAATTCTATTGTACACAGAACACTGACCTCCAGTTCATCTAACTACCTGAGCTCCGGAGAATTCTATTGTACACAGAATAGAGAGGGATACCCTTTACGTGCAGAGAGCGGGACTTTTGGCACAGGACAAAAACTAGCAGTTAGTATTTCCCTAAACTTTTGGTCAGAATCTCTCAGACTCTTGTCCTTGGGACCTCTGTGAGGATGTCTTTTCAGATTATTTCCTTGTCACTGTGGTATCAAATGCATGTCCCTGTGTGATATCATCTTCCTGTTCCTATGTGACTTCACATTTCTTTCTCTGTGTGACATCATCTCCTTTCCCATGGTATCAAATGTACTTCCCTGTGTGACATCACCTCCCTGTCCCTGTGTGACTTCACGTTTCTTTCTCTGTATGACATCATTTCTATGTCCTTTTGTGACTTCATATTTCTCTCTTTGTGTGACATCATCTCCCTTTCCCATGGCATCAAATGTACTTTCCTGTGTGACATCACCTCCTTGTCTATGGCATCAAATACAATTCCTTCTGTGACACCATTCCTTGTCCTGTGTTATATCACCTCCTTGTTCCCATAACATTTCTTTACATTATAATTATAGGGATTAAAAATTCTGGCAACAAGTAGTGGGAGTGGGTGGGTAGGGGAGCAGGGGCGGGGGGACATAGGGAACTTTCGGGATAGCATTTGAAATGTAAATAAAGGAAAAAAAACCTCTGGTAACATCTCATGAAGAGGCACAAAAGGTATAATCTGGAAACTCACTACATCCATCCCTGATTTGCAGAGGGCAGGAACTGGGCAGTAGGAGAAGCCAGGGTAGTGGGCAGGAACCAGGGTCAGTAGGCAGGACCTAGGGCAGAGGGCAGGAACCTAGGGCAGAAAGCAGGATCCAGGGCAGTGGGCAGGAGCCAATGTTGAAAATCCATGTTGTCTAGGACATGACCAAAATGTTTCTAATTAACAAAGACCTGGAGAAAGACTATCCCAAGCAGGAAAGAATACGAGTCAAGCTTCACTCAGTATGAAGCAGAGTTTGGAACCAAGAAAGGAAGCTGTGCTAAAGAATTGAGAGGAGCATGTATTCAGTGAACAGAAACTCTGGCAGGGAAATGTGAGGTCTAGATAGGAAAATAGAAGTGATAAGCAAAATGGAGGTTTCTAAATGGAAAAAGATAAATTACTGGGCTGAGAAGTTGAATTGGTTGCTTTGATCCATGAATGACTATGGCAAAGGACTGAGATGACCTTGATGGCAGTGCAGGAGAAGTTATCCCAGGCAAACAGAGAGGAGGGTGTCTTAAGGAAGGAGAAGTAGATGGCTAGGTAGGACTCTGGATCCCCCATCATCCACATAGTTATGGGGTAGGCACAGAAATCACCTATACTTCCAGAGACAGGACCAATGGGTAAGCCAGCCAGGTAGACTTACTACATCAGTGAAGTCAAGATTTAATAGAGAGATCTTGCTTCAGTGAATAATGTAGAGGGTGATAGAGCAAGATTCCCTGTTTGCACAAATGGGTATGGGCATCTGCACATACATGCACATCCACCACAAATATGCATACCATACACACATACAGACACAAAGATAGACCAACTGGAGGATGGAGAGAAAGAATGTGAATCAGAAGCTGGGAGGTGATAGCAAGCACCCCAGTATTTATACAATTGGAAAACAAGAAGGAAAGGAGATGAGTGAAGTCAATCAAAATGGATAGTCAACAAACATGGTTCAGGTCTGTCTCAGGATACACAGTGACCAAGGCAACTTACAGAAGACTGCATTTAATTGGAACCTTATAGTTTCAGAGGGTGAATCCATGACAATCATGATGAGAAGCATGGGAACAGGCAAGCAGGCATGGCACTGGAGCAGTAGCTGAAAGCTTACATCCTGATCAGCAAGTTAGAGAAAAAGAGCAAACTAGGCCTGGCATTGGCTTTTGAAACCTCTTAGTCCACCCCACAAACACACCTCCTCCAGCAAGGCCACACCTCCTAATCCTTCCCAAACAGTTCCACCAACTATGGGCCAAATAGAGCCTTGAGACCACTTTCAAGGGCAGACACAAGATGCACGTTTTTAAGAGTTGGCATACAGAAACCACCAGACAAAGTCTTCCAGAGGCCCACTCTAGAGTTCATATTTAGTGTGTTAAAACCAACACAAAAGAACCAAAAGAAGATGACACTGGCAGCCAGGAAATGGTCAATCCAATGCTGCCTTCCTGTTAGAAGCCATGTCAGCCAGAAGTGAGTGGAACAAGTCTTCAAAATGATTAAAGAAAAAAAGAAAAAGAAAAGAAAAGAAAGAAGCTATAAAATTATAACCTGGAAATCTGTATTTTTAAAAATCTTTTAAAAATACAGGGGAAAAGGAGATGTTTTCAGAAAAGATAAACAAGCTTGCTACAAGTGAAACCATATAACCAGAGAGTATAAGAAACCCTTCAAACACACAAAAAATGGTGCTCAGTAGGAATCCAGGACTGATACTAGCAACATGCAGTATCAGAAATTAGAAAGGATGAATGCAGAATAAGAAACTTCATCTTTATGGCATTTCACCTTAACATATTGCAATAGGCAAAAAGAAAAACATTGTTTTGTGGAATGTGTGAAGCATGCTGGTACAGCGTACATGACAGCTGCAATAAAATAGGAATGGATGGGCCCTGGAGGCTCAAGAGAATTCTACATTTCCTAGGAAATAGAGTTTGTCAGCAGTGAAGAGTTGAAGGCCTGCATTACAGTCACTAGGGTAGCCACAGCCCAGTGAGTGTAATAAAATGTGAACAGGGACACATGTGAGTTTGCTGCCAAGTCGCTTGCTGCTGCTTTTGCCTTTTGCTGCTGTGTTTTCCAGGGCCTTACTCCAAATATCACCGCTCAAGCCAATGTTTTATTACTTCCTCTAAGATTTTAAGCATGTGTGTGTGAACACAATAGTGTTTTCACTATAGCTTCTTTGACTCAGGTTTTGAAATATGGGTGTGGTGCCTTCAGCTTTGTGCATTTTTATTTAGCATTGTCTTGGCATGTTGAGGTTCTTTGTGGTTCTGTAGGAATTTATGATTTTTTTAGCATCTGTATAAAAACAACATTAAAATTTGCATAGAGATTGTGTTACATCTGTAGATCAATTTGAGTCATAGAGAATGATTATTTATACGTAGTAAACCATGTTAAAATTTGTGAGATTGGGGCCTAGAGAGGTGACTCAGTGGTTCAGAGTGCTTGTTGCTCTCTTAGGAAGATTAGAGTTTCTATCCCAGCAACCACCACAGAGATGGCTCACCACATACCTGTAACTCAAGCTCCAAGGGATCTGATGCCCTCTTCTGTCCTCTGCTGGGGCACCTGCACATACATGTTCACATACATATACACAGAAACATGCGTAAATAAAATAAAGTAAATCTGTTTTAATTGTAAGACCTAGGAGCTAGAGAATGCCTTGACAGTTAAGAGCATAGGTTGCTCTTCCAGATCTGAGCTCAGTTTCAGGACTCACAATGGACCACTCACAACTTCCCACAACTACAGTTGCAGGGAACCCAACACACTCTTCTAGCCTCCATTGGCATATGCATATGCATAGGCATGCATTCACAGAGACACCCAATCATACATGTAACACACAGCCATAAACAATAAAAGTATGTAGATGCATCTTTTGCCACCCATAGAAGCAAATTGGTTAGCTTTGATAGCGTTTTTTGTAAGAGTGGAAAATATTATACCAAAGACCCAGTGCTCACCTTTAAAGACCTAGAAAAAGAAGACCGTGTTAAGGGTAAAGTTAACAAAAAAAGAAAAAGAAAGACAGAAAGAAAGAAAGAAAGAAAGAAAGAAAGAAAGAAAGAAAGAAAGAAAGAAAGAAAGAAAGTAGCTGAATGATGAAATCAAGGACTGAGATGCAAATGATGCTGTCAAAATGTTACTGTTTGCAAAAATCAATAAAACCAATGAATGTCTACAGTCTAGAGGACAAGAAGCTAATAAACTGCCCTTTGCAGAAAACATTTTATCCTATGAAGTCATAAGCTATCAACCTCCTAAAAAGATAATCACGTGGTATTAGGAGCAAAGTTTGCACTGCTAGAATCAAGGCAAGGGACCCCCAAATATCAGGATCCGGTGCTCACAGCAGTGGGGGAAGCAAGAATCCACTGGCCTGCCCTCCTTTCCAGAGCAGGATGCCAAGAGTCTATGATTTGCTTTAAAGTACCTCCCTGGCATGCATAGAAATTCGGTGCTCCCATCACTGAAGACTTAGGGTCACAAAGGACAGGAGCAGGGAAAACATAGGTTGTCATTGTGCGATCAGACTCCCAGGGTTCCATCCGGCCCATCCTTGTCTACTTCCCAGCAGCCCAAAGCATAGAAAGATACATGCTTCCCTATTTCCCTGATTCTCCCTTCAAGTGTCTTATTCCAGTAAAACTCTTTTGTAAATTAATTTGTCCACTTCTTTCTTGCTCATCTGTCTTTTGCTATGAATGGGAAAATAAATGTCTTCCCTCCTACACTCTTTTTAAAATGCTACATACTCAATGGACAGCTTTCTTTTTTTTTTTTTTTTTTTTTTTTTTAAGATGTTGTCAGTGTTTTAATGGTGTTTCAA
>NC_034591.1:21804558-21807819 GCF_900095145.1 Mus pahari
GGAAGACCAAGGAGCCTCTATTCCCACTGATGGCCGATTAGGTCATCTTCTGCTACAAATGCAGCTAGAAACACAAACCCAGGGGGTACTAGTTAGTAATGGACAGCTTTCTTGAGTGACTCACATTATCAAAGCAGACACAAGAATAAGCAGAAAAATGTAAATGGCTCTGTATCAATTGAAGAACTTAAGTTGGGGATCTCAAACCTTCTACCAAGAAAACCTGAGGCCCAGAGATGTCATTAAAAATACACCAATCTGGGCCACATTTCTTTATAAAGGAGAGCTGGTCCAAATACTTTCCAACTCATGTGATGATGTCAGTAATGCTCTTACACTAGAGCCACACAAGCCAAGCTCCAGACAAAAGAAACAAAACTAGGCATTATCCTCCATGATGCCAGAGGCAAAAGTCAGAGTCAAGTATCATAAGATGAGAACCAAGACTCTGGGAAGAAGCATATTATAGCACTGGAGGTGGTCCTGTGAGTGCATCTAAAACCACTACTCACTGGACTGACAAAAACTCCCATGGTGACTTCAGTATTGGAGGAAAAGCATTATGTAATAGTCAACAACCTTGAAACATGAGACCTCTCAACAATAAAGCAACAGAAGATCACAGAATCCGACTCTCAAATTCAATAGTGAAATACCACCTCTGCCTAACATCAAGAATAAAGCAAATGTGCCTCTTCAAGTCTCTGGCACTGACCCTGATAGTCTGATGATGCTCGCCAGGTCTGAACAGAAACGTGTCTGCCCTGTGTTAACTGACCTGGTTTTGGAAGTGAAAACCCTCTTAAGGAATCTATTTTTTAAATGGACTATAAATAAAACTTCCATTGAGGAGAGCTGCAATAATGAAAATTAATTTTATATTAATCAATAGAAATACCCAAATAATAGCTAAGTGATTATTATAGTACCATAAAATGCCAGAGAGTTTGCGGCTGATATATTATGTGAGGATCAAAATCCATCTCATGAAAATGGCTTAGTGTCGATATGAGCCTAAGAAGGCAGAGATACACTGTCTGTGGACCAGAAGGGCAGATGGTACTGGTTAGGTCTCGTCAATCTGACACCAACTGGAGTCAGTCAGAAGAGCAAACAACAGTTGAAGGATTCCCTCCCAAAGACTGGGCTGTTGCAACATGTATAGGGCATTTTCTTGACTAATTGTTAATATGGAAGAGCCTAGTTACCATAGGAGATACCAGCCCTGGGAGGTGGTCCTGGGTGGCATAAGAAGCAAGTCATGGGAAGCAAGCCAGTAAGCAGCGCTCCTCCATGGCCTTTGCATCGGCTCCTCCTCCTCCTTGGGTTCTTTCTCTGACTTCCCTTCATGGTAGACTATAAGCTCTAAGATGTAATGAATCCTTTCCTCCCCAAGTTATCCTTGGTAATGGAGATTGTCATAGCAACAGAAAAGTTACTAGGCACAAATGTCCCCTCCTTTCCTAGTGCTAGGTCATCTTTGACATATATTACTGTAAAAAGTTTCATGTGTCTAATCCACAGATGAGAAAAATCACAGGGCATTGCCTTTCTGAATCTCACTCATCAGCCAATATAATGATCTGCTGTTGCACCCCTGGTAAAATGCATGACATAGAGTTGGAGGAACTTGTCTTTTTAAAACACCCATCATTAAATATATTTAGAAGTGGTAAAGTGAAAAAAGGACCAGACCTGCTGTGACAGCAGCAGCCCTGGGGCGAGCTGTGCACCCACTGCAGCAGTGGCTTTACACTACTTGACCCAAGACTTGCTAGAAATCTACAGAAACTATCACGAGGTGACATTGACAGAGGGGCAGACACAGGTGATGGAATGCAAAGCCATGAGCTAAAGCCTGCAGGTAAAGGTCAGCTAGCGTGGCATACACTACAGGGAGTGCTGAAACCCTGTCTCAACCAACGTCAAAGATGAGGTTCCATATACAATGTATTTTGATCTTGGTTGCCCCAACTCTCCTTTTGTGGCCCTCACTCCTCCACCTCCTCCCTGCTTTCAAGATTATTCACCCTCTTCCCTTGGATCTTTTGCTTGTTTGTTTCTTTAGACAGGTTTTTGGGGTTGTTGTTGTTGTTGTTTAAACTTATCAGACAGGTTTATTGAGCAGGTATGGAGATGGCTTCCCTATAGAAGTGGTGGTTCTTAGAACAGAGCCTTTGCCAGCAAGGACAGGGTTTAAAACCACTTTTGGGGCACTCACCTGTGTCATGAGGCACTGTTGTGTCCTCCCAGGTGAACACAGATTTGACTGACAGATTCACCCATTAGGGAGCTCAGTGATTAAGAGTGTGTGCTGTCCTTGCGGAGGACCTGAGTTCAGTTCCCATCTCCCACATTAGATAGCTTATAACTACCTGGAACTCCATCTTCAGAGAATCTAACCCCTCTTCTGACTTCTGGAGGTCCCCACACAGTTGCAAACATACATATAAAAGGAATCATTTTTTAAAAAAATTCACTCATTGCGAAAGGTAGAAAATGAGTGGGGATAGGTCTGTGTCCGCTTAAGTGGCAAGCCCTTTCTGCAGGCTTCGTACAGAACTGATATGCAGCCTCCTGAGTACTTAACAGAAAACTAACTCCACAGTGGGCCACCCACAGACCCACCCTTCAGACACTGTATTCCCTACAGGCACAGATTTGTGTACACTTGTACACTATTTAGTATGAGATTTGTTATTGGGGGTTGGTGGGTGTACATGTGGGTACATATGTACGTAGGTATGGAGAGCAGAGACCCCGGGATGCTCTTCATCCTGTTATTTGAGACAGGGCCTCTCACTCCACTGGAGCTCATTGAATAGGCTGCCTAGCCAGTGAGCCCCAGAGATCTACCTGTCCTTGCCACCCAAGTGCTGGGATTAGATACATGTACCTCCATTCCCAACATTTTTAAGTGGGTGCTGAGGATCAAACTCAGGGGAGCAAACTCAGGATACGATACTTTCAAAGCAAGCATTTTTCCTACTGAGCCATCACCCCCAATTATCAATATTTTCTAAGGAAATAATTGGAAATTAGAGAGACTAGAGTCACTGACAGTCAATGATAGATTCAAAAAATGCCCTTGGCAGAAAACTGAGAAACCCTTCCTGAGTTCCACCAGAAGCTTGGAGGCAAGAGGACAGCTGACGTTCAGGGTGTGGCCACAGGTAATTCACTTCTAGGGTGTAGCCACAGGTAATTCACTTCTAGGGTGTAGCCACAGGTAATTCACTTCTAGGGTGTAGCCACAGGTAA
>NC_034591.1:21807859-21823069 GCF_900095145.1 Mus pahari
TTCTAGGGTGTAGCCACAGGTAATTCACTTCTAGGGTGTAGCCACAGGTAATTCACTTCTAGGGTGTAGCCACAGGTAATTCACTTCTAGGGTGTGGCCACAGGTAATTTCAGATCCACAAGACCACTGATCCCTTTGCTACCGACTGTTTTGCTCTCCTGTAGACTCTGTCTGCTTGGTGCGTCCACTCTGTATGCCCTACCCGAGAAAGTCCTGCCTATGCTCATACTCTGCCCACATGTGCTTTGCTGTCTGAACAGAGAAGAGATGACTCAAGGATGTGCGTCCCTGGAGCCACACTGCTAGCGCGGGAAGTAGACACTGCATTTAAAGGGCCCCTCTAGAGATAACTACACAGTTCACTTCACACACATCTATCAACCACTGAAGCAGGTTTCTGGGTGACTCATGTCCTTTTTCTTTTTCCCTCTTGTAGATAAAGAATTCATCTACAGAGAACGGAAAGGGAGCGTCATACTGCGGAACGTTGAAACGAATAATTCCACGGTGTTAATAGAAGGCAAAAAAATTGTAAGTACTCTGTCTAATGACCAGGATAATTTCAGAGTCATTTTTTTCCCTCCTGCAAGTCAATAAAGCAGAAAATGACTTTAGGTTTCAAGTTTCGGTAGAGCCGAGGAAAAGCATTAACTTGTAATACCACTGGCTGAGTGACTAAAGATGATGGGAAATTGAAAGCACACTAACTTAATAAGTTGAAAGCCTGCTGTCTTTGGGGATCCTAAAAATCCTTCCACAGGTGTTGGAAGCAAGTGTTGCATATCAAGTATAATTGAAATATAAAGACCAAAGACACAGTTACAGAACAATCACAATAAAACCTACAGAATAATACTTCAAGAGAACTTGCTCAATCTTATTTAAGAAAATTAAATCTCTGCCTGCTCAGGGAATATTGACATAGGCACCATGGCAGTGTCGTGACAGAGAGCAATGGGTCCAGTACTGGTTTTATGGTTTAAAATAAGTGCTAAGCCTATTTGAAAATATTGCATTTTCAGTCAGGAAGACCTGTTTTGGATTTGTGTGTGAAGATATGAAAAGCTGGCAGAGGTTCACTGCCAGAAATCATCAGAGAGGAATTGACTTTGACTCTTTGTTTACAATGGGCTCGTGTTTGGTCTTAGGGGAAGTACCTCCATGAACCTGAAGGTCGATCATTTTCTGGCCTGCTTCCCTTGGGGCGTACAAGGAGAAAGTAAAGGTAAACATGTGACTAGTGAGAACTGGAAAATGGTGGAACTTCCGGTCAGAGTGCTGATAAACCAGCTGAATGAGAGTCAGGCCTGAGGAAGGCTGCAGGAAGGTAGGTGAGAGGAACTGTAGAAAAGGCTAGTCAACCCTGGGAAGGCCACTGGCAGATGAGCCTCTAGGAGTTCCACAAGTCAGTGGTGTCCAGGTCCAGGAGCTCTTCCCAGTGAAAGAAAAGAAGACTTCTTAGCTGACCATCGTTCCTGGACCCAGAGAAAGCCCTCTATACTCTTAGCTCCTAGGGACAGTCAACTGTTTCATTTTCTATTGAGTTTCCTTCTACTGTAAGGATACTCTATCTTTAACATAGATGCACCCTACCTTTTATACAACCTGGCCCTTGTGAAGGTACCACTCCCAGGAGTGAATCTTGGGCTTGGATCAAATCATATTCCGCATAAGGGACTAGGAGAGAGAGGAATGTGCTTACCCGATTGCACTAAAATGGCATTTTGGGTAGAATTATTAAGAATTCATCTGACTCAGCTGATTTCAAATATTAAAGCTACAGAATTGCTTTAAAATGTTCTTCAGGAGGAGAAACCCTTTGCTTGCTGCTGAAGATGTTAACATTTCTAGCTCGGGGCATGGTTTAATACAAGCAGAGAGTATACATACAGTTGTGCCCTTAAGACACCCTTAAGGTGATGGACAGATGGTTCTTCCAGAGAATCCAGGCTCCTAGCACCCACAAGGTGTTCTCAGCTGTCTATAACTCCATTCCCAGGGGATCCATTGCCCTCTTTTGGCCACTTCATGTGTGAGGTATACCTGGTACATAGACATATATGCAAACAAAACACCTATACGTACACATAAAAAAATAAATCTTTAAAATCATCAGTTTTAACAGGTCATATTTAACTGTGCCTGTCTTAGCAAACTAGTGAGATAATTTCAGAATCCACCATAGGTACAGAAATACATCTCATACATTAACTGTCTTATTCAATTACCAATCTTCATTGTACTAAAGTATCATGAATGCACTAATTTACAAGCACTTATTGGACACTGAATACATGCAATCTGATTAATGGATATTTTTTCACTCAATGCCACATTTAAATGCTGCCAGAAACAGGAGTTTAAAAAAGACACTGAATAAATGTTACTTTGTGGCCTGTACTGTAATTCAGATGCAGACTCAAGCTTAATGTCTTCTCACATGCTGACTTTTTCCCTGTTCCTTTATTTCCAAGTTGAAAATAATTTCTCCTGCCATCCTGGAACACATGGGGGCTCTTGTGAGACCCTAGAATGAGATATCTGCACACTGGGTATCTCTCTAAGAAGGTGAGGCAGGTTGAGACCAAGGGAGCAGGAAGTGTGGAGCATGGCACACACTGTGCTTCTCTGTCACTCATCTCATCTTTTCATCGCTGTGACCAAAACCCTGGCAAGGAGCAACTTCTGGGATGGGAAGCTTATGTAAGCTGATGGTCTGAGGAGGCAACAGTCAGTCCTGGCAGCAGGAGGCCCCATGGTGGCTGGATCCTGGGCGGCGCTGGATCCCGGGTGCTGCTCAGCCACAGCTCAGTGGATTAGGAAGCTGATTAAGTCTGTTGCTGCCTGGAACTCTCCAGGTCCAATCTCAGAGATGCATCCCCATCTCCCAAGAGCTTCCACAATCCCCCCAAACAGCTCCACCAGTCCTGTAGGAATAGCCCAACTTGTAACCCCTTCTGTTGACCAATAGGTGGTCCATTCCTAACTGAATTCCAAGGACCCTGAGGTTGTTTAAATTACTAAAGGTAGCTACTGAATTCCAGAGACCTTGTGGTCCTTTAAATTACTAAAGGCAGCCTGAAGCCTCTGTGAGGCCAATTGCGATTTTATGATTGGTCTGGAAGACAAGTGGAGAAACAGAAAACAAACTGGGAATTCTGTGGTCAGGAGAATTTTAAAATCCATCCTGAACTCTCACTAACCAAATTCTTTTCCCTCATTCAATTAAAAACAGATCAGTTATGTCTTTGATTCTAGCCTCCTTCTTAGCTTGAGGTGATTGGCTGGGAGGACATGAGACTCTCTAAGGAGCCAAGTCAGTGTTTTGTGACTGAGAAGAACTTTGGCTGCAGCCAGGCACTGGTGTGTATGCCTTTAATCCCAGCGCTCAGAGGCAGAGGCACATCTAGAGGGAGTAAGTGCCAGGACAAGCAGAGCTACACAGAGAAACCCTGACTTAGAGGGGCGAGGGGATCGCTTGGGTTGAGTGCTGGCCTCGTGCAGTGTGTCATACCTTTCCCTTCCCAGACAGCATCATTAATGAAAGAAGTTAGCAGGATCATTATTGGTACTTGTCACGTTTGCTGTAACAAAACACTTAGCACCTGCAGCTTAAGAACGAAGAAATTTATTTTGGCCCCTGATTTGAAGGGATACGCTGTTGGTCTCAGCCTTAAGTCTCAAATGAAACTTCGAATTTTAAGCAGTATCGAGACTGTTAAAGACTTACTTCTGAAGTCAGGCTGAATGTATTCTGTATTTCGAGATGGCCATGGGTCTATAGAGGCAAAGCTTGAAGGTAATAGCCTAAAAGCGATATACACGGCTGTCAAGCTGACAAGGGACAGACTTGTGATGACTAAATATTGTCAGGTTGACACTACTTAAGATCACATGGAAACCAACTTCCGGGCATGTCTGGGCATGATTGACAAGGTTAAGCTAGTTAGGGTGTGAAGGCACTGGGTGGAATACAGAGGAAGAGAGCAGAGCACAGGCATTCACCACTCTGCTGCTTCACTGTGGACACAGCGTGACACATTGCACGAGACACAATTGCTCTTGCAACCACAATTTCTTCACTGAGACCACTAGTCCATGACTTTGTAATTTGTATGTATTTATTTTATGGGTGTGGGTGTCTGCATGTATGTCTGTATGCATGCATGATGCTCGTGGAGGCACCAGAAAAAAAACCACTGGATCGCCTGGGACTGGGCTTACAGATAGCTGTAAGCTGCCATGTTGGGCTGTCAACTAAATCCAGGTCCTCTGGATGAGCAGCTGGCTCTAAATTGCTGAACCATCTCTGCAGCCCCTAGTCCATTATTTCTAATGTAGCCTCTATCACGCTCTCAGCTGTAAGGCCTGCTCCAGCCAGAAGCTGTGTCTTATAAATGAGTATTAAAGGATGACAGAACAGAGGGGATCAGCTTTCTAGAAACATCTGTATGAATAAGAGATATGGAGGACCCGTTTGGCACCGTGAGTTTTGGATCTGCCTTCCCACTGGAACCTTGCTTGATGACTACAGGACCCCTACTATTTGTAATGTCTGTCCAACTACTGACTCTCAGGAGCCAGGAACATTGCGGTGCTATGTGAGAGATCACATCTACCATGCTTCAAAATGTGAGCCACGCACAAAGAGATGTTCATCTAGCCTGGAGAGCTTAGGCGGTGTTCAGGGTGCAGGTAAAAGGAATGGGAGTATTTAAACAGGATGATACAGAAGGCAGCCAAGGCCACAGGAGCATGGTATTAACACTGTGCTGAACTGGGCCATCCAAGTGTCCAGGCAGCATCAATAGGTAGCCGACTCTGGGTATTCAGGCAGCAATAGTGGATGGCAGAATCTTCTTCCTGATAGGGCATGGGCTGCTGCTGAACAGAGGAAGGCAAGGAGGAGTCCCTCGCTAGTAAGATTAAAATCAAACCCGAAGAAACTTTCACATGAGTTATATTTGATGTCTCAAGAATTCTGGAGCATTTTATTTTACTCTTATTCTACTTTTGCTGTTCTACGAAGAGCTGTCTGTTAACAAAGAAGGTCTTTGGCACAGTATGCACCTTTTGCCCTGAGAAGTGGGCCGCCATAAGAGAATCGCCCCTGAGAAGTGGGCCACTATAAGAGAATCGCCTGCTGCTGCTGGAGCTTGACTGGGCTTCCTAGTCACCCTGTACTTGGAAAGTCTAACGAGGTTTTCTCTGCCAAGCAGCAGACTGTATTTCCTCACCTGCCTTGTCTCTCTTCTGTGGCTCTCCCTTATTTTCTCATAGACGTGTGCTTGAAGTGGCCATACCACATATTACTGACTTAAATGGGCTTTGCAGGTCCTAAAATCCTAAGGACACTTAGCACCATCTCTACGATTCCAGAGGCGAACAGAAGTTCTCAAATGGAGAGGTCTGTGGCCTACACTTGATATTTAACTCTCTTCAGCTAAATTATTATTGGCTTACAAATTGGAATTCTAAGTCTTCTCAGATAAAGAATCTGAGAATAGCCATGAACTAAGCCCATCTTCATCCTTCTACGGCATCCTGGTGACTCTGCGGGGCTGTTTCAGGAGAGTTGGCTAAGGTGGCATGTTGTTAGATTTTAGGAATGAAAATGAGAGGTGGTGGAGTTCTGAAGACAGGGAGGAGGAGGAGGAGGAGGAGGAGGAGGAGGAGGAGGAGGAAGAAGAGGAAGAAGAGGAGGANAAGAAGAGGAAGAAGAGGAGGAAGAGGAGGAGGAAGAGGAGGAGGAAGAGGAGGAGAGAGGAGAGAAACAGAGAACCTTCCACTTAGAGATAGCCAGAGTTCCTGCTTTTGAAGGGTCCTGAGGGAGGGGGTTCTCACACCATGAAGCTGTAGCATGGTCAGGTGAACTTTGACTCCCAGGTAGTAGGGGCTTGTGTGTCAGTGACAGGGTCCCAGCAGATGTTGTGTCCACTTCTGGCAGCAGGTTGGAGGGCAGCAAGGCCTCAGGTATGCAGCTATGTCCACAAGGCTACGGCATCTGCCATCTGACTTCTGCCACGTGCACACTTGTTCTGGGCCCCTTTATTTGTGAGACCATTGCAAGGCTTGTGTGTCACTTAAGTTGCACCAGACAGTTAGGAGGAAGCCTGGAAACACAAATGTACATTTGGAGCTTCGCTGGGGGAGTTTCTACTAGTAAACAGCCTGAAGGTTCAGTGACTTACACTAACACAGGTACCTGGAACTCAGGCATCGCTGAGGTAAGTGCAGGGCAATGGTGAATTAAGGTGTAGTCCTTAAATCAACAGCTCCAGAGGATTCATGAGGCTCACATGTCAGTGAGTAGTGGAAGAGTACAGCAAGATGCTCACATGTCAGTGAGTAGTGGAAGAGTACAGCAAGATGCTCACACGTCAGTGAGTAGTGGAGGACCCATCACTGTATCAAAGAGCCAGGTAGTAAGTATGAACCATGCAACCGCCCATCTGGCTTGCTGGCAGAACTCTGTATTGTTTCCTAATGCAATTTACACAGATGCTGTCTCATGGTGTTTATTCAATAATTTTAGTCTGGTTCATAAAATTTGAACCTCATGTTCCAAAGCGATGAGACATTGCTGCCCTCCTACGATGAATATGAAGAGCTGTATGGGTGCCTGGATGTTCTTGGAAGGGAAGGCTGGCTGTCAAGAAGGCACCTGTGCCACGGTTCTGTCACTATGCCTTGCTCCCCTGATGACTTAACTTGAGCTAATTATTTATTTTAGTGGCCATATTAACATTTAAATAAAAAACATTTTGTTTCTCTTAACTTACACCGCCTTACATCACTATTAGACATCAAATTTTGATATTATCTTGATCTCTGCAAATTAAGTAGTCCTTGCTCTTCACAAGAAGGGCATAATGAGGCAACTGCTTGGAGACCAGAGCAGCCACAGCCTGCAGAGAAACTGCAAAATTCCTGGGAATCAGAACATGAGGTCCCCTCTCTTTCTGTTTCCTTCCTCCAGTGAGCCACTGGAGTAATTGCCACTTGATGCACTTTAATTAATTAATGCACTGCTCTCCACTCTGCCCAGCTAGGTGACAAGTTTGGGAAAACAGAGTCCTTGCCCTTAGCCTCTTACCCATTTGTTCCTGAGTCCAGGGTTCAGCTACCTGGGAACAATGGAGATTCTGTTGGGCATGATCACTGATGAATGGGGAAATGGGTCAACCTCGGGTCATGGACCCTGATTAGCTTCAGCTGCTCCTACCCACAGCTCTCCATGCCCTTGGCCTACATGTGATGAGCATGTGGTAACATTAACAGACCATTACAGCCTTCAGGGAACCTCTGATCTGAGGCTCAGTTTGGTTTAGCACTGGAGTTAACCCTAGAAGGGAAAATGACCTGTCTTTGTTATCATATGGAAACTGGCAGCTTGTGCTGCCCCTCAAATATTTTGCTTGGCTAAGGACTGATTTATTTCAGCTTGAAATCCAGATTTCTGGCATTTTCTGAAAAATTGGATGATCTGCACCCATGGTTCATTTTCTCACAGAAAGCAAAACCTGGCAGGCACTAGTGGCTGCCCCTTGGATGGGATTAGGGCTGACCAGCCGTACAATGTTCCCACTCCTGACTCCTCTTCAGCCAGTTCAAGTTTATGGTACCCCCCCCCCAGTTAAGATAATTGTCACAAGCATCCCCTCAGGCCACCTAATAGTGACAAACCTTCTCTGAGACTCAGGAGGTTGACAGTTTAAACTAACCATCACACTAGGATGCCTCAAGACAAATGATGCCACAAGGTTATTGGGGTGAAGAGCTAGTAGTTTGTCATACTCTAAACTTTGCCTACAGTGTGACAAGAAGGGCCCTAAACACTGCACACAATAGACTCACATAGCTGAAATTCTTAGGGACCCCAGAAGCCAAAATACATGATTCTGTTTTATTACTGTCTTAGTTGCCACAGCTATGATGAAACACCATGACCAAAGAAATTTGGGTTGAAAGTGTTTATTTGGCTCATACTTCCACAGCACTGTTCATCCTGAAGGAAGTCAGGACAGGAACTCAAGCAGGATAAGAATGATGCAGAGGCCATGGAGGGATAGTTACTGGCTTGTTCAATCTGCTTTCTTATAGAAGACCACCAGCCCAGGGGTGGAACTACTCACAATGGGCTGGGCCCTCCCCCGTCATCCCCTAATTAAGAAAACACCTTACAGTTGGATCTTATTGAAGCATGTTTTCAACTGAAGTTCTCTCCTTTTATATAACTGCAGCTTGTGTCAGGTTGACATAGAACTAGCCAGGACAATTATAGGGTCTTTTTGTTTATGTGTTTGTTTTTGAGAATTGCACATGTAAGTACTACATTTACATTATTTCTACCCCTCCCTCCTGCCCTTCAACTCCTCTGTGTTCCTCCCAACTAGTGTGACATCTATCAATGTACCTCTGTATCTATCTATCTGTCTATCTATCTATCTACCTATCTACCTACCTATCCATCCATCCATCTACCTATCAGCTATGTATCTCTGTATCTGTCTATCTTTGTATCTATGTATCTATCTGTCTGTCTGTCTGTCCACAATCTATCAATCTATCATCTATCCTAGGTGTTGTCATATATAGATGTGTTTAGGGATTATTACCTGGAATTAGATGACTTACTAGCAAGCATTAGCTGATTGTAGCTATTCATCTAGGTATAGGGTCTCATGAAATTTTTCATTTTTTCCCTTCCATGTTGGCATGTCAGCTGGTTTGTCATTGTGCATGTCTTGTTTGAGTGACCATATTGTTAATACTTTATAAGTGTGTATTCCTTATAATATACACAAGACACTCTCCCACAGAAGATGTCCTGGTCTCTACCTCCTATAATCTTTATACCCAGCTTCTTCACTCTTTATTGAGCCTTAGTTGTAAGAGTTGCATTATAGATGAACAAACTGGAGCTGGGCATGTATTTTTTGCATTTGGCCAGGTGTGGATCTCTGTGATAGCCCTATGCTACAACAACAAGCCTCTTTGCTGAGGGATGCAAACTACACCTACCTGTGGTTATAAGGTTAATTATTTAGAATACAGTTAGAAAGTATACTGAATTAAAGAAATGACAGTAGCAGTTTCTCTTCCAGGGTCTACGGCCTCTGCAGTTGTCACAGTTATATGGTTGGGTTTAAGGTTCCGAGCATGATTTCCCTTGTGTTGAACAAGCATTGAGTTCTATTAGATGACTGTCGTCTGCCCCCTGCATGTGAGGACCACCATTCACTGCTTGGGTGTCTTACCATTCTGGTCACTGTTGGGCTTCTGAGCTTTTACAGCTGGGTACAGCTGTCGATTGCTTTTCTCCCTTGGCAGTTTGCATAGCACCTTCCAATACTGCAAGAGCCAGTCCTCGGGTTCCAGGTCAGTTGCAGCTCAGTTCCTCCAAGCACTGTGTCTGAAGGATGTAATGTCTGCAGCAAAACAGAATGGAAAATACGAAGCTCAAAGATTTCTGAGTTTTACAGCTGATAGCTTGGAGCTCAGAGAGCTTTAATTAATTCCACACTGGAGTGGAATGCCTTGGTCCCAAAGAACACCTTCCAAGGTGCTCAGTTAATGCTTGCATCCATGTGCTCCACCCAAATCCTAGGATCAATGACCTTTGTCCCTCAGTGAGCACACTGTGGTCTTAGCTCCATGACAGTCAGTAAAGCTAGCATATGTTTTCTACTCCTTCACAAGTTCAAGTAGGGAATTCATTTTTATTGTAGTGTGTGGTTTGTCTCCCTTTGCATTCTTTCTCTTAATGGAGGCTTGTTAAAGCCTCTCTTTGGCACATTCAGATTGCCAGCCTAGCTACTTTTGTGTTTTTAGATCATCATTGTGTGAGATAAGAATGGCTTGACGCCAGCACTGCAGTATTGTGACAGTCAGTCTGATCCCTGGTGCTTGTGCTGAGTGATAAATGAGTTCATAGTGTATGCACTGAATGGGTTTGCTGGGCAAAGGCACAGGTCATACCCAAGGCAGATGGCACCTGAAGTCATGCATCATAGCACCCCACTCCAAATGAGTCACTTCTGGAACTTTCCATTTACTATTTTCAGGACACAATTGACCCTGGGTAATAGATGCTGCTGAAAGCAGAACCTCAAATGATGGGTTTGCTATAAGCCATACCCCAGACACATGGAGGTCATGTGTGTCTTAGTGGGCTGAGGTCATGGTTCACCTCTAATAAGGATGCCCTGCTTCAGAACTATGGTTGTGACTTGGTTGTGCAAGGGGGCACCATCACATGCTAAGGCCTGCTCCTGGAGGTCACTAAATGTGCTCTGGAACAAACAAACTGCAGAACATACAACTTAGCATAAAGACTACATATAGATAGATGCAGCAGAGGCCAAGGCATACCCCAGGTCAGAGAAGACTCAGACAAAGCTATCAGAACAGGCTCTGGTGGTAGACAGCTAGCCTCCCTCCCAATCTGCTAATTAGCTACCGCACCTTGTGTTCCCCCTGCCATTCACTGCAGTGACCTCAGTTCTTGAGTCTGTCTGGTACAAATGATGATTGTAGATGAAAAGTGGGGGGCAGAGGCAAGCTCAGAAGTCTGCCAGTCCACAAGCCTCCTTCCTCATTGATGAGGGCAATGCAGTTGTCCCTTTTAGTTTGACAGGTGTTCAACTGAATTCCTGTGAGTCAGGAAACCCATCAATGTTTGCTTTCTACCAGCCTCATCACATACTTTATTTCTC
The DNA here is from genome assembly GCF_900095145.1 of Mus pahari. NCBI lineage: Eukaryota > Metazoa > Chordata > Mammalia > Rodentia > Muridae > Mus > Mus pahari. Next base: position 21,818,578 of record NC_034591.1, read on the forward strand.
TCTTTGTGGGTTTCACAAAAAGATTGTTCTAAAAACAGCAAAGATTTTGCTCCCCTGCCACTATCTTTAGGCAGGTAGGAAGATCCTACTGTTTTACACAGTTTTCCATTTATTTATACCACTTTTATAAGGCAAAGCTTTGAGTAAAACAGATCATAAAATCTTGTTAAAGATTTGAAAACTTTTAAAGATAATATCAAAAGGTCAGTTTTCTGAACACTGACACCAAACTCTAATCCTCATTAGAACCCTGATAAAACCTTAGTTAAACATTTAAGTTTTTATTAACACATATTAATTATATATAAAATAAAGGTTTTCATGCCATTTCCATATATTTACATAACATATTTCATCATATTCAGCTCCATTTGTCTCTTTTGTCCCCTCGCACTCATGCTGATCTCCCTCCTCTAAGCAACCTATTCCCTGCTGATTTTCAAAGCTTTGGGGGTTTTGTTGTTTGATGAACCATTTCATTAGGGTTTTTTACAGGACTATGGATAAAAGGTTAACTGAAAGAACATGAGCATCTTGCCAGTGGCTACACCACTAGAAAAATGTCTCTCCCTTCCTCATCAACCACTAACTGTCTATAGATAATGGGAAACTCCTGAGAGAGGCGTTTTTAAGAAAATTTAAGAAAAGCCTGTTTTGGCTCAATTTGTCATGACATAAGGCATGGAGATATCACTCCCTTTGGAGTGGTGAAAGCTTGCAGTAGAAGCAGCCTGTGTCATGATAGATCAAGAAGCAAATAACAGTAGAACTTGGAAAAAGCACCAAAGGACATCCCACATTGTCCTGCTTCCAACCACATCCTACATCCTGAAGCTGGAGAACAAGCATTCAAAACACAGACAGCCTCTGGGAGGCAATTCTGACTCAAAGCACAACCTCATGTACAAAACTGAACACCAGAGGTAGCCACAAAGTCCCCACATCTGTGCTAACGTGCTCTTCTACTATGGCAGTGGTTTTCAACATTCCTAATGTTTGACCCTTTAATACAGTTTCTCATGTTGTAGTGACCCCCAACCATAAAAGTATTTCATTACTACTTTATAACTAATTTTGCTACTGTTATGAGTTGTAGTGCAAATGCCTGATATGTCGGCTATGTGATGTGTTACCCCTGTGGAGGTCATGACCCACAAGTAGAGAACTGCTAACCTGTATTGAAAGTACACAAAGATATCATGCTCAGATCAATGGCAACACCAGCTTTGTGTTCTTGTTGTGTCCGGGTTGTATTATGACTCCCTTGAACAGTCTCATTGGACGCAAGGCTGGGAACAAATGTTATTTCCATTTTACAGAAGTATGAGCAATTAAGAAATTCTCAAACTTTCACATAGAAAATGGCATAAATGGATGCAAATCATAGTCTTTCTAAACTCACAATCTGTAGTATTGAATTTTTAATAAAGTCCAGTGTGAGGTTGCTTTCCACCTCAATGGTGTATGTTCCCAAATGAAACATATACATACACAGCCTCTATGTTTAATATGCCTTGTGCAGGACAATAGCTGGGCAGCTGCCTAGACTCCATGTTATTAAGATCTTCTTCCCACTAATCATTCTGAGTTACTATTTAACTACCTCTATGTTCCTTCTTGGCTGCCCCGACTCTATTTAACAGCCCTTTGGACCATGCTCTCCCAGCTCCTTTACCTGGAAGCTCTGTCTCTCTGCCTCGCACACTCCTCAGGCATGCTGTCTCTTCTTCTTCCTTCTCCCCATGGTCTGAAGCCCAGGAACCCGAACATCCTGCCTCTCTAGCTCCTCCCCCGCTATTAGCTGCTGACATCTTTATTTACCAATCAGAAATAACTGGGGGCAGGTTCCCAAAAGCTATGTGGAGACCCTCTTGTGCAAATTAATAAAATACGAGCAGCTACATTTCTCCTTTTTTGTCCAATTAAAAAGGCTCTTTTTTTCTCAGGCATACATTGAACACAGTTATAACAAGTATGTAAATTGTAAGGGATGACATAGATGCATAACATCCAGATCATCATATTAGGCAATTTAGTATTCTGTCATCTATACTAACTTAAAGAATTTATAATTCAGTATCTCAATTATATTTGATTTGTACTTGTATTACTATCTGAAATACATCCTTTTAAATCCAGAATATCTTCCTTAATGCTAAACAATTTAAGTTCAATTATGAGACTACAATTAGTCTTCACTCCTGTCAAAGATCTGAGAAGGAATTAAATATTACCTGAATGTGTAGAGAGCATAAAGGCATAGCTTTCAAAATTTATACAATTTGTAGAGACAGATGACTGCCTGGAGAGTCCCCATTATTCCTTATAATGTTGGAACATCTGTCTTCTGTCTTCTGGCCTAGAACCATCCTTCTGGCCCAGAACCATCCAACAGACCTTAAGTGAAGCAGGAATTATGACAGACTAGCTTACCCTGTTTTAACAGACTTTAGCAGTCGATACAAACTCTCAACTACTGCTCTAGAACCATGGCTGTCTGTCCACTGCCATGCTCCTTGCCATAATGCTCATGGACTCTAATCCTCTGAAACTGTAAGCCCAAATAAATTTTCTTTTCAAAGTTTCCTTGATTATGATGTCTTATCACAACAGTGAAAAGGTAACTGAGACAGCTCCTAATGGCTATCATGAATTGAAGAAATCTTTTCTACTACACATAGAAAATGTAAGGCTTAAAGGGCTTCTGAATATTTAAAGAAGAGATGACATCACATTTATTTGAAGTTATACTATGTTGTGACTACAACCTCACAAATTCTTGTATCAGAAAACCAGCTTCCAAATTCTTATGTGAATAAAGAGCTGGAATATCTCCGTCATAATCAAGGGTGGGTGATGCTTTGGGGAACTGGCCTATAATGACAATGAGTGGCTCTGTAACAAGGGAAGACACTCCTGAGTGCTTTCCATGCTTCCATGTCAGTGTCATGGTGTAAACAGACAGACCTCACCATATGCCTGTTCTTCTCAGACTTCCCAGACTGTAGAACTATGAAGCAAATCAACTGTTACTCTCTGTAAATTGTATTGCTTCAGATCCTTTGTTATAGCAATAGAAAAGGGGAAAGGACTGAACAAATATCAGAGGATGAAGAAAGAACACTTCCCTAGTTCATTTAGTAGTCAGCAGCACCTTGAGATGAAAATCCAACCAATATACTACTAGAGAGCAATCTTTTTCATGCTCACAGATGCAGAAATCTTCAACATAACAAGGGTACATGAAGCTCAAAAATAAATGCAAGAGATAATATATCATGGCTGGGTATAATTTATTCTGGGAACATAAGGTTGACTTCCCATCTGAAGAGAAAACAATATCATTTATCATATTGACAGACTAAAAAGAACAAAACAACAAAATCCCCTTGTATATAGATGAAAGGCATCATAAAAACCCAAAACACATTCATGACAAAATCTCAGAGCAAAGTACTAATGAGCAGGCAGATGACATCACTGACAGAGACTCTGTGGCCACCAAACAAAGGGGCAAAGTCTGACTGCCTCATCTTTACAGTCCAGCAAGCTAGCAATACCTGTCTCCTTCAGTTTCAAGGACTTACTGAGTGCAACATAGGGAGAGTAGAAGAATCTATTAATATAAAAGATAACTATTAAGAAAATTCCAAGGAATCTATTTTTTTAGACACAAATCAAAATTTAACACTTCTAAACGTAAAGTTAGGATGCCCATTAAATCTATGAAATTCCTGTTTATTAGCATCTTATGTATATTGGCATTGAGACATCATCTGATTTTATATCTATGAAACATCCTTCATATTTAATAATTAGAGATAAATGTAACAAAATGGAGATGAGCTCTGCATGCAAAAAAATCCTACAAAACTGTTGAGGGAGACTAAAGGCTGAAAGCAACAGTCTTCCACTTAAGGAGACAATAAGTAGGGAGGACATGGACATGGATGCTATCTTAGGAAATGGTTAGATCACAGAAACCATCAGAAGGGCACTTTGTGAAGCAGCAAGGATGTTGGATCCTTTCTCCACCTACTAGCCATTGAAGGATTTATATAGAAGATGGCCTTAAAGAAAAGAAAGGTTTTAACATTCCAGGGAGAGAAAAAGAAATACAAACCTTGCATGGCTACATGGCTGGTTTGCTCTGGAAGGTGTAGAGAAAAGAATGTTGGAATAAAGGGTAAAGAGAAGGAGAAGTGGGCAGGCTATGGGAGAGCATTGGAGAAGAACTGGACCAGGCCGGGCCTGCTAGTCACCAGAGTCCTGGGTAGTGATGACCTCTGCTGAGGTGGGAAGCTGATGAGGATTTCTAGCAGGGAAACAGATAGTTACACAAGCTCAGGGGGTATTGATTAATTCATATTGTTGTTCCACCTACAGGGTAACAGCACCCTTCAGCTCCTTGGGTACTTTCTCTAGCTCCTCCATTGGGGACCCTGTGTTCCATCCAATAGCTGGCTGTGAGCATTCACTTCAGTGTTTGCCA
>NC_034591.1:21823080-21849925 GCF_900095145.1 Mus pahari
GACACCCCTCCTCGGGCAGGAAAGGTGCCAGGTGACTGGAACCAGAAACAGGATCCTTCCCAGAAACTGTGACGCCTCTCCAGCAGAGCACCAGAGCAAAGATGGCTCTCCTTCGATCTCAGGCCTTGAGACTCCTCTGGGGCGGACACCCCTCCTCAGGCAGGAAAGGTGCCAGGTGACTGCAGCCAGAAATGGAATCCTTCCCAGAAGCTGTGATGCCTCTCCAATCCGCCCTCTCCCCAGTAGTGCACCGGAGCAAAGATGGCTCACCTTCTGGCTCAGGCCATGAGACCTGATTTTGCTTTTGATTGTGACTTTGCCCTGATATTTTTCCCTCTTGAAGGAAGAAAGTATTTTAGTGGAGCCCAAAGTTAAGAGACTTTGAATTTTAAAACATATTGGACATTTTAAAGGGATTGAACTTTAATATACAAGACTGTGGGACTGTTAAAATTATTTACATCTTGGTGATGAATAAGAAACTAAGGGTTGAAGCTTACTAGCGATGTGTTTGTGTGTCACGTTGACAAGGGGTCAATTGTATTGGCTAGTTTTTGTGTCAACTTGACACAGGCTGGAGTTATCATAGAGAAAGGAGCTTCAATTGGGGAAATGACTCCACGAGATCCAGCTGTAAGGCATTTTCTCAATTAGTGATCAAGGGGGGAGGTCCCCTTGTGGGTGGTGACATTTCTGGGCTGGTAGTCTTGGTTCTATAAGAGAGCAGGCTGAGCAAGCCAAGGGAAGAAAGCCAGTAAGGAATATCCCTCCATGGCCTCTGTTCCTGCTTCCTGACCTGCTTGAGTTCCAGTCCTGCATCCTTTGGTGATGAACAGCAATAATGAAGAGTAAGCTGAATAAACCCTTTCCTCCCCAACTGCTTCTTGGTCCTGATGTTTGTGCAGGACTAGAAACCCTGAGTAATTCAGTGTCAGCTGAGATGGAGCACAGGAAAGTCTGCTTATTACCCAGCTTTCACACTATGAAGAGCTGCTTCCCCCACCAAGCCCTGTGAACTGAAGAACACTCTTTGCAACATATTTATTTGTGGGTGACCTTGCATTTACAGGGTTCCCCCAGGTCTAGCACTCCTGAGAATTGGAAGTTGTGGTGTGTGTCCCCAGTGAAGAAAATGTGATTGTAGGCTTGGCTTTGTGTGCTATTACAGTGCTGCTAGAGAGGAGTTCAGTGCTAATAGCTCAGCCGTGTCTAATCAGTTAGGTATCTTGAAACAGAAACACGCTACGCATATTACATCTTGATCAGTTGATGAACATGTGGACGCAAAGGCATGAGAAGCTAGGGTTCCCCCAGAGGAGAGGACCCAGTGCTTTCCTGGTTTGGTGTTTCGATGAGAGCATTGCAGTGCAGCCACTGAGAGCCGCCCTGCCTTTAGTAAGGTGTGGATGAAGGCAGCTGAAGGTAATACAATGAGCACAAAGAATGAAAATCCAAGCAAAGCGCTCCTTACACATGAAGAAGCTGAAGAGACACAGAGATGCCTAATGTGACATCACCTTCAATAGCATGGCTCAAGAGTCTCTAGGTGGTCACTGCCACACTATGGCGTGATGAATACCAGGCAGATGATGTGGGCCTTCAAGGGCAGGGGGCTAGAGCCAGAGTGTGTGCAAGTGCAGAGGGCAGGGTAAGTTGCTGGTGCACATATTCACAGAGACAGTCATTTGGGCAAAGGAATTTGGCAGAAAAACAAGCATATCCTCTGTGGGTTGACTCCTGAAGATTCCCACAACAGGAAAAAGACAAGGTACAGAGCGGAATGTAGAATCTGCTTGTTTTAGGAACAACTCTGCTTAGCCTACGCTTCGAAGTATAAGAAAGAAAAGGATATCAACTAAGCATTGAGAGACTAAGGGACATGATGACATGATGCTTGACAGGGAAATGATGCTTGTTTTCTGTCTCTATTGATTTGCTTCAGCATACACAATAAGGACAGTTCTGTTGAAACTTCAATTAAAACACAAACAGAATTTTTTATTATTATTATTTTCTTTATTTACATTTCAAATGCTATCCCGAAAGTTTCCCATACCCCTCCCCCCACCTCTGTTCCCCTACCCACCCACTCCCACTACTTGGCCCAGACCTTGCCTTGTGCTAGGTCATATAGAGTTTGGAAGACCAAGGAGCCTCTATTCCCACTGATGGCCAATTAGGTCATCTTCTGCTACATATGCAGCCAGAAACACAAACCCCGGGGGTACTGGTTAGTTCCTGTTGTTGTTCCACCTACAGGGTTGCAGCCCCCTTCAGCTCCTTGGGTACTTTCTCTAGTTCCTCCATTGGGGACCCTGTGTTCCATCCAGTAGCTGGCTGTGAGCATCCATTTCGGTGACAAACAGAATTTTTAAAAGCATCAGTTTACTATAGTTTGATTGGCTAAGTAAAGCTACAGCCATACTTAACTTTGCTGGTTCACTGTTTTACTTCTTTTAGCAGAGGATTTTGAGAATGGCACCAGACTCTCTATAGGAGTCAAAGTTGTAACTCTTATAAATTCCGTTTTCTTTCTCTTTTTTTCCTTTAGGAATCCTTAAGAGCCATCAGATATGAAATATCCCCAGATAGAGAGTACGTTCTGTTCTCCTACAACGTGGAGCCGGTGAGTCTGACCCTTGCCCATCTGCCAAGGAATCTCTGTCCCGTTGCCTCCTGGGAGTGCCTCCTATATGCATCTTCCCCATGATCCCAAACCCTGAGACACTTGGCATCCCTGGGACATCCATTTTCATGAGTCATACCACCACATAGAGGAGAGGAGGGGAGGGGAGGGGAGGGGAGGGGAGGGGAAACACAATGGCTCCTTTTAAAGGTTGTTTCCTGGCCTAGTCTGGGGAGATGAGTGTCCTTTGAGATAGCCATTGTGCTTTTATTCCCAATCTCCAGGTGAAATGATCAATTTAGCCCTAAAACAAAAAGCAGCATCCAGTGGGTTCTGCCTTCACTCCCTGGCCATGCCAGGGCCTGATGAAAGCTGAGTCAATTTTCCTTCTATATATTCTCTTTGTTAGTATTCTGTGAGCTTCCTACCCCCTAAAATCTTGCTAGAACTTTCTGTTAAAATCTGACCCTGGGTTTGAGTAGCTGCCTAAACTTCCAACCCCTAGCTAGTTTTTTCTCTTTTCCATCACCTTCCAGCTCACTGGTCTCCAGGTCTCCTGAGATCTCATTAGTGTTTCCCATGGGGTAAGAGCCCCAGAGAGGTCTATGCTCAGAGAGGCTCTATGGTGAACCTGCATGAGAAGGGCATTGCTTTCTGTCTCAATCTTAATTTTTAAATGTCCGCTATCCAAGAGTGTTCATTTTCCCCCTCTAAATTCACTGGGACAATTGGGCATCTGGGTCTATTTGAGAGGTTTTTCACCTGGGCACCATCTTACATACTCCACCCTGCCCTCAACAGGCTGCTTTGAGCCTTGAGCAGCAGAGCAGGATGACAATCTGAGCCCCCTTCACTGTTCCCAAAAATGTTCAGAGATGGAGTTAGTGCAGAGGGGTACCTGAAGGACTCTGGATTTGCAGCTCCAGGCTGAAGTTGTCTTTAATTGTGTAATCACTGTGTCAGCCAACAGTGGGATCACTACAGGAACAACAGTGAGATCACTAAACTAACAACAGCGGGATCCAGATCAACATCAGCCAACAGTGGGATCACTACACTCACAACAGTAGGATCACTACATTAACAACAGTGTAATCTATACATTAACAACAGTGGGGTCTCTATACTATTGGTGGGATCACTACATTAACGACAGTGGGATCACTACATTAACAGCAGTAGGGTCCAGCATGTCCTGCCTCCAGAATCCTTCAAAGCAAAGGCTTGTATATTTGTTCCTCAGACGGTTCTGAAAGAACACTCTTCTGCTGCTCCCTCGGCAGGCGTACCCTTATGATTGGTTCCCTGTATCTGTGCACAGAACGCTCTGCCAACTTCTCTCCTCTTCCCCAAGGCTTCTTTTGAAAGGCCACCCTGGATCCCATCAAAACTGACAGTTATTTGGTAAAGATGATTTTGCCCATCTTGAGTGTCTACCATGTGAAATGCTGGCTACAATTGAGACCCTTCCCATTCAGCTGTCATCATCAGCACAGATTCCCAGAATCCCTTCTGCTTCTGGAGGAATCATGAAAGGGGGTACACATGGATTCCTGCCAGTCCATCTGGTGGGAGGTATGAAGCTGGACCTCTTAACCAGATGAACAAACTTATAAAAATTTCTAGGAAAGGAGGTGCTTTGAAGAGGAAAGTCTTACCTTGTAATTATGGAGTTAAGTAGGATAAAGCAAGGCTTCCTAAGCTGGGGTTAGCAATTATTATTAAGAGGGTTAGGTTAATAATATAATGATTAATTTACTAATAATGTAAAGGAACTCATAAGGAAACCTGAGAACCGTTGCTTCTTTACTACGGCATACATTGAAAGGTCTAGTATCTCCAGGGGGCACACAGAATTTCCAGACAGGGCATTTTTTATTTTTAATATAGTGTTTTTATTATTTTTCCATACAACATATCTGATTGCACTTCTTCCCCCTACTCATCTCCCAAATCTCTCTCACCACCCCATCTACCCAACTTCATACATACATCTTCATACATGCATCTTCATACATACTCTCTCAGGAAAACACAAAACAACAAACGCAAAAACATGGGGGTCCATTTTTGGGTTTTGGTCATCTAAAGCCAAGCATGAGGCCTGCCTAGTATGGTTGAAATATCCTGCCTCACTCCATTGGGAAACCCATCCCCCTCCCAACAGGCATCAGGTACAAAGAGGTTAGAATTGGGACCCCATGCCTACATCCCCATAAAAAGGAGAGTCATCAAGTGTCTGTGAGAGAGAATAAACTCAGTCATGTTTTTCCCAGTTTTCCAGACATGAAGCGTCTGTGAATCCATGAGCAGTGTGCCCGGAAGTGGGGGATGGAGTCTCTGCAAGTGAGCCTAGCTACAAAGCGTATCTGTTTCCTATTCTTACCGTTGCACCTCGTCCCTCCTGACTCAGAGAGCTAATGTTTGTCACATGAGCTCTGTTTCAGAGACAGACAGAACTTCATGCCATTTCTTAGGACACTCTTTTTGGAGAAAGCTATGTCAGGAAAGCAGTAGCTTTTAATTTGTAATTGGAAAGTGATACAACCTCCAATAAGTAAAAACTGCTTTAAAACAAGCATGCTCCATTGGTGCTCCCCCTCATGCAGAGAGCAGCTGACATCATGACACATATCCTAAACTCTGCAGAAGTGAAAAAAAATAATTGAAGCTGTAATATCTTAGATCATTTCAAAATATAGATATGTTTGTGAGAGGAGAGAAAATTTATGTCTGCAAAAGATTCTTCCTTAGATAATACTTTCTGTGAAAGCCCTGAATATTTGTAAATAATTTGACTTTCATGTTTAAAGATGATAATGAAAAGTGCTATTTTTTAAAGCTCCTGGACAGCAAATAGCATTATCCCAAATAGCATTTTGTCTAAAAGATGGTCTACATAAAAGCCCCATCACTCAGTCACTGATACCGTAAAGAGAGACCCAACACTCAGTGGCTTAAACCAACAGCATCCATTATCTTGGTTTCTGAGGGTCAGAGACAAAGGCTCAGGTTAGCTGGATCTGTTGACTGTGAGACTTTTATATAGCTGAGGTCACAGTCATTGTGTCATGGCAGAGTATGGTGGCACAGACCTGTAATCCCAGAACTTGGGAGGCTGAGGCAGAAGGACTGCCATGAGTCCAGTACTATAGTTCTGAGGGTCTGTGTAGCATCCTTATTATACTGAACATAAGCATACAACAATGAGACAGCAAGACAGAGAAACACTACCTATGGAGATCTGTGTTAGGTTCTTTCCATCCATTTATTCAATCTGTGTGGAATCCAGGCAGGAGTTAGTTTAACCAGGTTGCATTGCATACTATGTCAGAATCATTAACAAGTAACTCATCTCCTCTCTCCAATAAACTTTTTATTATGCAAGCACTGAGTTGCATATTGAGTTATAGAACAGGACCCAGTCTCAAAAACCATCATCACCACCACCACCACCACCATCATCATCATCATCACCACCACCACCACCACCACCATCATCATCATCATCACCACCACCACCACCACTGCCATCATCATCATCATCATCATCATCATCATCATCATCATCATCATCATCATCATCATCTGGGCTGCAAACTCACCTTCAGGCTCTAGTGAGGAATGGTCTTTTCCAAGTTCCTTTACATGGATATTTGCAGGGCTCAGGTTCTGTGGACTGAAGGGTCCCTCATGGACTCTGGGACATAGAATTTCCTCAGTATCTCTCCAAAGATAGTCTAAAAATGCAGTGGCTTGTCCCTCAGGGCAGCAAGCAAGAAGAGTATTGACAGCATGGGTGCCAGGCAGTATTTCTGATCCATTGTGGACGCCCCCACCCCATGTTAGCACAAATCATTTGCCAGAAGCCATCCCAAGAAGTGTGGGTTGACAAGTCTCTGAAGCCATTATGGAGCTAGCCCCTTGCAGCTGTATCTCCTCGACCTTCTTTCTCACATGCCCCCCAAAGCACCAAGAAGTCACAGAAGCAGGAACGAATGGGTTCAACATGGTCTGTGTGCTCTGCTCAGGGAAGGATGTCAGGAAAACTCTTCACTCTTCTTCAGATGCTTCCATGACAAGGATTTTTTTTTCCTTCTGGACCGAGCAGGTCCAGAGGGAAGACATTCATGTTTACTGAAGAAGGGAGATGAGTTGTCCATTAGTGATTCAGAAGCCATTTGCAAACCAATATGGGTTAACAACAAACATGCCTGGATTCCACATAGCTTCAGTAAGTGGCATGGGAGGAGCCTAACGCTGATCTTAATAGGCAGTGTCCCTTTGTCCTGTGTCTCCTGTGTCCAGTGTCTCACTGTTGGTGTTTATTCATGATCAGTATAATACAGATGCTATACAGACCCTCAGAACTAGAGTTCTTTTGAGAATCCCAATGAAAAAATAATTTTTGTATGTGACAATTTTACTACCCAAATCTAAAATTTAGCAATAAGTTTACAATAGCTTTCCTTGAGTTTGCTGGTTCCTTTTGTATAGAATTTTGCATTATGCATTCAGAAGGGAAAAATCACCAAAGCCAGCTTTGTGTTCATTCTTACCAATGTTCCCAGCCAGCTGGGGCAGCAAGTGAGGCTTTGCTATTCTATGTACAGGTCATAGTTTGTAAAGATGACTTTTAGACTCATAGCCAAGCTCATTACCAAGCCATATGTCTCCCAGCCATCTCCAACAAGCCCTGTGGCACTGGCACAGAAGCTGGAAATTAACTTGTGAGGTTTGAACAGCTCCAGGTAATTGTCCTTCCTGGGAGACAATCTTGATTCTCCACTTCTTAAAATATTTCCTATGCTGGTTTTTAGCCAAGTAACAGATATTTGATCATCTCAACTTTTCTCAGTTGGATCACAGATGCAAGTGATGGGACAGGAAGTTAAAAGATCCCTTGCCCCTAAGAGGTTCTGTCTCGGTGGGGGTAAGGGGTTGGTGCAAGGTACCATGGTTATCTCCCACCTCAGAACATCGTGAGGTACACAGCTGCCCTCCTCAGACTAGAGAGGCCACCTCCCCAGAGGAGGAGGAAGGAGACATGTTAGACACCTTTGCCCTCACTGGGAGGATGTGCTGTGTAAGCTTTCTTCCCACAGCAGAGGCGTCCTGTACAGTCTCTTCCTCTGGGAAGAGGAGTGAGAAGAACCTTGTATGACTTTTTCCTCAGAGGGAAGAGAAGTGAGCTATTCTATCCTTCCCCCTCCTCAGAGCATGTGGTGTGCTGTGCACAGCTCTCCCTCAGATGAGATCTGCTGTGATATAAACACTCCCCTCAGAGAGCAGAGGTGTCCTGTAGAGCTTCTTCAGGCTGTGAGGTACCATTCACAGCTTCTGCCTCAGAAGGAAGCTGCTGCGTAGAGCTTCCTTCTCGGAGGGAAGATGGTGCTGCATAAGCTTTCTCCTCAGAGGACAGAGAAGTGTGAGGTGCCATCTACAGCTTTCTGCTCAGCGCACATGGTGTGCTGTGTACAGCTTCCTCTGTGGAAGAGCAGTGGTGCCACGTAAGCTTCCTCAGAGGAAGGGGGCATCTTCTGCAGTTTCTTCACATAGGAGAGAGGGTACACACAGCTTGTCCTTGCTTGTTTCTAAAGAATTTATGCATCCTCTGTGGTTCATTGTGCATCTCCTGTAAGAGTTAACTCCTACTTTACAGGATGGCATTTGCCTTAATTCTCAGGAGAACCTAAACATATCCAATGTAGACTATTAGCTGTCTGTCTGTATGAAGTTTCTTATATGTAACTGATATCTGGACATTGTTATTTGTCATGTATGATTACGCTATCACTGTTGTCCTTATTGCAATAAAGGTTAGAAAGTCCCTTTTGAAACATTAAAAAACAAAAAACAAACAAAAACAAAAAAAACAAAAAAACCTCATCCTGCTCCAGGGGAAAGACATTTTGATGCTGAGCTGTGCATTACAGGACTGAAACAAATTTCCTATCTAAGAGAAAAAAAGACTATCTTTTTCCTGCACTTTGTTAGTTAATGTAGCCAATTTTACCATCTGGAGAAATTTGAAATATATTATTTATATAAAGCTGGAAGGCACTCAAATATAGATAGACCTGATTCAACATATTTGGTGAAGTTAATTCCATCTAAATTCCTCGGTCTTCCATGCACATCTTTCAATATATATATATATAAAATCATTGTTATTTTTTAAGAATATGAGGACTGGAGAGATTGTTCAGTGGTTACGAATGCATACTGTACTCTCAGAGGAGCTGAGTTTGTTCTTAGCACTCACATCACATAGCTTACAACCACCTATAACTCTAGCTCCAGGGGATCCAACTCAACACTTTACTGACTTCCTCTTCTAGCCTCTTTGCACACCATACTCATGTACAAACACACACATACACACACACACACACACACACACACACACACATACAGAGACAGAGACAGAGACAGAGAGAGATGGAGAGATGGAGAGACAGAGACAAAGAAAGACTGCTGAGTAATTTTTAGGCCCTCCTTTAGGAAGCTAACATGGCCCCTGTTAAATGAACTCCTTGTACATTATTTCTTTCTACTATGGCTAACATTGGTCTTGCATGTTTCCCAAATGAGGACTCAACAGTCCATACCCACAGTAAGTGCTTAGCCTGCTCAGCCTGCAATGAGAGGTGGAGAGATTGCCTTTAAGTGACTCTCCTGCTTCTCTGGAGAAGAGGAGTCACCTATAGGACTCCTTGGAACTCTATTCATCCATACCCACATTTTCCCCTCTGCTCTCAGGTTCATCTTTCTAGTTTCATGACCTCTACTCTTCTTAACACACAACCATGCACTCGTGTGTGTGTGTGCGTGTGCGTGTGCGTGTGCGTGTGCGTGTGTGTGTGTGTGTGTTTGTGTGTGTGTGTTAAAATCTAGGATCTTGCATGAGAGAAAACATGAAAACACATGGTGCTTGTCCTTTTGAGTCTGGTGGACTACATTTAACATAATAATCTTCAATTACATCCCTTTTCCTGAAAATGCCATGACTTTCTTTGTAGCCAAACAGTTCCATGGTGCATACACACCATCTGTTTTGGCATTCATCTGTTGATGAACATCTAGCATGGTTCCATTTCTTAGCACATGTGTGTGTTGACAACAAACATGGATGTCACTAGGTCAGATATATGAAGTTGGGAAGCATGAGCACACATGGTGGAAGGATCTAGACATCATCAGAAAATAAATGCACAGGTGGTACATTGAACAAAGACATTGTGGTGTGAAAAATAAAAGAAATGGTCCAAGAAGGGAAGGATCAAGGAGCTAATGGGTATTAACTAGCTCTCCTGAAAGGGGTGGACCCTTACTGGGGAATACATGCAGAGGTGTTTTGGGGAAAATGGGACTAGAGAATTAGAGACAGTCCTACTGTAGGAGGTAACCCTAGAAAGGGTTCTCAAAGGGAGCAGAGTGACTCCCCGAGGGCCTGGATTCTGTATAGGTAGGACCTGAGGGCATCAGCATTCCTAGAAGATATGCCATAGGTGTTTGTGAAGTGAGGAGCGGTGATGGGTCAGGGCACACAAACCATGGCTGTGAGCGCATGATAACATTAATCATTCCTATAGACCATCAGCCTGGAGGGAGACTCTGCAGGACCTAGTGTAACAAGGGAAGCTTGTGTAATTGGTGACAAAAGAGATGAAGAAATGTAAATGAGGAGAGTCGTGGGTTTGCTGAGTGACTTGGCCAGATATCACATAGAGCACAATTAATTGTCTGTATTGTGAATGGCCATCAATGTATGTATCAAGGGGCAGAGAGACTCAAATCCTCCCTAAAGTATTTGTCCTTTATTTCCCATTCTACAGACTGTGGTTGAGAGTGAGCTATTAACAGCAATTACAGGCAGAGATGCCAGGCTGCCTGGCCATCTGAACCAATGATTAGGACTTGTAGACTTACTGTGGATGATTATCTCTACCTTGTGGCTGGAGATTGTCATACTCCTGAAAAGCATTGGAAAACATGATAGGCTAGGGAAAACCCCACTTGTGATTCGCGCCCCCCACCCCCTATTGTGTCACAGAAATGATTTAGCCTAGTGTTTAAGTAAGATGCTGTCCAAAGCCTTGTGGGTATAGGACAAGATTGTCCACTTAGCACGAATGATATTAAACAACCAGAAACACTCTAGAACATATGCTTGTTTTTCTTCTAGGCAACCAGAACGACTTCAGTAGTAGCAGACAGACTCTCAAAACCTTTTGTGTTCCCACTTAGTCCTGGGTGGGGTCCCCAGGAAGGATACTGAATTATTTAGTTTCTGGCCTTTGAGGCATCGAGGGCAAGTGCCTTTCAATTTGTCCCTTCGGAGCAGGTTTTCATCCTTCAGCAGGCAATGTTTCTACCTTATGGCTTCCTTTATCCCAGAGTTTTATTATCATAAAGAACCTGAGCATGAACGATGGAGCCCTTTGCCATGTTCTGGCAGGTTCTGCGTGCTAATGCCCAGAGTGGTGCAGCCTGGCAAGCAACTGCTGCAGCTGTTGTGGTGACACTTTGGACCAAGTCCTTTGCTATAGTTTTTGAGTTTCTAGAAATGACTGAGCAAGTGTTGAATTGCCTGAACAATCCCTAAATCACATGTCACCTTGGGCCCCTCAGTGCCTTGCCAGACACTGCTAGATGGGTATAATCTGATGGGATCCACAGTACCTACTTACATGGCTACAGGCCTTCACTCTCGTGTGTGTGTGTGTGTGTGTGTGTGTGTGTGTGTGTGCCTGTGTGTGTCGTGTGTGTGTGTGTCTGTGTCTGTGCCTGTGTGTGTCTGTGTGTGTGTGTGTGCCTGTGTGTGTCATGTGTGTGTGTGTGTGTGTGTCTGTGCCTGTGTGTGTCTGTGGTATGTGTGTGTGTATGTGTGCATGTGTGTGTGTGTCTGTGTCTGTGTGTGTCTGTGTGTCTGCGTCTGTGTGTCTGTATATGTGTGTCTGTGCCTGTGTGTGTCTGTGGTGTGTGTGTGTGTGTGTGTGTGTGTGTGTGTACCTGGGAGCACAGAATTTCACACTGAAGGTGGAGAAGGAGACAAGCTTGCAAATCTTCCAACAGTCTGCTATGTAATGAAGACAGCACACATTGGAACACATCTTTCTTTGCAATGAACAGAGCAAGGGGAGGAAGAATAATTCTGAGGTGTGGCTGTGACTCTGTGGCACCTCACCTCCGTGCTCTCAGCACTGCATTCTCCATGATTCCTGGCTGCTATTAACAGCTGCCAGAGACACCCATTATCAAAAGGAGAGCAACCGTTTTTATTGTTAATATTGTTAAAGTTAGCATACAAAGCAAGAAGTCACAAATAGTGTCTATATACATCTGTCACTAAACCCTGTCCCTATTCTTCTCCCCACTGGCCCCTTCCCTTTACTTCTTGCTGACCCCCACTCTTTTCCCAGATGCCTCTCTGCTCCCATGTCATGTGAATCCCTGCCTTTGACCTACCTCCACTCGTTAAGATCACTTCTCCCCTCATGGTCCCCCTTTTGTTTTTATAACCTTAGAGTAAGGAAGTATGGCAGTACCGGAATTCATGATTGGAGTGGATAGATATCCAGCTGCAGTGGGATAGACTTGGAGATTGTGTGTAGTCAAAGAGCAATGGCTAGAGCTAGACTATTCCTCACAATCTCTTCCTGCACGTGCCTTGACTATGCTGAGTACTGCAAGGGTTCCCAGCCATGTTACCAGCTACTTCTCCACTCAGCTGCCTCCCTCAAACATTCAAAGGTGCTCAGGCCCCTCCATTGTGAAGCAGACTGAAGACAGAGGCACTCTATCTCTGCCCACAGTTCTCTCCTCCTCTCCCTCATGACCAAACGACTGAGAACAGAAGCATATGGACTCAACTCTTTCTTTCCGTCTTCCACTATGTACTGAGACCCAGGACTCTTGACTCTAGGGCATGTCCTCCTTTGGTCCCTATTTACAGAGGAAGACGCTGTCTTAAGGAGGCTAGAAATGTCCAGTACAGGTGGAGGCTATGGTACAGTCACGTCCTGTGAGTCATCTCTCTGGTACCATGATCTGTGCTGGATCAGCAGACTTCTGCATTCTCCCCATCACTACAGGGATGCAAGCAGTAACTCTGCCAGCAGACTCTTTGTCCCTAGATTCATAGCTTACCCTGTGCCCCGTGCCATCATGGAAGAACTGAGGTCTCTTGGCTCCTTGGGCATCTTGTCTATATGCTCAGTTTTCTCCAGCTGCCCCTTTCACCTACTCAGCCAAGAATCCATTCTGTCCTCAGTTGGTGGACCTTCCTCACAGTTTCAGGTGAAGTCAGCTTTTCTTCTCAAGTACGGACTGCCCCTGATCCACTTTATTAACTGATGTAGTCACTACAGTGTGCTGGCAGGGGGCAGAAGTACTTGGAAGGAACTCACCTCCACGCTGACTCTCAGGCCCTGCCCAATCCTACCATGCAGGAAGGACAGCCAGACACAAAGGTTGTGTGTGCTCCAATGTTTAAGACACAATAATTGGCATGGCAATGGGGCTACAGGTCATGTCTCTATGCAGTGCTCTAGCTATGGCTCCAGACTCAAGGTTCCCAGTGCCTCCTTTCAGCCTGGAGTGACTCCAGACACAGTGGAACTCACCCCATGACCTCAAATGTCTCCTTTCTTCCTGTAACATCAGTGCAGTAGAAAACACCCATTTACTAGGACTGAGCCTAGACCAGTGTCCACCCTGGCCTGGGTATCCCTGCCACTCTGTAGCCTTTCATATACCTCATCTCTCCTTATCACTACTACCTGATGTGTCCCATCCCTGTCTGTCATCTATAGGGCTGTATTCAACCTCCCCATGGACTTCCCACACACATCACCATGAGTTCTCCAGATTCTCTTTAGGGTGACCATTCTGTGTGCCAAAAAGTGACCCATTCCTCAGCTTAGTTTCCCTGACTTGTCCTGGCTACAGCCTTCTGTATCTCTCTTCCAGCGAATGTCCAGTGCTACGCCCATCGATCTTCCACTCTTCCACATGCTGTGCTGTTTTCAGCGCCAGACTCTGTCCTCATTGTGCATTCCACCAACAGCACTCGGCCTCCTCCACTCCCTAGTACCATTCACTATCTCAGAATCTCCCCTACCCCCAGGTCCTTTCAACAGAGAACCTTCGCTTGACCACGCAGGTGTGGGAAGGTTTCACATCCCTTGTGTCTCTACCCAAAGAGTTGCTGAAGTTCCTCCCCTGAGCCACATGACCCAGAATAATGGCAACCAGAGTTTTGTTCTACCAGAATTAACCCTGAAGAGCCAGTAGGTTTGTGGGACTTGCCCATATGCATAAGGGGTTCCTGACTGGCTTGTGGGTCACCCCAAATCATCTAAATGAGAAAGTCTTCATCAGAATAAATGACAAAATTGGGGTCCACTTCCTCTAGTCTTCCATCTATGCACAAAATCTCAGACAAATGGCAAGAAGGAGGTGGCAGACAGACACTAGGTGTGAGTTCAGTGACCCTCCACACTCCTCCTTCCAGAGGGAATGTCTAGAGTCCACATGACCAATTGCGAGGGACTCTGATAAGAGGGTACTGCTAGTGTCATGAAGAGAGCAGCAGTTTGGTTTAGAGGAAACAGACTTTCAACACAAAGGAGTTTTCAGAGCCCAGCAGGAACCTTGCTCTGCTTCCTGCAGGAGACACACACACACACACACACACACACACACCAATGCCCACGCACATGTGTGTGCACACACACACAGTTACACAGTAGGATTGCCCATGTCAGTCCTGATGACCCTTCCCAGTGCAGGAGAATCAGTGTGGAGAGAATCTTGGCCCATGCTGTTCAGAAAGCCTGTTATGGCTGGAAACACTCGCAGCTTCTGGGCTTTATTAATTTCTGTAATCAGATGGGCTTTGGATAAGGCACAAAGGCAAGAGATCTAGTTTGCTGACAAGTGTCTCATTGCCATTCATGAGAAGAACACCTCACAGCTGACCCTGACAGCTCAGAATGCACCAGATGCACATGCCACTACTGCTAACCATTGTCACGGTGCCACACACCTGCTGGGCTGCCATCTTTGGGAATACCATCTTTGCTTTCGACTAAGAAACATATTTTTATATCATGTAGTACAAATCGAATTTTTTTCCTCTTCTAAAGATGATAAATTTCATGTCTGCTCCAGTTCTTTGATTTTTAAAACCTGTATAAACTGTATAACCAAGACCACAAATCAGGGTCCTGAAAAGCCTTACTGATCTTAAAACCTCCTTGGGCTGACCTTGCAGGCAGGCATCACTATCATCCCCAGCCCTTGGCACCTGCTGGCCTTCCTGTGTCCCTGAAGTTCAGTCTTTGTTAGAGTTGCATATAAATGGCTATGGGTGGTATCTGAACTTTCAGGGCCAGCTGCAAAGGGAGCGTCTTCACATTCAAATCTGAGGGAGGCCTCAGGTTTCCTCAGTGCTGTTGTCATTTCACACTCAGGACATTAGATAGTTCTCCATAAGGACTTACCTGCCACATGCAAAATCAGATTAAACTGGTTTAAATGTGTAACTTTAGTGTCAACAGTTCAGTGGCCCTTATTGACTATCCCACCTTGGTCTAGCTGCAGAATCTCCAATGTAGAAAGCCTAATAAGACAGGGAAACCATGCCAAAAACTAGAGACAGGAGAAGGAAGCTGAGCCAGTGTCCTAACCCTGTGAGCCATCACGGAAAACCTGCAGAGGCTGGAGGCTGGGCTCCAGGCCTGATACACCACAGAAAGAAGGTAGATCACCAGCCTGGGGCAGAGGAGCTGGAGTTGAGGTGTTAAGAAGGTAGCCACTTAAGGCAGCTGATGAGACTGGAGTTCATCCTCCCAGCATCCCAGAGAAAGATTCTAAGTCTCAGTCTCTGGGGCAGGCAAGCAAAGCCCAACCAAAAGGCCCTATAGAGCAGGCACCTCAGCGGATGTTTCCTGACTCAGGGGGCACTGCTCTCAGCTCCACTCTTTTCTTTCCCCGCTTTGTACTCTGCAGCTGTCCCAGCCCCATGGGTAATGGATCTTCTTTTCTATGGAGAGAGGTTTCCTGGAGCACTTCTGTGGAAGGACCAGACATGGCTGTTGCCTGCAATGATGTGATATTGAGCAAGTGGTGACACTTACAAGGGCGTACAGGACCACTGGGGAAGATGTCACTGGTATTCATGCTTGCCACCTCTCACCTATTCTGGTTGCAACTTCTTGTCCCTCCTTTTGTACCCCATGGAGCCATACCCAAATGACACTGATAAGCAGGGTTTGGCATGCCATGTGCCTATATTGGAGTCATCAAGCCGTGCTGTGCAGATGTAGTTTAAGCTTGGTCTTCTCCCTATAGGGTATTCTGGGTTGTATTTCCTAATACCCTCCTCTGTCCTAAGCAAAACACCTTCATAGAAGTGATGAAGGCCTTTCTAAGATGACTCAGTCATTTGCCTCTGTACAGATAAGGAAAACGAAGCCTAGAATGTTCTATTGCCAGAATGGTAGCACAGCTCTGTACTCCCAGTTTTCAGGAGACCAGTCACGATTTCAAGGTCACCCAGAGCTACACAGTAATACTACCCTGTTCCAAAAGTAAGAGGCACATCCATGAAGTAGAAGCTGATGCCTTTGCAGCTCTGTCTTGGTAAAAGTCAAGTCGAGAGTCCACCATTCTGCCCAGAGTATTCACTCATCTCTCTTTTGGCTGCCATGTAGAGATTTATATCAGTGGTCAACAGATGCAACACAAGATTGACTGCTTGCCACATACAAGTGGATCTCTTTCAGACTCAGCAAGGAGCAGGTCCTGAGGCACTAGGCCTTGTTGAGGGAATAAATGTGTACCTGCATCTGCAGAGGGGACAAGTATCAGGTGCTTAGATTGTCCGGACACATGTCATCACGCAGATAATGATGGAGCAGCTGTGGGTGGTGTCACACTGGAGAATCACAGAGTGAGCCTCACATCACATGCCTTACAGAGCACAGGCGTTGTGTGATGCTGGAGAGACACGCCCTTAGCAACCCTGGTGAAATATCTTCCCTGATCCACTCCAGGACATCCCAGAACTGTCACCATCAAGAAGGGATGGAATCTCATTGACTGGAATGACTTTTTCTGAGGGATGCTTGCAATGGACCCCTCTAAATCTTGACAAGGAGACAAGATAACTTCATTTTCTCCATGCATCCTTGACAGGCACTGTGGCAAACTTCTGGGTAGGACATACAGCTCAATGCCTTTGCATTTAAAGTTTCTTCCAGCCCTTACAGAAAGCAGTAGCCCTTAACTTAGGTTTCTCGAGACAGACTAGTCTCATCTTCGCTGGCCTATGAATGATGTATTCTAGGACTTCACCCAGCAGGTTATACTGGGCTATCTTCTCCATACTCTGAACTTAGGCATGGTCAGCCAGTTAAGGGAGCCAGTTTCTCCCTGGAAACCAAACTTCTATGAGCCTTGCTGAACTAATCATTTGTGTGTTCCTAAGGCACGGTCTCATTAAATCAAAATCTTTTAAGGTAATCCTGTTGCCTTCTTCTGTGTCTACAGGTAAAAACTGCCTCTGGCATTTACCTCATGAGCATGACATACCCACAGTTACCCATACGCTGGTGATGAATGTTCCATTCACTAATGAGCAGAAGGCTCATTAAACTGGAATGAATTGCTCCATCTTGCAAAGCCATTTGTCAACCCAAATAGACTCTGGTCACTGAAACCTGCCTGCATGAGCCACTTCAGCCCACGTTAGTATTAACTGTCACCTGGGCATGATGGTCCTGGGCTTGTTGGTTGTTTATTATTATTATTATTATTATTATTATTTTACTCTTTCACCGAGTGGGGAAATGGCAGGACAGTGGCACATGTTCACCAGCTTTTGCAGTGTCTTTCCATAGATCCCATCAAACCCAGCAATCCCCCTGCTCCACGGGGCTAGTGAGCTAATGTGCTCAAAGGTCTGTAGGAAGGCCCTCAGACTTTTCTCATAGGAAAATAGACTTCTCCATGTGCCTACTCTTTTAAATTTATCATTTTTCTTAGCTCTTCAAAATCTTGTACTTTGAAGGGTGTTTTGCTTTTTATTTTACTTTATTTTTTATTTACTTTACATCCCACTCCTGGTCACCCCCTCCCACAACCCTTCCCCCTCCCCCCTCCCCTTCCTCTCTGAGCAGGTAGGGCCTCCTTGAGTATCTCTCCACCCTGGCACTTCCTCTCCCACTGAGGCCAGACAAGGCAGCCCCACTAATAGAACATATCCCACGTACAGGCAACAGCTTTGGGGACAGCCCCCGTTCCAGTTGTTCAGAACCCACATGAAGGCCAAGCTGTACATCTGCTACATATGAGTAGGGAAGCCTAGGTCCAGCCTGTATATGTTCCTTGGTTGGTGATTCAGACTCTGAGAGCCCCAAGGATCCAAGTTAGCTGACTCTGTTGGTCTTTCCTGTGTGGTTCCTATAGCCTTGGTGGACCACAATCCTTCCTCCTATTCTTCCATAAGAGTCTCCAAGTTCGATCCACTGTTTGGCTGTGGGTGTCTCATAGTTTGAGTTTTAACCACACTCATTTCCTTGCCAGTGCTCAGGGACCAGTAAAGGAGAGGGGACAGGAATGCTGTTTGGGCCAGAGCAGTGAATGAGCACAAAAAAAAAGTAAAATAAAATAAAATAAAATCAGGGTTCTCTGTGCATAACAGAGAACTGCACCTATGAACTCACAAAAGTTAAGACAGCATGAGCAAGACTCGTGCATAGTAGATATTTTAGTATATCCTGTGGGTCTCAAGTCAGAATTTGGGGACCACAGACAGTTTCAGGTGTCTACATCACTGTCTGGCCAACATCTCTTGGGAAAAACCCTCTGGGCTGCTGTCACTCAGTTCTGTAACAGTTGGCCCTGATATGCTTCATTCCTGAGGCTGCACTTCACACTTCTGACTCTACTGAGTGCCCTCTCAACTCAAGTCTGCCTTTTAAAACTCCCCCTCCGCTGAGTCATAGTCCACTCTCAACACAGCAGGCTCCGCTGAGTCATAGTCCACTCTCAACACAGCAGGCTCCGCTGAGTCATAGTCCTCTCTCAACACAGCAGGCTCCCCTGTCAAAGGCCTACACTGTACTGTTGGACATGGTCTCAGTGCCCACATGCTGGGCCTCAGCCCTTCAGATGCTGCTGGTGTGATGTGGGTACTCAGCTTATAACTGCATTTGACTGAGATTCACTTAAGTTTGCATAGCTTTCCTCCTCTCTAGGCAACCCCGCCCCATCCCATAGCTGGTGGCCACCTAGAGGTTCTACCACACCTTATCTATATACTCTGTGACCTTCACCTGAGGACTGCTCTTTTGCTTGTCTCTGGTCGCTACATAGCTGGGGATGTGCCCTCATCCACGACTCCAGATTGCTGACAGCTGGGTCACCCTGTAGTGACCTTGTGTGGTATCTGAGTAATTGACTGAGGTAATTAGCTGAAAAATTTGCACACAGATAAGTGCCTTGCCCTCTGCTGTGCAAAGCTTATCCTATCTGATCTAATATTCTTGGCTTTTTATTTCACTGTGTAAATGGGGCATGCTGAGTGAGAGTCAGGGAGGTTTTTCCTCTGACTAGGAAAATGAGGCCTTTTTCCCTCCACTGTCATGATCTTATTAAAATAAGTTGTAATAAAGTAGCAATAAATATACTGATAAGCAGCATCTGGAATTGTCACTCACATGGCAAAGTGGCCCGTATCTATGGCAGTCGTTGTTTTTTTCTGCTGCCATGATAAAGTATATTTCTTAAGGGCTGAGGTTGCCCATGGTCTAGTGGGAAGCCCTACATTCAAGAGCATGTGAGTATCACTAATTGGAGTCAACAGATTATATAAAAAGTAAAATAAGAAGACATAAAGTTGTGCAGGAGGGAGATGTGGAGGTGGGGGACACTGTGATGTGCATGGGATTAAGGGGAGTATGGGGTAGGTGTGACTGAAATACATTGTATAATATATAAAAGTCTCAAAGAATAAATTTAAAAAATAAAAGCAAACAAATTTGTCTAATAAAAAAAAACACCTTAGCAAAAGCAACTCAAGGGAGAAAGGGCTTGTTTTGACTTACAGATCAAGGTTACAGTCATAATGGCAGGTAAGCCACAACAATAGGAGCGCGAGGCAGATGGTCTCATGGCATCCATAGGCAAGAAGCAGAGAGAGATGAATGCTTATACTCAGCTCATTTTCTCCTCTTTATAAAATCACATGATGCCAGCCCAGGGAATGGTGCCACCCACAGTGGACAGGTCTTCCCAGCTCACTTAATCAATAGGATCCTCCATACACATGTTTACAGACCTGTAACTTAGGTGACAATTGAGAGAGTGTCCCTCAGAAGAATGTCTGGAAACTTCAAATTCTCTGAGAGAATGTGGGCCAGAGACAAACCAAAAGTAACACATAAACTCAAGCCTGCTTTTTACTCATCAAAAACTATCTTTTTTGTCTTTTCTGGAACTTCCTTCCTGGTATCAGTCCTCTCACAAGCTTAAGCATCATCCTTTACTGTCTATTCAGAGCCTTTCAATCTTCCATCATTCAGATTTATCCTAAACAGAAGGTGTCTCCATGCTGTACCTGTATTTGAAATGGAAGAGCATAATTTGGCAGTATAGTTTTCCTTACTAATAAGGTAAGCGCCATTTATTCAAACCAAAATCATCCGTTCTGTTTGCGCATGTTTACTGACTGTACAGTCTCAGGTCAAAACAACGGAGGCTGTATCGCATGGTGCCGAGAATGGACAAACCAAACGAGAGTGGGGGCATACAGCTCTGGGTCCTAGGATAAGCCAGAGGAGGGATGCAGCTTTGTCTCGGAGGCAAAACCAAAAATGAAAGTTGTGCAGCTCTCCCGGTGCATCCAGAAAACATGATTTCATGATAGCCATTCACTGCCTCTACTCTGACATCATTTCCACCTCCTCTTCCTCAATGACCCCTTAGCCTTGGGAGGAGAGGCATGATACAGATGTTTCATTAAGGGATGAGCATTCTCCAGGCTCTTATTCTCTGTACTCTGACCAGTTGTGGATCTGTATTGATTACCATCCACTGCAAATATAAGTTTCCCTGATGAAGGTTGAGAAAGCAGTACTCTACGATTTTAACAATAAGTCATTAGGAGTCAGTTTAATATGTTGTCCACTAGAATAATAGTGGAATATTCTCCCTTAAGGCCTATGACCTGTCTAGACCCAGGTTATAGGTCTAGAATATGGTGCCTAATATGTATTTCATCTTGTGGAATGGGGTGCCATACACCAGTAGAAGCCTGAACATCCAAGAGTGTAAGGGCAATGTGAAGTGAACTTGATGGGTTTAAAGGGATTAAGAGAGGGGTGGGGAGAGAAAGAACACAAAGTTGGATGGGCAGGAAGGATGGGTTTCCCTGGAGGTATTGGGGGAGGAGGTGAATGTGATATGAATATATTATTCCAAATTCTCAATGAGGTCATTTTAAAGGAAATAAGAAAAGGCGGACGTGGCGCCTTCTTTACAGCGTCTTTGTGTTATATTACTGCCAGTAAGGTCAGAGACCACTGAAGCTGGTGAATCTCAGACTAAGCCACAAAGAGCCCTGGTTGAGTTGAGAGACCCTGAGGGTGAACTGGGTGATGTCAGGTTCCCCCTGGATTTCCCCTCCACTACTCATTTGAGTCTAAAATGCAGGGTATCTCAGGCACAGGGAAGAAGCTATTGATGGAGACTTAAAATCTAGGTGAGTGGTTGGTTCAGCCGTGATTATGGTGACAGGTGGTGACTGGTGGAAGCTGGTGGCAGTGGTGTCTATAGTAGTCCTGAGGATGTAAGTTGTACAAACTGGCCATACAGAGAATGGCAGCGGTGCTGCTCATATGATGCTGAAAGTGGACATCCATAGTGCTGACCTGAGACTGATCCGAGGAGGCCTAATTGGCATTGTTTCTCTGTGGCTTCTCTTCAGGAGAAAGAAAGGACCATTAGAAGTCAGGAAGGAGCCACAGGGACAAGGGGCACATAGATTTGGGGATGTGGCATCTGCCCTGCTGCATGCTGGGAATGCAACTGTCAAGATAAAGACTTAACTGACTCAGAAGTATTGATATTTCCTTATCTAAACATTACAGCCTTGGTCCTGTGCCATCCGAAGAGGCCACAGCTGCCAAGCCCAGCACCAGCTGCAGGCTCTGGCTTTGTGTCTTCAGAGGGAAAAAGGTCATCCTGTCATGGACAGATTCTAAACAGCCTCAGCCAAGGAACAGAACTCTCTTTAAGGAGCTCTAGGCCAGCCTGGCTAGGGTCACAGGGTGACTTGGAGGGGCATCAGAAAGAGGGCCCGGGTACTCTGACTCCTGGGCTTGCAACAGAATAAGTAAGATCACAGTGGATCAGTGGACACTTTTGACAGTACTTGAAAGGCTGAGGCAGAAGGATTTCTAATTTGAGTCCAGCATGGGTCACATACAAAGACTGTGTCTCAAACAGGCAGAGAAGTAAGTTAGACCATAGCCTGACAGCACACTACAATAGTGCTGGTGCAGAGGATTGAGATTTCCCTCAGAACAGCATTAGCAGCCTCCTCTGACCCCTCGGTCCACCTGCAGTGAACTCATGGTTCACTGATGTCAGTCCCTGGTGGTCTGTTTCTGAACTCATGCAGAGCCCTTAAGTGATGGAGGCTGGATTTAGCATCCTGTTTATCTACCAGTAATGGTGCACCAGGACACACATAAAACATTCCTCATTGACATCAAAAAGAAGAAAGATAGAAGTCCAAAAAAAAAAAAAAAAAAAAAAAAAAAAAAAAAAAAAACAAGACATTAAAAAACCCCAATAAACGCTAGTTTGTTACTTGCACAGTTGTGTTGCGACATTTCTGATATTAAAGCAGTCTTGCATTCCTAAAAAAAAAGATAGTTGGTGTCTTAGTTAGGGTTTAACTGCTATGAACAGACACCATGACCAAGGCAACTCTCATAAGGACAACATTTAATTGGGCCTGCCTTACAGGTTCAGAGGTTTAGTCCATTATCATCAAGGTGAAAACATGGCAGCATCCAGGCAGGCATGGTGCAGGAGGAACTAAGAGTTCTCCATCTTCATCTGAAGGCTGCTAGGGGAATACTGGCTTCCAGGCAGCTAGGACTAGGGTATTATTAAACCCTTGCCCATAGTGACACACCTACTTCAACAAGGCCACACCACCTAATAGTGCTACTTCCTAGCCCAAGCATATATAGACCATCACAGTTGGTTTAAGGCATGTCACTAAAAATAACACTGGATGGGCTATGGCTCAGTGGGGAAGTATGATGTACTTACTGTGCAAACCAAATGCCTGAGTTCAGATCCCCAGAACCCTCATACAGGTGCATGAAGTACCCCCACCCCCTGAAGTTTATGGGTTACATGTCACATACACAGAGGCAAAGAGCAAACAGAAACTCTCTCAAATAAGGTGGAAGGTAACAAACTAACACCCAAGCTTGTTTCTTGACCTCCACACATACATACGCCATGGTACATGGGCATCCACATCATGGTACACAGGCACCCACACCATGGTACACAGGCACCCACATCACGGTACACTGGCGCATACACCAACACACATGGGCATACACACTCAACCATCCCACCACCAGAGAGAGAGAAAGAGAGAGAGAGAGAGAGAGAGAGAGAGCCATTCAAAGACACACACACACACACACACAGTCAAACACACACAGAGACACAATGACTTTCAGTGACATTAAACAGTGGAAATACCAGGCTGCTGCATCCCCACTGAGCCCTGTTGGCCAACACTTGTGCATCCTGTACTGGTGACTTGGCCCCAGTGTCTACTGGACACTCTTGTTAACACAGAGAACACCCCAGTGGATAAAACAGGCCAAGCTCCTGCCTCTGAAATGGCATGTCCTAGCAGGAAGAGACCATAAGGGATGGTTTGGAATATGATGGGGGTGATATGTGCCCTACAGGAACATGGTGGACAGAGCTAAGGGTTCAACAGAGGCAGGGAAGGTGGGAATGGCCTTTCCTGGAAGTCACATGAGAACAGACTTAGAAGGGGTGGAATGAGACATGACCTCAGGGTAAAGGGACAGTGACACTGTGGCTCAGCCCTGGGCTGAGTGATGACTATCAGAGAAGTAATCTTGCCAATGGGCCACACTGTGAGTGCTCTAAACCAGCACACAGAATGACATTTGAGAGAGCAGCGATGCGTTCAGGGTCACCCTAGAGCATTTATCCTCCCTCATTCTACTCCCAGACTATCTTAAACGCTGCTTAGGAAATGAGTACATGAGGGACGACACGCCTCCACAGCGCAGGCTGGCTGCAGCATCTTCTCAGGCAAGCCTCTGTTGACAGGCTGACCAAAGGGTGTTAGAATGTGAGCAGAACAAAGGTGCCCTCCTGTTCCCAGGTGAGTGAGCAGAACAGGCTGGGGCTCAGCAGCAGGAAGACGAAGATGTGGGCATGATTAGCCTTCCCAGCATCCTTGCTAATCACGTGTTGTGTGCATGGGAGGAGGCCCCCGTGAGGGCCGCTGACAGGCGTTGCTGACATGCAGATCCATCGGCATCCCTGTACCAATGCTGCCTTTCCATGGACACAGATGTAGTTTATGGCGCCATTAGATCCAGGGCTCTAAGCCAGCTGGTCTCTGATTTACTTAGCATGAGAGAGAAACAGCAGGTCTTGGCTGGGTAATGATGTATACTGCATTGTTAGTAAGTCTGGTGCGGGAAAGCTACCTACACAGCTCTCAGATTCATCTTCTCTCCCTATCTCCATGCCCTCCTCCCTCCTCCCTCCTCCCTCCTCCTTCCTCCCTCCTCCCTCCTCCTCCCTCCTGCCTTTCTCTTCCCCTCCCTCCCCTGCTCTCTTGCTTTCTTGCAAGCATGAGTGGGGAGGGGGGCAGGGTGCGTGTGTGTGTGTGTGTGTGTGTGTGTGTGTGTGTTTCACAGAGAATGCATACACATGTAGGCCAGAGGTCAACCATGAATTTCTTTCCTCTGCCATCATCCATTTTGTTTTCATATAGAGGTTCTCAGTAGAACCCAGAGCTTACAGATTCAGTCAGGCTGCCTGGCCAAGTCCTGGGGTTCCTCTGTGCCTGTGACCATACCTGACCTTTATGTGGTTGTTGAGATCAAGTTTGGATCCTCACATTTACATAGCAAGCACTTAAGCAACTGACATACTAATGTCTCCCTAGACCAGGGTCACAGGTTTTCTTTTGCAGAAATCTCTGAAAGGGTGTGGTACATTATATCTTACTGCGCTCTTAGATGGTGCTCAATTATTGTACTGAACAACTTATGCGTGGAACTTACCAAGATGATGGGCCAGTGGTGGTCAGCCTAGCTGTTCATTCAGATCCCTAGGGTGTGTAAAGAAAATCGAAGCAAACTAAAGTACTGTGTCCTCTGTGGACCCCAGACACATGCCACCAATGTGTGTCGAAATAAAAAAAAATAGTGGATTGTGTACCTAGAAAAATGGCACCCTGGCTCGGAGCACCATCCTTACAAGGAGGTCTTACCCATGTCTTGAAGTTGGTTCACAAGAACCCTGCACCGGCGCGGGGGGGGGGGGGAACGGGGACAGTCAGGCTCCCAGATGTGAAAGTATGCCACCAGAAGCCAAGTATTTCTAGGATGTTGTGTATTAATGCTACCTCTGCCATTAGATGATAGATTATGGGATGAAGGATATCTCTTGATAGATTCATGCTCCTTAATGGTAGAGAGTATGTCAGCTAAACAAATACTGAATGAAGGTGTTTATGAATGTATTAATGAATGATCAAGCATATACATGCATGCATGAATTAACTAATGCACACATGGATGAATGTGTGAATGAATGAATGAATATATGCAAGTATGCATGCATGAATGAATGCAGGGACATCATTCACTTTCCCATAGCTAGTGTCTATTTTTTTTTGGCTGGGAAAAGTTTTTATTTATTTATTTATTTTAAATATTTTGCATTTTAAAGGAGAAAATATTAGTATAAATCAGCTAGTATATATAACCAGGATGCAGTTCTCATTTTAATTTTTTACTTCTTAATTTTTTT
This sequence comes from Mus pahari, assembly GCF_900095145.1. Taxonomy (NCBI): domain Eukaryota; kingdom Metazoa; phylum Chordata; class Mammalia; order Rodentia; family Muridae; genus Mus; species Mus pahari. The sequence continues at coordinate 21,848,837 of NC_034591.1, forward strand.
CATACATTATTATTGTATGAATCTGTATTTGCTTTTCCATGCTTCCTTTCCCATTTCCCAAGTCTTTCAGTGCCTCCTACCCTCTACTTCTGTATTACTTCCTTAACTTCTTTTTCTATATTATTGTTACTCATAAATATATATAAACTGATTATTTCATTATGAAGATCTTATTTTTGACAACCAAATAGTTTATATTTCATGGGTGCAGCCTCCCTGTCATGTCTCAAATATATTGCAATTGTATCCTGCTATTCTTACGCTATTCTTACTCTTCCAAACTTCGTTTTCCTCCTCTTCTGTGATGTCACTTGAATACTTAAGTATAGGTTTGCATTGAGATGTACATATTGAGGCAGGGTACCCCATGACCAATTGTTCTTTAGATTTAGACAGGTTGTACATATTTGTAGCAGTTTCAACTCTCTATATAAATAAATGTTTGATGAGGGCTTGAGGGTACACTTATATGTAGTTATATGTAAGTTTTTAGAGTATGTTTTGACATTATAAGTCTAGTTGGAATATAATCCTGTACAGACAGAAGGGTACAAGAATAATTTACACAATGAACGTGGGGGCGCAGTTTTCCAAGGCACCACTTCTTGAAAATGTTGTCTTTCCTTCTGTGTTATTTTGGCATCTTTTAATGTGAGATCACTGAAATTATATTTAGTAATTTTTTAGTGTTCCGTTTTCTTTACTGGCCTACATGTTTTTTGCTACCACCACACTGTTCCTGTTACTATAGCTCTGTAAATTAGTTTAGAACTGTGGAACTGTGACTCTTCCGGTTCTGTTTATTTTTCTCGAGTGTTTTGGTATCCATGATGTTTTTAAGTGTCTATATAAATTTAGAATTTACTATTTCTGTGAAGAATGTCATGAAAATTTGATTGATCATGGTTATCTATAAATTACATTTGGTAGAGTGATCATTTTCACAATACTAATTCTACCAATTCAAGGAGATAGAAGGTATTTCCACTTTCTGGTGTCCTCCATAAATGATTTCCCTAAATGTTTGATCTCTTCTTTATAAATGTCACTCACGACCTTGGGAAGGGTTTGTTTGTTTGTTTGTTTTTG
>NC_034591.1:21869820-21882320 GCF_900095145.1 Mus pahari
TGGCTTCATTTTCATTAAACTCTAAAAAGTCTTTAATTTCTTTCTTTATTTCTTCCTTGACCAAGGTATCATTGAGTAGAGTGTTGTTCAGCTTCCACGTGAATGTTGGCTTTCTATTATTTATATTGTTATTGAAGANCAGNCGTAGTCCGTGGTGATCTGATAGGATGCATGGGATAATTTCAATATCTTTGTATCTGTTAAGGCCTGTTTTGTGACCAATTATATGGTCATTTTGGAGAAGGTGCCATGAGATACTGAGAAAAAGGTATATCCTTTTGTTTTAGGTTAAAATGTTCTGTAGATATCTGTTAAATCCATTTGTTTCATAACTTCTGTTAGTTCCAATATGTCTCTGTTTAGTTTCTGTTTGTAGGATATGTCCATTGATGAGAGTGGGATGTTGAAGTCTCCCACTATTATTGTGTGAGGTACAATGTATTCTTTGAGCTTTACTAAAGTTTCTTTAATGAATGTGGATGCCCTTGCATTTGGAGCATAGGTATTCAGAATTGAAAGTTCATCTTGGAAGATTTTATCTTTCATGAGTATGAAATGCCCCTCCTTGTCTTTTTTGATAACTTTGGGTTGGAAGTCAATTTTATTTGATATTAGAATGGCTACTCAACTTATTTCTTCAGACCATTTGCTTGGAAATTTGTTTTCCAGACTTTTACTCTGAAGTAGTGTCTGTCTTTTTAACTGAGTTGGGTTTCCCGTAAGCAGCAAAAAGTTAGGTCCTGTTTATGTAGCCAGTCTGTTAGTCTATGTCTTTTTATTGGGGAACTGAGTCCATTGATATTAAGAGATATTAAGGAAAAGTAATTGTTGCTTCCTGTTATTTTTGTTGTTAAAGTTGGGATTCTGTTCTTGCAGCTGTCTTCTTTTAGGTTTGTTGAAGGATTACTTTCTTGCTTTTTCTAGAGTTTAATTTGGTCCTTGTGTTGGTGTTTTCCCTTTATTATCCTTTGAAGGGCTGGATTTGTGGAAAGCTATTGTGAGAATTTGATTTTGTCATGGAATTCTTTGGTTTCTCCATCTATAGTAATTGAGAGTTTTGCTGGATATAGTAGCCTAGGCTGGCATTTGTGATCTCTTAGGGTCTGTATAACATCTATCCAGGATCTTCTGGCCTTCATGGTCTCTGGTGAGAAGTCTGGTGTAATTCTAATAGGTCTGCCTTTATATGTTATTTGACCTTTTTCCCTTACTGCTTTTAATATTATATCTTTATTTAGTGCATTNATTGTTCTGATTATTATGTGTCGAGAGGAATTTCTTTTCTGGTCCAGTCTATTTGGAATTCTGTAGGCTTCTTGTATGTTCATGGGCATCTCTTTCTTTAGATTTGGGAAGTTTTCTTCTATAATTTTGTTGAAGATGTTCGCTGGCCCTTTAAGTTGAAAATCTTCATTCTCATCTAAACCTATTATCCTTAGGTTTGGTCTTCTTATTGTGTCCTGGATTTCATGGATGTTTTGGGGTTAGGATCTCTTTGCATTTTGCATTTTCCTTGATTGTTGTATCCATGTACTCTATGGAATCCTCTGCCCCTGAGATTCTCTGTTCTATCCCTTGTATTCTGTTGCTGATGCTCACATCTATGGTTCCTGATTTCTTTCTTAGTGTTTCTTTCTCCAGAGTTGTCTCCCTTTGGGTTTTCTTCATTGTTTCTACTTCCATTTTTAGATCTTGGATAATTTTGTTCAATTCCATCACCTGTTTGGTTGTGATTTCCTGTAATTCTTTAAGGGATTTTTGTGTTTCCTCTTTAAGGATGTCTACCTGTTTAGCAGTGTTTTCCTGTAATTCTTTAAGGGCTTCTACCTGTTTAGCAGTATTCTCCTGTATTTCTTTAAGTGAGGTATCAATGCCCTTCTTAAAATCCTCTACCTGAATCATGAGTTATGATTTTAAATCTGAATCTTGCTTTTCAGGTGTGTTGGTGTATCCAGGACTCACTGTGGTAGGCATACTGGGTTCTGATGATGCCGAGTGGTCTTGGTTCCTGTTAGTAAGATTCTTACATTTTCCTTTTGCCATCTGGTAATCTCTGGTGTTAGATGTTTTAGCTGTCTCTGGCAGGAGCTTATTCCTCCTATGATTCTTTAGCCTCTGACAGCACTCCTGGGAGTCCAACTCTCTCCTGAGTCCCAGTGGTCAGAGCACTCTCTGCAGGCAAGCTCTCCTCTTGCAGGGAAGGTGCACAAAAGTCTGGAGCTCAGATCCACCTCCTGATTCCTGGGTCAGAGCCCTTCCTGGAGGCTGACTCTCCTCTGGTGGGGAAGGTGCCCAGGGGTCTGGGTCTCAGCTCTGCCTCCTGACTGACGATAAAGGCCCGAAGGGACCCTGTCCAAGAAGCTCTGTTGTTTCTTCTGCCCATGTGCTCTCCTGCATAGACTGGTTTCAGTGATCCCAAGATCCTAGGTGTGCTAGGGCCTGCTGAGTTCATGCCCAAGATGGCGCGGGGCTGGTGCTGACTGGAAAGAACCCCATCCACTGGTCAGGCAGGTGTCTTTTGTCCCTGTTCCTGGTAGCACCAGACCCTCTGGGTTTTTTGGAACAGATGTTGCGTTCCACTTCTCCAGTGATCTCAAGGTCCTAGATGTGCTAGGGTGCCTCCAGCGTGGAGAGTCCTCTGGGGACCTTGGGTCGCTCTGCCGAGTTTGCACCCAAGATCCTATTTTCTGTTGATAATCATGGAGCACCACAGCAGAGAATCTCTAAAGAAGAGATATGCTTGGGCTTGTGGTTTTAGTCCAAAGTTTTATCCATTATCAGACTCCTTGCTAGAAGAGCTCTTGACAGTGTCTCAAATCACTTGGAGAGACATGAAGGAAGCCAGAGAAACATACCCAGACTGCTTTTATAACAGGCACGCTCTGGAGACCACTTATTGACTCATTAGATACACAATGGATGAACCTCTTCATCACGGCCGATCCCCAATTGCCTCTTCAGGGTACCCCTCATCCTGCCTCTTACTACTTTGGAATGAGATTGTATTCTGCATGGATTTCAGAAGGCAGCCCTACTCAGCTGTACCCTGTAGTAGTGATAACCCCTCTTACTACGGGTCTCTGTGGGCAGATTCTATTTAGGCATGGAGGTTATGTAGTCTCTAAGGCCCCATGGCTCCTTGAAGTTTGATAATATGCCCTCCTGTATTTTTATTGTATGCATACCAGATGCTAGCTTTAAGCAACGTGAAATTATGTGCTTCACTTTGCTGTCTCTGTCTCCTTTGCCCAGTAGAACCTACTGCAGCATCAACTGCACCGTGAAGTATCAGTATTGGACTTAACAGTATGGATCTTACAACTCCAACTAATAGAGCTGAATGGGGAAGATGTATATGTCTCTCCTGGAATAGCAGATCTGATTTAGAATGGACCAGGACTGTCACTTTTCCTTGTTTCTGATGCACCATGTGCAGAGGCCCCGTTGGCTGTTCAGCCAGGGCCCCAGACCTAGAGCAGACACAGCACGAGTAAAGGGCATTTGTACTCTGATTGACCTTGGGGGGTTTGCCACAATTATATTATTGATGTTAGTCTTCTTGCTTCCTATTGATAAATTTTTAAATAGCTCTGATGTTTAGAACATTACTAAAACCAAGGATATTAAACTGATACCTCAGATATCTGAAACTACCAGGATTACATTTATTAGTCGATTTGTTTTTACTTTGAAATGTTTGAAATATGAGATAGAAGAAAGCATATGAATAAGACTGCCATAAAGCTTTGGCTAGTCATTGGCTACTGTCACTATACAATGACTATCTAAAAATCTGTCCCAGGATCATCACAGAACAGTGCAGCACCACTGGGTTCCCTGAGGCACAGGAAAGGGTTAGTTAGCACTGCCATCTCCTGCAGTCCCAGTTCAGTGAGAGAGAGAGTGGGAGATACAGAGACACATAGTCACCATGGGAAGAAAGCAAGAACTGAGCAACAGACGAAGAAACAGAGACGGGACACAGGAGAAAGACAAGACAGACATGAAGACAGAGACAAAGATACAGAGAGAAGAGGGGGAGAGAAAGGAGAGGGGTAGATAGAGATAGAGAGGAAAGAAAGAAATTAGAAACCGGCAGAGACGGGACATAGAGACAGAAGAGTAAGACACACAGACACACAGAGAACGGAGGCAGAGGGGGCAGAGAGAAGGTGAGACAGACAAAGCACTAAGAGTGACAAAGGGCAGAGAGAGTAGAGGGAGGCAGAGACAGAACTAAAGCCACAGACAGAGATGAAAGAATAGAGATTAAGCTCTAGGCTAGTGTCTCACATGTACCTGCTCAAACGCCAAGGCTTGATTTGCAAGCACAACTAAGCCACAAGGTAAAACCACTGCAGGAAGTTTGAAGATGTACTGGTTGAAGGCCTAGAGAGATGACTTAAAAGTTAAGAGCATTTACTGCTCTTGCAGAGGACTGAGGTTCAGTTCCCAGCACCTACATGAGGACCTACAACCACCCCTAATGCCAGTTTTAGGGAATCCTGTACCCTCGTCTGGCCTCTATAGGTACATGGTTGCATATAGTACAGATATGAACATACAGACACATAAATAAAATATAGACATAAATAAAATTAATTAATAAATAAATAGATGATGATGATGATAGATGATAGATGTTTTTATTCATTTTCAATCTATCAGTAAACTTGGAGATCTCAGGTGGTGTGATTTGTGGCATGTCTTCTAACATTTGTGTAGGTCTAGAATGTAGGGGCATACCCACAGGCAGGCTACATCTCGGAATCCATTAGCTAGTCCACATTCATTGGTGTCACTGACTCTAGTTAAACAACCCTGGTGCATGAAATTAACAAGCTTATAGAGTCCAGGAACTCAGACAGACAAGAGCCTGCCATTCTCCTAGGGGCCCTTGGGCATCATCCCAGTGAAAGCCATGCCAGGTTCATCTTGCTAGCTCAGGAAAGGAGCCCAGCACCTGCACAGATGGGTGGTCTCCTGCCTCACACCCTGAAACTCAGCTCTCAGGTCAGGCAAGCCCAGCCTCTTGTACCTCTAAGGAACCTCTGTTCCTCATAGAAGTCTGTGGGATTGTGGCTTTTTCTTTTTCTTCATAGTCTGCTCATCCTCAGGAAGTTGACCCATTCATGCCCAGTCCATCACAAAACAGCTGCCTGAGTGCTAAGTGTTGCCATCCACTCTAAGTCCTGGAAGATGGAGGATGTGTGGCAGAGGGGCCCCAAGAGCAGCTCTTGGTTTCCCTTAGAAGACCCTGCCCAGCATTAAACTCAGCTCCACCTGGCCCCCAGGGTGTACCCATGTCAGATGAGGTTCTCAACTCTCACCAGCTCTTGCCACAGGCACAATCCAGGCAAGTGACCACCCTGCAGTAGGCACAGGTGGGTCTATGCCCTACTCCTCTGTTCTGAAGTGCTTACACTCTCTCTTACTGTTTACCTCCGATTTCACAAAACTACGGCATGGCATCAGCAAGGAAGAATATGGGGCATCATTTTGTAAGTTCAGAAAAGGCAGCCCTGATGCTCAGTGAGCTTGAGAAGGAGAGCAGAGGCATGGACCTTGACCTTCTGTCTTAACCCAGCTTCTATCCCCCAACACTTCGTCCAGGCATGGAGGACAACTGGCCCCTCATATGCTTTCTCCAGCCCCCTGAGCTGCAGGGAGCACTCATCTTTGCTGAGAGTCAGTGCAGGATCAAATGCTTTCTCTGTCAAACAGTCCTGACAGTGGGGTTATAGCCCCAACCCAGCCTTCTGATGCTCCCCCCTGCCTGTCAGCTCTCTTGGGAAATTCACACTTCACAGATTTGCATCCCTCTCAAGTACCATTTGTCACCCAGTCCAGGGGCACCCTGATAAAACAACAACTACATCTGACTGTGTCACATGTGCCAGGCTCCATGTTGAAAATGTATTCATTAACCTCATGGTATCATGACAGGGAGCCTACTATGGAAGCTCCCCGTGTGTCAGAGTTAGCTTCAGCTGTCAAGTTAACACAACGTGGAGTCACCTGGAAAGAAGAAATCTCAACTGAGAAAATGTCACCATCAGATTGGCCTGTATGAGGCATTTTATTACTTAATGGTTGGTGTGAGAACATCTGGTCTACCATAGGTGGTGCCATCCTTGGGCTGGTGGACCTGGATTCTGTAAGAAAGCAGACTGAGCAAGCCATGGGGAGCAAGCCAGTAAGCAGTACCCCTCTGTGGCCTCTGCATCAGCTCCTGCCTCCAGGTTCCTGCTTCCTGCCATGACTTCCCTTGATGATAGACTATAACTTGTAAGTGAAATAAACCCCTTCCTCCCCATGTTGCTTTTGGTCATTGTTTATCATAGCAACAGAGAACAAACTCGGAGATAGTGCATCCCAGTGTCACAGATAAGCAAACCTGGACTCAGAAAGTTCAATAAAATCTCTAGGCCACTGAGCTTGTAACTAAGGTAGCTGGCCTGCAAACCTCTGTGCGTCTGTTTCCAAAGCTTGTTTTGCTTGTCTTTCTACTACATTGAGAGAATATTTAGTCTGTTCTCCGCTATCAAATCATGAACTATTTCTGATGTCATGAAAGAACACAGGATTTTCATTTGTTGCTTTTATAGTCATAGCTGAAACTCACCATGTGGCCTGGGAACTCAGGATTCTCCCACCTCAGGCATCTAAGTGCTGGTTTTATGGACATGAGACTGCGTGTTGGCGAGATGGTGTTATTTATAGACACCTATGTGTAGACCCCTCAGACTTAGCATGAGTAATGCTAATGTGGGGCATGGAGGTACTTCAGATGAACCTTCAGATGCTGCTGCTGATCTCATCAGGTGTCCCTGATCCTGTTTCTTACTATTGACTGGTGTAGTCTGCCTACTTTTTTCATCTGTTGTGAAGGACTGTGACCTCTCTCTATTTGGAGATTGTAGTTTTCTGCCCTAGTCTGTGCATCTTTGCTTAGGATGGCTTGTGCGGTGCTGTCACTGATATCTAAGGCTGCCATGCCCCCTTGGAGAACTGGCCCTGTCCTCATTCTGCACAGCTGCACACCTCTCGGTTCATACCCCTTGTCTTGCTCTAGCACTGTCCACTAATCCAGCCAGAGCAGCTTCCTCTATTAGTATTTCCAAGACATAACTTTTCCCATCCTTTTACCCTCTCCCCATAACTTGTATTAAAGTATGTTTTTTTTTCTCAGTAACCATTGTTAGATCTTGCTTTTTCTTTTTAATTTGGCAACCTCTGACTTTTAAACAGATTGTTTAGATAAAGGATCTGCAAACTATAGCCCCAGAGCCAAATTCAGCTCACTGTCCAGTTCAGTAAATAAAATTTTATTGAAAAAGCATTGTGAGCATTTGTTATGTGTTGTCCAAGGCTGGCTTTGTAGAGCCCAAGTGGTTATTGTAGACTATAGCCTGAAAAGCCTGAAGCATTTTTGCCTGCCCCTTCCCAGGAAATATTTGCTGACTGCTGGTGCAGTGACCTTGGTGGTCTGCCCTAGATTGAACATCTGTTCTTCCTTTCACACTGCTTCCCAGCTGCCCCTCGCTTTAGTTTCTCCATCCTATCTGATCGCTGAAGTTGGTCATCACTCAACATCATTCTGCACCGAGCTTTTAGCCAGCTTTTCTTTTGCATAGCTGTGGTCACTCTATTTACAGTGAACATTTCTAATTTGTCACAGTTCACCTGTAAGTGAAACAGCACCTTACATAGAACATAAAACCCTCTTAGAGTATGTGTCCCTGGCTTTCTCACGCTCTGTCCTCCACTTCATTCCCATGTGTGCTTACATTCCATAACTGTTTTCAGAGAAGAACAATCAACTGTCTTTAGAGGAAGTGTAGAGCTGTGTGCTTTTAATCCTCAGTTCTTTTTGTTGGAGTGTGTATGCGTACATGTTCATACGTGTGTGTTTGTGTGTGTGTGTGTGTGTGTCTGAACAAGTGTGAGTGTACATTCGCATATATAACTACTGTGTGTGGAGTGTGTATGTGTGTGTGAGAGAGACAGAGAGAGACTGCATGTGGAGATCAGAGAGTAATGTCATATGTCTTTGATCACACTCCATTTTGTTTTTTTTTAAGACACAGTCTCTCATTGAACTTGGAGCTCACTGATTTAGCTAGACTACATGACCAGCAATACCAGGATCTTGTATCTCTGCCTCCCTCGAGCTGAGATAACTGGCTTTTGAAAAGCACCTGTCTTTTTACACTGGTGCTGAGAATTTGAACTCGGGTCCTCATGCTTGTCCAACCCCCATCTCTTAATTCTTGATCTTCGTTATAGAAAGAAATTTTCTGGTATATTCCTTTTCTTCCTGCCTGGAACAACTCTTTTTAATTTCTTATTCATTTATTTAGTTAGTTATTCATTCATTACTTAACCTCTTTAAAGATGATGTCCTGGTATATTTCCCAGGTTTTTCTCAAACTCACAGGCTAAATGATCACTTGCCTCAGCCTTCTGAATGCTAGAACAACTTACATGTGCTTATGGCAGGGCTATGGGAGCTGCCCCTCCCATAGCAAGGCTGATCTGCTTTCACATGGGTCAAGACACAGCTCTCCAGCTTCATCCACTACCTGTTGGTGTTCATATCTAAATTCTGTTGAACAGAGAAATCACATCTATTCATGCAAAAAAAAAAAAAAAAAAAACAGCTCTAACCTTAAAGGGAATAATGGAGTTTATTCTGGAGCCATTTTGAGTGACCATGGCCTGAAAATACAGATCTAGATACCATGACCAAGGCAATTCTTATAAATGAAAGCATTTCATTGTAGGCTGGCTTACGGTTTCAGAGGGTAAGTCCATTATCATCATGGTGGAGAGCATGGTGACATGGAAGCTGAAACAGTGCTAGAGAAAGAGCTGAGAGTTCTACATCCTGATTGGAACACAGGGAGCAACTCTGGGCTTGGTATGGGCTTTTAAAACCCCAAAGCCCACCCACAGTAACACACTTCCTTTAACAAGTCTATAAACCTGAATTCGAATCCTTTCAAATAGCACCACTCCCTGGTAACTAAACGCTCAAATATAGAAGCTTGTGGGAGCCATTCTTATTCAAGCCACCACGCTCCTTAAACATCTGTATCTTAGCTTTTATTTTTGCCCTTCAAATCATAAATATGTGTTGTATCTTCAGATACTGATTTACTTAAGTAAAATGCCCAGCGTTGCCTTCCTGTAATATACTGTAATCTAATATGAAGTGTTTTTAAAATACACTTTGCTGAGTGGGTTTGAAAGTCTTTGTCTTTTTTTTTTAACTAGTTCAGAAGCAAGGGAGTATCTATGGGTGGGTCACCGGTTTCCTTTAAATACTACTTCAGGTCCTTCAGTGGCTATGGTTCCACTTTGGACATAGTCTTCCTGGACCAACACTAGTATTTGCTTGGGAAATCATCAATTATATTTATATTTTCACTGTAACGGATTTTCACATCTTCTCATACATTATTATTTAATTTAATGGAGTGACACTTTATGTTTTGTTACTAAATACTGATTGGTACTCTTCTGGTTTTTATCCTTATCAATTATACATAAATTTGCATGTGTATTGTTCTCAAATACCCTGATGCTGTAGTTTATTTTATCTTTGTGTTTCTCTCCCTCTCTCATCTCTCTCCCTGTCTGTCTCTTTCTCCCTCTCTCATCTCTCTCCCTGTCTGTCTCTTTCTCCCTCTCTCGTCTCTCTCTCATTTGTTTCTACTCTCCTTGCCTTTTTTCTATATTTTAGAAAACATTGTAATGATTAAATTTGTTTTGCATTGTTTAGTCTCACCCCTGCCTTTCTTATGTCTCTGCCACCCTTACCACACATACTCTCCTTCCTGCAGGTTCCTCTCCACACTCATGTCTTTTTGTGCTATGAGACCTTTGATTTAACCAGCACTGTCTGGTGGCCATGCACTGGGAGCTATGCATTTTGCTCAGCTCACATATATCAGTTACAAGTGATGCAGTGATGGGGAAGGCGTGAGCCTCTTCCTCTACCCATGATTAGCTCTGGGCAGACCCAGTGTGGGTAGCCATCGCTGCCCTGAGATCATGTTTGCAATGGTTGTCATGCCCTGCAGTGAGCATTCCCTGTCTCCTCTCCTGTCTTCTGGTTCTTACGTTCTTTCCCCATCTCACTTCTTCAGTGTCCCTGAGTCTTCCAGAAGGTTCTAGAAGACTGTATCATCTCTACATTCAGTTTCTTTTCTAACTTTTCCTGAACTTTAATCTTTTCTCATGGCTGTGACCACAGCTATCCTTGTCCCTCTATTGCTTTAGCTGCATCTAATCTGGATATAGAGTGTTTTCTTACAGTGAGTGCTTAAGATTGGACTTTTACATTATGATGATTACTAATAATTTACTTTCAATATGTATGTGTATGCTTTGGGGACCCTTTACCAAAAAGATACATTGGAATTATGTATCTTTTTGACAATGTAATTCGTAAGTTAAAATTACTTATAATAAATTAATAAAGTACTAATTTGTAAATTAATTACGTTATAAATTTATAGTAATCATATCCTAGCAGTCAAAGCATATTTGAGAACTTTCTGGGTCTACTACTTGATAAATTTCCAACATAGAAATGAATTCAGAATTACTGAATGGTAATCTAAAATTGTGCCCTAGATTTTAGCTGCAGTATTGAAATACAAGTTACAAAATATTTATTAATGAATTTATTTACTTACTTACTTACTTACTTACTTACTTACTTACTTACTTACTTACTTACTGAGGGGTGGCATTTGCATGTCATGATGTACCTGTGAAGATCAAAGCACAACTTGCAGGACTCAGCTCTCTCCTCCTAATACATGGGTCCCACAGATTGAGTGTGGGTCCTCAGGCTTGGCAATAGGTACTGTTCAACCATCTCATTGGCCCTGAAACACTACATTTTAGTGTGGTTGTCCCATCTGCTTTTGAGAACATAATTTTACAAGTCTTGTGACTTCGTGAGTTTTTGCTTTATGTATTGTTGCTGGCTGCCTTGTTAGGTATCTAACTATAGTTAGGTGAACTATAGTTCAGGGCAGCCATGGTTTTCTGATAATTGCTTCATCGTTTGAGAATTATCTTCTTACACCTAGGATAGTGTTACTTTTTCTCCTCTCTTGGCCCTAGTCATATATCCCTCTAAGGTACATTTGGTTATTGTACAGAACAACCTTAGCCATTACCTCACACCTTTCTTAGCTGTTGGAGTTTAACTGAATTTTCCTACATTACATGTTTAAGCACTCAGCTGAAGGTTTAACTGTTCTCTGTGACAAGGCTCCCTTTAGTGCCATCACTGGGGATTTTAGGATTCCCAGAATGCTCTTTGCTACTGACGCCCTCTTCAGTTCCTCTGCACTTACATCCTGTGCATCTTAGTTCAACTTGTAATCCTCCCCGCGGTCATAGCTGCTGTTGGTTTTCACACCATTTTTGTTTGACCTACACATCTATTCATGTCTTGGGCCATCACTGAGAGCTACCCCCATGCTTTCCTTTCCTCTTTTAACAGTCAGTGCATGGGTGTCTGTGGCTGATAAACAACTTCAGCTCTTTTATCTTCATACAGATGAAAGTTTGAGCAAATTTGTAGATTAACATTTTCTTGCATTCTAAAGAAGATGAACCATTTTCTCCTCTCCTGTTGCCGGAGGCGACTCGTTCTTCAGCAGAAAACCTTCTTTCTTCTGATTGCTTTTAGCATTTTAGTATTTTCCCCATGATTCTGTTCTCACCATTCAAAAAAACACCTTCATTAGGAAGCGTATGGTTTCAGTCCCAAGTGCCATGGGGAGTTGGGTGCCTATATAATTCTTATGATGTCACTGAACAAAGTCTCATATTCAGGCCTGATACTCTATTGGACAGCCATGGGTGACACCTCAGTGCTTGAATGACACATTCCTTCAGTCTGGTGTCTGCAGCCCACTTCGTGTTAAGCTTCTTGGGCTTTTAAGATAGCTTTGCTGTGTGTATTTATTCAGTGGGCATGCCCTCAGTGAAGTCCATGCCCACACATGGATTAATTGACCTTAACATACAACTGTAGGCCCTCAGAAGGCGGTTGCTGCCGTTAGTGGATACAGCCTGCATTATTGATCCCATACGTATACATTTTGGAAATACAACTGTGTTGTCAGCTTTGTAGAAAACCATCCTGGTTTACCATGTTGCAGAAATTAGTAGCCATATAAGTCCAGAAACATTCGACTTAATTTTTTCTCATTTGTACAAGGTTAACACACTGTATTAAATATGTAGGGTCATAAACACTATGGTTTAATTGCAGAAAGTAATAAATTGCTTTCATAAAAAATGAAAAAAAAGAACGAAGTATCCACACTTTGGTCTTCCTTCTTCTTGAGTTCACCCAGGGATCCATCCCATATACCACCAAACCCAGACACTATTACATATGCCAGAAATATTTTGCTGACAAGACCCTGACATAGCTCTCTCTTGTGAGTCTATGCCAATGCCTGGCA
>NC_034591.1:21887320-21913225 GCF_900095145.1 Mus pahari
ACAACAGAGCTAAACAGACTAAAACAAAGACACCCCTACAACCAAGGCAGAGCAGGGAACACGGGCAACTGTGGAGCTGGTCACATGTATCATTTTGTCATTTCAGAATGTTGTAGGTAGCTTCACACAGAAGTTCCTTTGAAGACTGGCTTTTTCACTTACAGAATTCCCTTCATTTCCAACCTAGTCATTGCATGTCCCATCGGCACCATGCATCACTTGGTGGCATCCCATGGCCTCTGTGAGACAGCTGAACCTCATGTGTAGACAAGTGTCTGGGCAGTTTCAGCTGAGCTGTTGTAAGTGATGCTTCTATAGTCATTTATGAAGAGTTGTATATGTACATATGTGTGTGTATATATATATGTGTGTGTGTGTGTTTGCCTTGTGTCTCTTCATGGCCTTTGCTATGGGAAATGTACATGGGACACAGAGAAGACAGCCAGCCAACAAGAAAGACAATGTTGTATTCATAGGGAAAATGAGGTGTGAGCCAGCAGAAAGTTCTAGCAGAACAACACAACAGTGAAGTAGTAAGAAGGCAGCTGCCAGGGCAAGGACAAGCATGGGCCACAAGGGGCAGGACAAGGCCTTGAGCAAGAGCAGCCTAGGGAGAAGGAAGGACACACAGCTATGGAGGGCATACTCTTAGCCCGTCCTCTGAACTTCTTCCTAGTCAGATTTTGATTGACTGCATGCAGAAGAGCCTCAGATCTCAGACACATTCACTAGAGTTGAAATGTTCCAGTAGAGCATGTGTCCTTGTTTTATGTTGGAAAATCTGGGTATATGCCCAGGAGTGGAATAGCTGGGTCCTCAGGTAGTACTATGTCCAGTTTTCTGAGGAACCGCCAGACTGATTTCAACAGTGGTTGTACCAGCTTGCAATCCCACCAACAATGGAGAAGTGTTCCTCTTTCTCCACATCCTTGCCAGCATCTGCTGTCACCTGTGTTTTTTATCTTAGCCATTCTGACTGGTGTGAGGTGGAATCTCAGGGTTGTTTTGACTTACATTTCCCTGATGACTAAGGGTGTTGAACATTTCTTTAGGTGCTTCACAGCCATTTGAGTTTTCTCAGTTAAGAATTCTCTGGTTTTCCACACTTTTTGATAGGGTTATTTTTTCTCTGGAGTCTAACTTCTTGAGTTCTTTGTATATATTAGGCCTCTAACAGAGGTAGGATTGGTAAAAATCTGTTCCCAATCTGTTGGTTGCTGTTTTGTCCTATTGACAGTATCCTTTGCCTTACAGAAGCTTTGCAATTTTATGAGGTCCCATTTGTCGATTCTCAATCTTAGAGCATAAGCCACTGGTGTTCTGTTCAGGAAATTTTCCCCTGTGCCCATGTGTTTGAGGCATTTCCCCACTTTCTCTTTTATTAATTCAGTGTATCTCATTTTATGTGGAGGTCCTTGAGCCACTTGGACTTGAGCTTTGTAAAAGAGATAAAAATGGATCAATTTGCATTCTTTTACATGTTGACCAGCACTTGAACCACCAACATTTGTTTAAAATGCTGTCTTTTTTCTACTGGATGATTTTAGCTTCTTTGTTAAAGACCAAGTGACCATAGGTTTATGGGTTCATTTCTGGGTCTTCAATTCTATTACATTGATTTACCTGTCTGTCTGTGTACCAATTCCATACAGTTTTTATCACCATTGCTCTACAGTACAGCTTGAGGTCAGGGATGCTGATTCCACCAGAAGTTCTTTTATGGTTGAGAATAGTTTTCACTATCCTGGGTTTTTTGTTGTTCCAAATGAAACTGAGAACTGCTCTAACTCTGAGAAGAATTGAGTTGGAATTTTGATGGGGATTGAATTGAATCTGTAGATGCAAGATGGCCATTAATCCTGCCAATATTATTAATATATTAATATATTAATAATATATTAATTAATTATTAATAATATATTAATTAATTATTAATTAATATATTAATATATTAATAATATATTAATATTAATAATATTAATATATTAATCCTGCCAATCCATGAGCATGGAAGATCTTTCTATCTTCTGAGGTATTTTTCAATTTCTTTCTTCAGAGACTTGACGTTGTAGTTGTAAATATCTTTAACTTATTTGATTAAAGTCACACTAAGATATTTTATATTATCTGTGACTATTTTTGCTGAAATTGTAGGAGTTCTCTGGTGGAATTTTTGGGGTCACTTAAGAATACTATCATATCATCTGTAAATAGTGATATTATGGCTTCTCCTCTCCAGCTTGTATCCCTTTGACCTCCTTTTGTTGTCTAATTGCTCTAGCTAAAAAGAACTATATTGAATAGGTGGGGAGAGAGTAGGCAACCTTGTCTAGTTCCTGATTTTAGTGGGATTGCTCAAGTTTCTCTACATTCAGTTTGATGTTGGCTACTGGTTTTCTGTATATTGCTTTTACTATGTTTAGATATGGGCCTTAAATTCCTGATTTTCCAAGACTTTTATCATGAAGGGATGTTGAATTGATTGTCAAATGCTTTTTCAGTACCTAATGAAATGATCATGTGGGGTTTTTTTTCTTTGAGTTTGTTTATGTAGTAGATTACATTGATGAAATTCCTAAATATTGATCTATCCCTGCATCCCTGGGATGAAGCCTACTTGATCGTGGTGAATGATCATTTCGATGTGTTCTTGAATTCGGTTTGTGAGAGTTTTATTGAGTATTTTTGCATCAATATTTGTAAGGGAAATTGGTCTGAACTCTTTCTTTGTTGGGTCTTTGTGAGGTTTTGGTATCAGCATAACTGTGGCTTCAGAGAATAAATTGGGTAGTGTTCCTTCTGTTTCTATTTTGTGGAATAGTTTAAAGAATATTGGTACTAGGCCCTCTTGGAAGGTCTGATAGAATTCTATACTACACATATCTGGTTCTGGGCTTTTTTTGGTTGGGAGATTTTTTAATGAATACTTCTATTACTTTAAGGGTTATGGGACTGTATAAATGACTTATCTGATCCTTATTTAACTTGGATACCTGGTATCTGTCTAGAATATTGTCCATTTCATCCAGATTTTCCAGTTTTCTTGAGTATAGGCTTTTAAATTAGAATCTGATGATTTTTTGAATTTCCTCAGTTTCTCCCTTTTCATTTCTGGTTTTGTTAATTTGCATACTGTCTCTGTGCCCTCTGGTTAGTCTGGCTAAGGGTTCATCTATCTTGTTGATTTTCTTGAAGAACCAGCTCCTGGTTTTGTTGATTCTTTGCATAGTTTGTTTTGTTTCTATTTGGTTGATTTTACCCCTAAGTTTGACTATTTCCTGCCATCTATTCCTCTTGGATGTATTTGCTTCTTATTATTCTGGAACTTTCAGGTGTGCTTTGAAGCTGCTAGTCTATGTTCTCCCCAGTTTCTTTTTGGAGGCTCTCAGAGCTATGAGTTTTCCTCTTAGCACTGCTTTCATTGTGTCCCATAACTTTGGGTATGTTGTGCCTTCATTTTCACTAAATTCTAAAAAGTCTTTAGTTTCTTTCTTTATTTCTTCCTTGACCAAGTTACCATTGAGTAGGGGGTTGTTCAGCTTCCATTTGTATGTGGGCTTTCTGTTGTTTTTGTATTGAAGACTAGCCTTAATCCATGGTGATCTGATAGGATGCATGGGATTATTTCAATCTTCTTGTATCTGTTGAGGCCTGTTTTGTGACTGATTATATGGTCAATTTTGGAGAAGGTACCATGAGGTGCTGAGAAGAAGGTATATTCTTTTGTTTTAGGATGAAATGGTCTATAGATATTTGTTCAATCCATTTGGTTTATAACTTCTGTTAGTTTCACTGTCTCTCTGCTTAGTTTCTGTAGGCTTCTTGTATGTTTATGGTCATACATGGCTTCTTGTATGTTTCTTGTGTATCTCTTTCTTCAGGTTATAGAAGTTTTCTTTTATAATTTTGTTGAAGATACTGGCCCTTTAAGTTGGGAATCTTCACTCTCTATACCTATTATCCTTAGGTTTGGTCTTCTCATTGTGTCCTGGATTTCCTGGCTGTTTTGGGTTAGGAGCATTTTGCATTTTCTTTGACTGTTGTGTCAGTGTTTTCTATGTTATCTTCTGCACTGAGATTCCCTCTTCTATCTCTTGTATTCTGTTGGTGATTCTTGCATCTATGACTACTGATTGCTTTTCTAGGTTTTCTAATTCCAGGGTTGTCCCTTTGTGATTTCTTTATTGTTTCTACTTCCATTTTTAGATATTGGATGGTTTTGTTCAATTCCTTTACCTGTTTGGTTGTGTTTTCCTGTAATTCTTTTTTTATTAGATATTTTCTTTATTTACATTTCAAATGTTAACCCCTTTCCTAGTTTCCCTTCCAAAATCCTTCTATCCCCTCCCCTTTCCCACTGCTCACCAACCCACCCACTCCCACTTTCTGGCCCTGGCATTCCCCTACACTGGTGCATAGAGCCTTCACAAGACCAAGAACCTCCCCTCCCATTGATGACCAACTAGGCCATCCTCTGCTACATATGCAACTAGAGCCAAGACTTCCACCTCTTTGGTTGTTGGTTTAGTCCCTGGGAGCTCTGGGGGTTACTGGTTATTTCATATTGTTGTTCCTCCTATGAGGCTACAAACCCCTTCATCTCCTTGGGTCCTTTCTTTAGCTTCTCCATTGGAGACCCTTGTGCTCAGTCCAATGGTTGACTGAGAGTATCCACCTCTGTATTTGTCAGGCCCTGGTGGAGCTTCTCAGGAGACAACTATAACTTCAGTCTGCAAGCACTTGTTGAAATCCACAAAAGTATCTGGGTTTGGTGATTGTATATGGGATGGATCACCAGATGGGACAGACTCTGGATGGTCATTCCTTCAGTCTCTGCTCCACACTTTGTCTCTGTAACCCCTTCCAAGGGTATTTTGTTCCCCCTTCTAAGAAGGATCAAAGTATCTCCCTCTTCTTGAGTTTCATACGGTTTGGGAATTGTAACTTTGGTATTCCAAGCTTCTGGGCTAATATCCACTTACTAGTGAGTGCATATTATGTGTGTTATTTTGTGATTGGGTTACCTCACTCAGGATGATATTTTCTAGTTCCATCCATTTGCCTAAGAATTTCATAAATTCGTTGTTTTTAATAGCTGAGTAGTACTCCATTGTGTAAATGTACCACATTTTCTGTATCCATTCCTCTGTTGAGGGACATCTGGGTTCTTTCCAGCTTCTGGCTATTATAAATAAGGCTGCTATGAACANAGTGGAGCATGTGTCCTTATTACATGTTGGAGCATCTTCTGGATATATGCAAGGAGGGGTATTGCTGGGTCCTCGGGTAGTACTATGTCCAATTTTCTGAAGAACTGCCAAACTGATTTCCTGAGTGTTTGTGCCAGCTTGCAATCCCACCAACAATGGAGGGGTGTTCCTTTATGTAATTCTTTAAGGGTTTTTTGTGTTTCCTCTTTAGGGGCTTCTACCTGTTTACCTGTGTTCTCCTGTATTTCTTTAAGGGAGTTATTTTTGTCCTTCTTAAAGTTAATCATGAAATGTGATTTTAAATCAGAGTCTTGCTTTTTCAATGTGTTGGCGCATCCAGGGCTTGCTGTGGTGGGAGAACTGGGTTCTGATGATGCCAAGTAGCCTTGGTTTCTGTTGCTTATGTTCTTACACTTTCCTCTCGCCATCTGGTTATCTGTGGTGTTAGCTGGTCTTGCTGTCTCTGACTGTGGCTTGTCCCTCCTGCAAGCCTGTGTGTCAGTACTCCTGGGAGACCAGGCCTTTCCGGGCAGAATTTGGGTATGGAGAGCAGTGGCATAGGGTCACCTCCTCCAGGACACAGATGAAAACTGGAAGGATCCTGTCCTGGCTGTTCCTTGGTTACTGTGTCCTGATGGCTCTGGTCCCTCTTGGGCCAAGAACTTGGGCCGAAGTGGTAATGTCGCCTGTGCTCTCAGCTGTGTCAGTGCTCCTTGGAGACCAGCTCTCTCCTGGCAGGATTTAGGTATGGAGACCTTGGGACAGGGTCAGCTCCCTAATTTTCCTAAGAACAGTATCTCCCTACCCACTGCCATTCTGAAGGCCAGCCTGTATCCCATGTGCCTCGTTTGGAGACCTCAGGATCTCTAGAAGCACAATGTCGTTGGCACTAAAGTACTGTTTGCTTTTGCCGCTGGATCTTTCTCTCTTTTCCCAAATGATTCCCTGTCCACTACAATGCTCCAAAAATTGGTTCAGTGGCCTGTACCAGGTCAGACCCTGCATTGATCTATTCCACCCATCTTACTTTGGAGGCTCACTTCCATTGGCAGCCACCACGCATAACCCCATACAGTGCATTCTTCATTACCTGTCTTCCCTCATCTGCACCACATTCCTATTATGTGAAAGTTTTCTGCTTTAGGATTAGAGGGGAAAGTAAGACATTGCATTAGCATACTGACAGTCAGAGAGACAGTAGTATGGCAAGGACTGCAATGACATTCAAGCCCACCAGGCTACGTGGGGTCCACTCTTTCAGGTCTCAAAGGAAGGGCAACATTTTCAGGCCACTTGATTGGTAAGTGGTCTGCAGCCAGGCTGTTACCTGGACAGGAGGTGTGGGAAGCATTCTGGGGAAGGAATGTGTGACTCTGGGCATGGGGTGGAAAGGTACATTTAGTTAAGGTGTATACATTATTAAGGTGTACGCTTTATTTAAATAAGGGATGTCCCATCACCACTACCCCTCTGATGTCCTGGAGTCTGACAGCTTGAAGTCTGTAAACTTTCATGGGGCAGGACAGAGTGAGAATGGTGTCCACTATTTTCTGGAATCCAAGAACCTGGGGAGTATCTCCCGGGTTAGACCAGCTCTCAGTGGACTTGCCAGCTCCTCTACAGCAGCCATGAGACAGAGGCTGCTGCAGACAGACATGGCCTGATTAGCCCATAGCTAAAAACCTAGCTGTATCCCAAGAAAGTTAGCCTTCTGTGCAAGCTGCTGGGCATCCCTCTGCTCGGGGCATCTGCCCTCAGAATTGCACTGAGTGTGAGAGTGAGGGTGACGAGAGTGGAGGTGACGAGAGTGGAGGTGATGAGAGTGGAGGTGATGAGAGTGGACGTGACGAGTGGAGGTGACGAGAGTGGAGGTGACGTGGGGTTTCTCTTTACGCTAGAGTAAATGAAAGCAGATCCAGCCTACAAGGAAGGGCTCTACCCAGAACTGGGTAGGGCATGATGACGTTTCCTGAGATTCTGTGTCCCCTTTTCTCATGGGTATCCCTTTGAATTTTCTTTACTGTTTATAGGCTTAGAAATATTCTCCTGCCTCGGGAGATCAAAAGAGACCTCTGGAATTTGGGGGCTCCAGAAGTTTGGAAACTGTGCTTATTTCCTGGTTTCTCTATTTTAAACACCAACTACTTCTAACTCCCCTCTGCAGTGAGCCCTGGCTTATCACTCTCTCATAAGCCAGAAGATGTTCATCAAACTGCACAGAAGGTAGACAGTGTGCCAATCTTGCCTCCAGTTCCTTGTTTCTTAATGCAGACACAGAGTTAAGGCCCCCAGAGGATCCCTAGCCATACCCTGCAGGAACTTCAGAACTTCAAAGATCTTTTTGTCCTGCAGGGCTTTCTCATCATGACCAGTGACCATGTGCCCTCATTAGTTCTGGGCTAGATTTAGTTTAGATGGAAATATAGACTCCTAATTTAATCAGTAACCAGGTAGCCATGGAGATAATATCAATCAAGCCTCTGGCGTCCTGATAAGCCTGGTGAGTGCTTAAAGTAATGCAAACAGGGCCTGTAAATTGTCAATAAGGCTTTGCCAGCAGGCCTGTGCATAAGCTGCTGTGGCCTCTGCTGCTTATTAGGATTCAGAAATTCGAAAAACAGGAAGCCCAGGCTTTGTCTCAACACTTGCTTTTTCTCTTCTCTTTTGCAGGTATACCAACACTCCCACACTGGATATTATGTCCTGAGCAAAATTCCTCATGGGTA
Source organism: Mus pahari (assembly GCF_900095145.1). Classification (NCBI taxonomy): domain Eukaryota; kingdom Metazoa; phylum Chordata; class Mammalia; order Rodentia; family Muridae; genus Mus; species Mus pahari. Next base: position 21,895,257 of record NC_034591.1, read on the forward strand.
AGATGGATCTTTCTTTTTCTCTCCCTTGGGAATCGGCAGAACAAAGTTAGACAGAGAACATTAGGGTCTGCCTGGCTCGTGGGACAGGAGCAGGGCCCCACAGAATGGAAAAGCCTCATAGCTCTTCTTTTGACGATAGGTCTGAGCTTGCAGCGGTCACTTAGTCCAGCTGCTGGCACCTCTGTGAAGCTTCCTCCTCTTCCTTCTTTGATTCTGTGGAGCACAACCACCTGTGCCCCGACTCGGGGTGTACATGACTCATGTGAACCTGCTCTCCAGGGCAGCTTTATGGTTCTTTCCTCACTACTATGAAGGAAGCCCCTTACTTCCACAGGTGACTTCAGGAACAAAGCTTTGTGGAACTGCTTGGACACTGTGGTCATAGATCCCACAATGCATTGGCAGAGGAAAGTAAATGAGTCAGTCAGTTATGGTCATGGATAGAAAGAGCTGGCTCTGCACAGCAGTCCAAGACATGGTATGTGCTTGTGATTTATGCTTTTCCCTGGTAATTGTGTTCCCAGAAGCAAGTTCTCAGTGCTTTTCACCCAACTTCATGTTGTTTCATGACCTTGAATGATATTACTAAACCTACCTGGTCTTGCAAAAGTATATAAACTTGGGAACGTAACTCAGCTGTCAAGTTACTTCACGAGCATTAATGAAGCCCTGGGTTTAATCCTAGTACTGGATAAACCTGGCATGGTGACACAAACCCATAATCCCAACACTTGGAACACGGAGGCAGGAGGATCGGAAGTTCAAAGTCATTCTCAGGTACACATACTTTTGCAGTCAGCCTGTGCTATACTTTGAGACCCTGTATAAAAACTATGACGCACATGGCTTGCAGACCAAGGATACACATGAAAAGGAAACTCTGAGCAGGAGTGTTGGCAGGTTTTCAGTTCTGGGTAGGCACACTTTATTGCATTACCAATTGCCTCCCACTGAGCACCACGGGGCTCCAGTAAAGTTTGGTGAGTGAAGCCCTCGCTTTAGATTAAGAGATAGCTTCTGTGCTGACCTTAGGAGACAGGAGTGATTGTGTCCTTTCTCCCTTCCCCCTGCCTACTTCTCCCTCTGCCCCCTCCCATCCCGGAGTCTCCATCATTTCTTCTGGGCATCTTGGTCCCATTGTCTCTTCCATTCCCTACTACAGAGCACTGAGAATAGATTCTCGGGAAGAGATAGAGCTGAGCTGTCAGCCTTGTCACGCAGCTCCTGCAAATGTTGAGTTGAGACATTTTCCCAACAAATTTCAATAAACTGCAGGAGGTGCTAAACCACATGGTTCTGGAAAAGCTTTAGCCACAGTGTGAATGTTTATCATTGCTACAGTCTGTTTTCCTCTAAGCCTAGCTAGAATACCAGCATGTCTTTAGAAAATAAACCTGGTGGAAATAACTTCATTTGCACTTCAGACAAAGAGGTCTGTGTGGGTATAAAGAACAAAGGTGTTTGACAGGGCCTGTGGATTTATTCACAGTATTAAACCAAAGAAACTGAAAGCAACTGGACATAGAGACATTTTGTGGTTAAGAGCACTTGCTGCTCTTCCAGAGGACTGGAATTCAGTTCCCAGCACCCACAGGAAGCAGCTCACAAAGGTCTATATATCTAGCCATAGGATATCCAACTTCCTCTTCTGGCTTCTGTGCGTACCTGTACTTAGTAGCATATACACACATAGACACATATGTAGACACAATCTAAAACAAGAAAATAAATCTTTTAAAAGTGCAGTATTCACAGAATCTCTCCTTAAAGCATATTATAGCAGAAACTCAGATGCGGCTCAGGAGACAGGAGTCGCCCTATTCACCTAAAAGCAGACAGACACCCTCAAAGGTCATAGCACCCAAGGAAAAGCTGGTGCAGTGAGGCTCATCCCTATTCTGGGAGCAGTGGATGTGACGGGCATGCTGGATATTTCATGCCATCTTACATAAATTTATAAAATTCAAGGTTCTGCACACCATTTACACCTATCATAATTAAGATTCTACTGTGTCTGGGAGGATTTAGGAGAAATGGATTCCAAGAGAATGAGTTTTAGGAAAAGCACCTTACAAGTCTAAGGGCGATGGAGAAGGCTAGGCTCTGGGCTCATCAACTTACAGCCTTGGTATCTACCATTCACTTCCTACATGAGCTCAACAGCCGTGAGTGTGTGTGTGTGTGTGTGTGTGTGTGTGTGTGTGTGTGTGTGTGTGTACATGTTATGGGTACATGTGTGAGAGAGAGTGTGTGTACATGTGCACATGTGTACATGCATGTGGAGGCCAGATTCAATTTCAGTCAGTCACTGTCTACCTTGTTTTCTTAGGACAGGGTCCCCTAGTATCATGCCAAGTAGGCAGTGAACCCTAAGTGCCCGTCCCAATCCCCCCAGCACTGCTATTGCAAGGCTGCAAGACCATGTCCAGTTTTTTTTAAATAGGGTTCTAGGGATCCAGCTAAGGTTCAAGGCTTACAGAAGCAAGCACTTTCCCGACTGAAACCTCTCCCCAGAGTCTGCCTTAGGTATTCGTAACTGAAGAGAATTGTAATGCCCTGACTGTGTTGCATGCATCGTGACCCATGTCTGTGTTGTGTTCAACTGTAGGCATTCTTCTCAGCGTAAAAACTGAGAGCCCAGAGAGGCTGAGTCACCTGCCTAGCGCCTCACAGCTAGAATCCCAGTGCAGAGCTGGTTGGCTTCTAAGTGCATGCCCCTAGTGTCACCTCTTTGGAAGAATTCAAAAGCAGGTTTGATGTCACATTGCAGAGCACAAGCATTAGAGCTAGACGTCAGATCTCTAGTGAGGCCAGCATCCTGTGCTGTCTTCACTTCAGCCCATGCTGAGTCCACTGAAAGTTGAGATCCCATCTTCCTAAACTTCCTCCTCTGCCCTGGTGGGAATTCATGCATTAACCAGTTTCCAGTGCTGCCAGGGCTTCATCTGTGTTGATGGCACAGGGGATCTCTGGATTAAGCCACCTTTCAGCCTGCAGCTTTTGCAACCTCAACCTTCAAAAGGCCTTCTTTGCCCTCCAGCAGGTGGCAGAGTATTACATAGCCCAAGATTGTATGGCTTATGCTCCAAGTAGGTTCTAATAGAAGGTAACCACATTTACCGTATAAAACCCAAAATATCTATTAAAATATTTAAATTTTACATTGCTCATGTATAAAATACTTTGTTCTTTATGCTTAGGGGAAATTAAAATTTTATTTTTAATGTATGTGGATGTTTGCCAGCATGTGTATATGTGTGCCATGCCTCGTGCCCTCGGAGGGCAGCAGCCTTCAGGTCCCCTGGACCCGGAGGCACAGGTTGCAGCTGCAGGGAGATAGATGTAGCTGCTGGCGACCAAACTTTAGTCTTCTGCAAGAGTAGCTAGTGCTGCTAACCACTGAACCACCTCTCCAGCCCATGGCTTTAGGGTGTTTTGTTTCATTTTGTTTTGTTTGAAGGGGTCTTGTGTGGCGCAAGTTGGCCTTAAGCTTTCTGTGCAGCTATGGCCTTGAATTTATGGACCCCCTGACTCTCTCCAACTTCCAAGTGCTAGGGTAGCAGGTGTTCACCACTGTGCTGGTAAATTATCCTTAGTAATTCTGAGGATGCAGATCTCTGCTCGTCCCACAAATCCCCACATTTCCTTCCAGTGTTCTCCCCTTTGTATTTGACCCAGAGGCTATCCCAACTTCAGGATGAGAGGATCTGTCACTTAAAATGTGAATTTTCAGCTAGCCACAGAAGGGTCAAGTGAGTATCAGTGCCTGCTAATTCCTAGCGCCATTCTTATTTCACCAACAGAAGGGACTGGATCCCTCTCTGTCTCTATTCTGTTGCACATCTCTGCCCCACGTGGTTAGCTTGTGTGCTTTGGGGCTGTGTTGGTGGAGCCAGAAAGAACTCAATTCATGATGCAGCAAAAGCTATGGTGAGGGTTTCAAACAGCTGAGCCTGCATTTATTCAGTGTCCTAGTACCTAGGGAAGGTCTGTTTGACATAGCAAGGTTTTCAAAGACTATATTCTTGAGGGACATGGGCCTTTTACTCACAGTGTTTATTTGAATAGAAATAAAGATGGTTGTTTTAACATAACGTATTTCACTAGAAGTTTTTATGTTAGAATTTTCACTAAATAAGTCAACTTTCTATAGTGGATATTGGCCACATAATGTTCTCTACAAGGGATTAATTATGTTGAGGCTAGAGTGATGGCTCAGTAGTCAAGAGCACATGCTGCTCTTCTAAAGAACCTGAGTTTCGCTCCCGGTCCCCACATTGGGATGCTCATAAGCATCTGTTAGCACAGCTCCAAGGGATCTGATGCCCTCTTCTGGCATCACTGAGAGCCTGTACTCACATGCACATAACCACACATGGTTGCATAATAAAAACAAAAAGTCATTCTTAGAATCATCAGCTATGTTTTCAAACAAGTTTTGGTACAATTTGTCTCTTCATCATTTTTCTGGCATGATGTTTTCCTTGAATTTGTTTGGTCTTTGGACTTAGTTCATTAAAAAGTGTGTGTGTGTGTGTGTGTGTGTGTGTGTGTGTGTGTGTGTTTACCAAAGAGACAGGGAGAGGAAGGGAGGGGAGAGAGGGAGGGAGAAGAAGAAGAGGGAGAAGGAGGGACCAGAAGAGGGAGAGGGAGAGAGAGAAAGAAAGAACAGTGAGGATAATTTGCTATCTATTAGGGTTATCCTGAAAGTCCCATGAAGAAACAAAAAGATCAACTGATACTAAAGCAGAAAGAAGTTCAATAAAATTGGGCAGCCACCTCATCAGGAAGCTGTGGTACTTTGGGGGTCTGACAAACTCAGAACAGTAATAGAGGAGAAGCTAAAATGTGTATTAAAGGTATTATTTAGATGTCAGGCCATTCTCTGTGGATAACAGCATACTAACTTTGCTCAGGTACAAAAACTATATTGCTTTAGAATTGGGGTTGACTTTTTAAAGCTGTGATGTGTTTGTATGTAACTGAACCATAGGTCATTCTGCCTGAAGACTCTCTCTCCCTTTGGAGATGAGGGTGCACACAGATTTTGTTTATTTAGGAAGTAGGTACCAGGAGGAGAGCAGTGCTCCCCCAGAGCAGTGCTCCCCCAGAGCAGTGCTCCCCCAGAGCAGTGCTCCCCCAGAGCAGTGCTCCCCCAGAGCAGTGCTCCCCAGAGACTATTGAGCAGCTCACACTGGCATCCACACTTCAGCTCTTCAGTGACAAAAATATAAGGTCAGCCCTCAGCCTGCTGACTGGCCAGGTTCTGCTTTCCTCCCATAGGTCGTGGTTTCCAGAGAGAGACAGAGACAGAGACAGAGAGGCAGAGACAGAGACAGAGAGACAGGGAGGCAGACAGAGACAGAGACAGAGGCAGAGAGACAGAGAGACAGGGAGGCAGACAGAGACAGAGACAGAGAGGCAGAGACAGAGAGACAGGGAGGCAGACAGAGACAGAGACGGAGACAGAGACAGAGAGACACAGAGAGAGAATACCCAGCCCCAAGCCTCTGGAGAACGAAGAACAAGAAACACAATACAGGTCAGAAAATACTTGTTGAAATGCTATATTATTGTTGACACCACAATAAGCAACAGAGCTCAGATGGGGCATTGTTTCAGTTTATCTGTTAATCTTTGAGACAGGGTACTACAGTGTAGCCAATGCTATCCTTGAACTCAACATCCCCCTGTCCCATCCTCCTAACTGCTACAAGTAAGGGCTGCTACCACCTCCAGGCTTGGCTGCTATTCTTGAGAACTTAAAATTTTGTTTGGGAGCTAGAGAGATGGTTCAGTGGTTTAGAGCACTGACTGCTCTTCCAAAGGTCCTGAGTTCAAATCCCAGCAACCACATGGTGGCTCACAACCATCTGTAAAGAGATTTGATGCCCTTCTTCTGGTGTGTCTAAAGACAGCTACAGTGTACTTAGATATAATAATAAATAAATCTTTAAAAACATGTTTGAAAGGAGATACCAATCTGTGTAACAGCACATGATAAAGTAACTCCGAGGACAGCCTTGCTTCTGATACACAAAGCTTCCTTCCAAATCAAGAAGGAAGAGAGAGCTGTGCACAACTCAAGGTGAAGCCTGAATTGAGCTGAGCCTTGTGGCTCAGTCAGTTTTCTTGGAGTTTATTCTACTAGATAAGACATGAAAAGATGTTGGAGGCCTAGTAAAGTCATTGTCAAGCTTGGCCTCTGCAGGGAATCCATGCTGGCTGGAAGATGTGAGTGCAGCCAGGCACAGGGATAGCTGCAGAGCTGGGAGAATTATAGGATGTGCTTGGAAAATGAGTCACTTAAACCCCTGCCTGGTGTGGTTTATTTGCATGATAAGAACACTCCAGACATGTTGAGCATAAGAAAGGCAGTATAAGTTCTTAGCAAGACTTAGCACTTGTGCATGGAGTAGATGAAAGACAGTAGAGATGAGAGACTTACATTCAGTTAGGGGTTTGCATACAGTGTGTGGTCCTGTGGGCATGGACCATGGGAGGGTTCAGTAGTGTGAAGGTCAAAAGCATTGTGCCTATGAATGGGTGGCTGGTGTTCTCTTGGAAAATGAAGACAGATGTTAAGTGTTTGTGTCCCATGGCCTCCTAAATAATCCTTGACGACCTGTCCCCAATTGTGAGTTGATCCCAGTGCATAGAAAAAACAGGGCTAGCAAGTTTAGGAAGGCATATGGAGAAGTCTCTGGATCCATGTCTGCTATTCTGGGCCTGCCATGTCTCCTTTCTGAAGATTTCTTGTCACTGGGACCCACCTGGTGCACACTTCTAGCTTTGCAAAGTGAGCAACCATCAAAGCTCCCAGGACCTGCATCACTAGATTATTCCTACCCTTAGACAAATGCTACTAACATGAAAGCAAACTGGAAAGATACTCTTAAAATGGCGTGCATTGGAGGCGAGTCCTACTGGGATTTCCAGAACCACGGACAGCTCACCACACTCTGTGAGCCCTGGACTATGGCTTCTCCCTCCTTTCTTCCTTGAGGATCTTTTGTCTGTGTAGCCACCACTAGCCAGCCACCACACCTGTGTGAGCACAAAAAGAGTCTGCCACTCTAGACACAGTTACTCCATCCGGAGCTATATGTTAATGAGGTCATCCGAAGTGTGTACCTTCATCTATAGAAAGCACTGCAGGCTCTGTAGGGGCACATGCATTCTACAAGGCAGCCTTTCCTAAGACTTCCCAGGTCTTGTCTTTCCCTCAGGCTCCACCTAGTGGGATGTAGTCTTAACTTCAGCCTGCATTTCAGAATCTTAGCACTGGGAACCTGTTACAAGTCAGTGTGACAATGGATAGATATGATGTTCCCCATTGCTTCGAGCTCCCAATACCTTAACTTCCAGCTGTTATTGATGTAACCTGGAAATGAAAGCTAAAATAAACACCCTTTCCCTTTAAAAAAAAAATCAGTGTGTCTGATGCTGTATTTTCTCCCTCTGTTGATCACTTTCTAGTGTGAGGAATCACATGACAGGTTTTAAGTTGTGCAAAATTAGAGGCACATGTATGTCAGTCTCCTAAAAGAGAGCTGTATGTGTGTCCCCAAAGCCAGCTATCATCAGATCTGTCTATAGATCAGTGCTACTCTGCATCAGGCGATGTCCCTGTATGGCCACATTTAGAAAAGTCATGCTATGGTCACAATATAACTGAGTGACAAGCAAGTGTTGGGCACACAGTGGCAGGTCACATGCCTCTTGCTAGCTGTTGCATTTTATATTGCTTTAGACACTTCCTGTTTCCTTTCAGTATTTTTAACTATTCCTAGCAGAAGTCTCTCTCTCTCTCTCTCTCTCTCTCTCTCTCTCTCTCTCTCTCTCTCTCTCTCCCCATGTGTGTGTGTGTGTGTGTGTGTGTGTGTGTGTGTGTGTGTGTATCCATCCAATAGCAACCATGTTTCATCATTGGCTTAAGAGTAGACATAAAGGACAGCCTTGGCCAGGATGAAGGCAGTGGGGGGACTGGTAAGAGCACACCACACAGCCTGTGTGTCCAGTGATGGGGTGACTAGCACCATTTGCTTGCAGCAGAATTCACCTCTCTGATTGCACCTTCAGATGTTAGCCCAATAGATGCATCACCCATGGCCAAGGTGTGAACATTTGCATCCCAAAGTGCCACGTACCCTTTCCACCCCTCTGGCTGTTCCTGGCAACCACCATGTCATCTGTCCTCCCCTTTACTTTGATGTCACTTATTGGAACAGAGTTTCCATCTGTATCCCAGACTATCCTGGAAATTGCTTTTTAGTTTGGGCTGGTCTCACATTCACAATATTCCTCCTGCCTCAGCCTCCTGGGTGCTAGACTGCAGGCATGAGCCATAGGCATGGTTCCCTCTGCCTCTCTAGAATGTGTGCACATGGAGTTGTATCATGTGTGTTTCACTCTTTTCCTGGAGGAGATTTCTTCTTTGAGATTCCCATTTTGGAGCAGGTACCTGTGACCCACTGTGTATATTTACCCAATTTTCATCTATACAACCTCTGAGTGACACCTAAGTTGTTTCCCAGTGGAGGCTGTTATGAGCGAATCTGCTTTGAGTGTTTGTATATGGACATATATCTTCTTTTCTCTTGTGTAAATGCCTTCAAGTAGACCAGCTGGAATATATAATTAATATGTGGTAATTTGATTTAAAAATATCCAAAGTGTTACTCAAAGCAGCTGTGTCATTTAGAGTGTGCACATGCACACACACGCACACATACACGCACACACACACACACACACACACACACACACACCTTTCTTTCTTTGTGTATTTTTTTAACCTCATGCCCTCCACCTGGTCTTTGCTCAACAGGATAATGCTCCAATGTTGTGGGAATGGTTCTGTGTATACAGAACTCTACTCCCAACACGACAATGAATCTTTCTTCTCAGTGGACATTTAGAGACTCGGGTGACACTGCCTGACATTGAGGAGCTGCTGGCTAATACCCCTTCTTCCCACAAATTGCGTCTGTGGAACACTTCATATGTGCTGAGGCCAAATATGAAGTGAGACCAGATGTGGAGTGGGATGCCGCATGCGTGGACTGAAGGAACCTTAAGCATCATGAAGAGGTCTCAGGCTCTGCATAGTGGCCAAACACTTCACTTCTTAGCCAGATTGTTAAGGGTATTTTCTTTTGCAAGAACCACCTTTCTCCAGTCACCCCAAGAAAATTCAAAGGAAGAGGGTGACCTGCTTGGTCCTGCTCTGGTTGGGGTATCAGGTGTGGATTCCAGAGCTGCCCCACATGGGTGAGTTAATGGTGGGGTAGCAGTTCATCTTCAAGCATGGTGGTTTCCAGCTGGGAAGCAGCTTTGCTTGAGAGAGTATTGAGGACCTTCTCCATCTCACTAAACATATGCAGATTCCATCCTGGGAGCAGCATGAGAAAGGTAGGCAGGCTGGGACTCCCCAGAGGCAGAGCAGATGCCGCGTCCAGCCAGGCTGCTTGTCTCTCTGCCACCTCTGCAGCTGCCTTCATGGGCAGGGCGCATGGAGACAAACCATGATTCAGCCACAAGTTCCAAGTGTTCCAAGATGAGGGCAGAGGCTCAGTAGCACACAATGGGGAGAAGTCATGATGGCCAGATAGCTTCCTGACTCCAAGACTCTTGGCTCAGTCAACAGCAGGCAATTGTGGGATTTCAGACCCTCAAGAAGCAATTGTCAGAGCACACAGATTATAAAGGGTTGCTGTTGATAGTCCAGATTAAAACTTCACCTTAGCCAATGGTTTCTGTCCTGTCCACTGCCATGAAGTATAGAGGCTACAACTCCACTAGGAGGGTGGCATGACCTGACCTCCTTGGAGTTAACCTTCTCCATAAACAGAAACATAGACAGCCAGGTTTCTAACAACTAATGAGAGGGTCAAGGTTTTATATCTCTGTGAATTCTAATTCTTACTCCCCACACTACTGCCCTAAGGCAGATTCCTACAGACCTTTAGAAGTGCTGGCAGAAGTTCTCAGGGCATTGCTAGTCTAAAACCTTATGACTTCTAGGTACCAGTGCTGTGCTAGGTACTCGTACTGTATGTACCCAGTTCCAGTGTTATAGTCGGCACTCTAGTATTCACTAAGTACCAATATATAGTACTAAGTATACTAGGTATTTTACTAGGTACTAGTAGTACACTAGGTCTAAATAGTGCACTAAGTACTAGTACTAGTAATGCACTAAATACTAGTGCTATACTAGGAACCAGTACTGCACTAGTACTGCCCAATATGACTGGAGTAGCCAGTGGTTAAAGAATGATCTAAACACCTTAACACATTAAACTTCATCAGCCTGCCCTGGTACATCCTGCAATCTCACTGTTGTTAAGTCCAAATTGACTCTCTGCTCCCATGGAATTCTGCTGTATTATTCTCCGTGACTTTCCCAGCACCCCTCCTCTACTGGCTAAGCTCAGCCCTGAGCAGCATCAGCTGCTAATGACTGCAGTCCCAGCATCTGCAGCTATGTGAGTCAGGAAAGGACACTTGCTATGGGCCTTGTCATGTCAGGCATCACCCAAATTGGCCCTGCTGTGGCAAGAATGGGCTCTTCCCTCCAGATTGCTCCAGTGGTGTTAATTATTCTCAGCCTGACTGCTTCTGACCCTGACAATTTGCCAATGTGTGGCATAAAGGGGGTGGGTGCTGAGAAACACAGCAGAACCCTAGCAACGAGGCTTCTGCATTTGGGTTGCAATCTATGGCGATAGCATGAGCTTGGCAACCCCTGAACTTTCCCCACACCCCGGAAGCCTTGGTCCACGCACTCTTAAATATATTCTCTATAACAGGACTCTCTCAGGCCCTTGTTGGATTACAAGCCCCTGATCCTGTGAGCTCAGTCTCCTAGCACTCAGCTCTGCCTTTAGAAACTGAAAGGAATGGCCAGGCAGGTTAAGGGGAATCTGTACCTGCTGAACTGTTCAAAAAAAAATAAAATGGGAAGAGTCTTCCAGCAGACAAGCCAGTTTCTGCGCCATAGACTTCAACCCTGTTAGCTAGCAGTTCCATCAAGTTCTCTTGGGTGGAGGGGGATGGGCAGTCACACAGACAGTTCTTCCATGGCTGTGAGATCCCAGAGCTTTGGCTACAGCTGTGTCGGTCTCCTAGACTGCCTACCATTGATGTGCTTTTGAATTCCTACTTGAGCTCTACAGGGACTTAGGGATAGCTTCCCTGTATTTCCTTTATTCCAATCTGTCATCACTAACTTTGTGCTTTAAAAAGAAAAAAACAGAATACACATTTTAGCTGGTTTAAAATAATTCCTGAAAAGGCTACCCTTGCCCTCAGATAACAGAATCAGCTCTCGGTGGCACCTCCCACAGAACCTGAGCTCTATCTCTGTATAGACACATGTCTGTTGCATAGACATGTGTGTAGATGTCTATTGCAGCTTGGAGCTTTGGCATATGCACTGTGTTCCTGAGCACACAGCCAGTACTCAATCCTCTCTGTCAGAGAGAGCCACTGAGCCCAAGTTGCCTCTTTGGCTAGGCCTGTTCTCAGGCATCAGTATATCTTTTACACGGCTGACGTTAACTACGACAGTAGCCATAGATGAAGAATTTAGGAAATTTGCCCTCACGGCCTGAAAGCATTAATATAACAGTAGCAGGGCTCATGTGCTTGGAGGCCCTGGTGGTATGGGACCCCTAACACAAGAACTTCAGTGACTGATTCATGAGATATTCAAAGGGTTACAGGCATATCTAGGTACTGAGTGGGTTTCAGTTATTACAAATACTATTCTTGACCCCTCAGTAACTGAAGGTTGCCCCTTGCTGACCTACTATGCATTTGTAATCAGTGTGCACCTACTGTGGACAGCATTTACCTAGGTCTGAACTTGTATCTTTCTGTGCCTCCCACTATGCTAAACATATGAGAAGACTCAAGAAAACTCACAGTATTTGATGTTGATGATGTGGATTTGGGTATTTTTATGATTTTAGTCATGAAAGTTTAAAATCAGGGAAAAAAGCAAATTTTAGCTTTTTGTCCTTCCAAATGCCATTGCTGTTGGGGAAGCTTTTCAATCCCTCAAAATAGCTTTGGAAGATAAATGAGCAAACTTGGCTGGGCGCTAATTCACTCTTCAGAATCCAGTATGATTTATGCCCTGTTTTGTTTATTGCTCAAATAAGCAAAATCAGAATGGATCTTGTGATTATTTTGAGCTATGTGAAGTCCAGATCATTTTATTCTTCCTTAATCAGTTTTGTACCAATCCATCTCTACCCAGAGATTATTCATCACAGAGCCCATTGCCCATTCTTCAGAATAAATGAATAAAGAAAGGTGAAGGAGGGGTGGGGAGGGCATTAGACAGCCCCCAAATTAATCACCAGGTTACTTTGTGGAGAGAGAGAGAGAGAGAGAGAGAGAGAGAGAGAGAGAGAGAGAGAGAGAGAGAGAGAGAGAGAGAGAGAGAGAATTTCAGAAAATAACCCACTATATGGTAGGGATCACTGCCCAGATGTCAGGCATGTCCAACCTTTTAAAACTGGGACACATTGTTGTCATTGCCATCACAAAGTCCACACTCAAGAACCACATAATTGAGTTAAAAAAAAACACAATAATAATGTTTTAAATACGTTTATGAGTTCTGTGTTTGGCCTGCATTCAAAGCCACCCATGCCATAAGCCACAGGTCACAGGCACATGTGGCACCTTGGATGTGTACCAGAGGTTACTACTGCTGCTTCTGTGTGAAGTGAGGAGCTATGCCTCTGATTTTCTTGAGTCATTGTCTCTCACTGAACCTAAACCTCACTGGCTGGACAACAAGCCCCAGGGAGCCTCTTGTTTCTTCCTCCCCAGTGACAGGGTCACAGGCATGGTATCTTCCATAGCCAACTTTTCTGTGGATATTGGTGACCTGGACTCAGGTTCTGGCGCTTGGACAGCAGGGACTTTACCACAGAGCCATCTCCCCAGCCCTAGTGAACCATGAGAGAGAAGATTAAAACTGTGCGGGTAGGGTCAGCAAGGCTTAGATGTGAGAGGGTGCTGGTCAGATGACAAGTTTCCATTCCATGTCTTGTCTCCTTTGTGCTGGGACCCTGAGGTTAGGAACTCAGAGAAGACAGAAAAGGCTGTGAGAGTGGGTGAAGTCCTGGCAGCAGGCCAGACCTTAGAGCCTGAGCTCATTGTCCAAAGAAGGCCAGTCTAAAGAGACTGCAGCTCTGGGACCTCCTAGAACAGGCAGAGCCAGAGACTGAGAAGACAACAGTCGTGGCAGGGAACTGAGAGCTCATGGAGCAAGCAGTCGCACTCCCTTGTGGTACTGACACAGTGATACATTTGTCTAAACTCATAGGACACAAACCTAGCCCACGAACCCCACGATCAACCATGGGAGTCAGTGAAAGATAACATAAATTGACAAATGTAAATTCCAGGCAAGATAGTAATAATATGGGTACATTACTGTCAGCTCTTCTGAGAACTTAGAATGATTTAAAGCGCAGTAGCAATACAGTTTTCCCAGAATCAAAGTGCAAAGGAAAATTGTCTTGGCTACAGGCTGGAAGATGCATTGTTCAGGCAAGGCAAGGATGCTGTCTTGACACTGAGGGACCAGTGTGTATTAAGGTGAGCTGTCCTGGAAAGCAGGGAACTGGCCTGGGATCCTCGGGATGCTGATGCTGAGAAGGCTGAGATGGTGTCAGTGATAGCATCTGCAGAGGAAAGGAGGTGCAGCAGCAGACCAAAGAGGATGAGTCTCCATGCCACAGCACACGTGTCTCAGCCTCAAAAGGACAGACAAGAGACAGGACTTGGCAATGGGAACCTCAGAAGTAGTTGGCTCTTACCTTGTGGCTCTGGCCACCTGCTCACCACAGGATCTCTGCCTGGATGCACCCCACACAGAGGTGTGGCAGGTTCTTCCTGGAGGTCAGCACAGGGCCATCTACCAGCCTCACACAAAGGAGACAGAGGTGACTGGGAACAGAAACAGAAACGAAGTAATGGAATGAAATTGAGAAGCCAAAACTTACCAGAAGGCTATGACATTGATCAGTGGCAAACTGAGTTACACACACACACACACACACACACACACACACACACACACACGGGGAGAGAGAGAGGGAGAGAGGGAGAGGGAGATACTATGGTTCTGTGCAGCTCTTCAGTGGTCCTCCATGGGCCATCTATGGATAGATTTGGCATAGTCAGTAGAATCCTTGTGTTTACAACACTGAGCAGGACGGTATAAGGGTCACCAGTGTGGGGGTGGCAGTGAACAGATGAAGAGAAACTGCAGAATATTCACCGAGCAAGGACACACAGTAGAGGGACACAGAGTGTCATCCTAAAGACTTTTAATTAGAAAGCAAAACAATCTGATGCTGTGGGATCCCAGTGTAAAAACAGATTTAATTCACCATAGCAAGTGTGGGTGATGGGACGGGGACCCTCAGCCCGCCTGTCCCCTTAGGGGTTCATCAATTTGCCGTCACTGCTGAGTTCCAGAGAACAAACTTGTCTTTATGTCTGATAAATTAGTAGCCCTTTTTAAAAACTTTCATCAGATAGTTATTACAATAATACTTTACCAGTACTCAACCCACTGGTCCAACTAATTAAATGAAAATCTAAGGACACACACCTGCATTATGATGTGTGGCCAAATTACCTGTAGGTTTATCAAGAATTAAGCTGGCATCTGTGGAACATGGCTACCTGTCTCCGTGTGCAGTGCAATACTGGATGCTATCCACAAGGCAAGCATTAATGCTCCCTTTGTGGGACTGTGGGGAGATGGGTGTGGGCTGAGCTGCTTTATTGCCACAAGGTCTGGGCTGTTAGGTTGGAATCCCACCACTTTCTGGCCTCTTCTCCTGAAGACGTCCTGGATAGATTGCTGCAACCCCAGTGGGTAGCTCCCTTTGGAGATCTTGGAGTCATTGGACTGACTTAGGGAGTTTGAGACATTAAAAACCTCACTAGCTACGAAGGCGAGAACCACACCCTTTGGGTACTGTTGAGTTAATACACGTCATTTTTCTTGAGTTTTACAACATTCTTAGATGATGGTGGCCAAGTTCCTACAGACCTTCGACCCATTCCACCCAGTCCTGGAGCTAGCTGACCAATCTGATAGCTTCAGATTTCTTTGCTTCTTTTCCATAAATGATGTCACACCTGTATATTTTCCTAAATCCCTTTAAGATGCCACAGCTAGTAGACCACATATGTTCTTCTGAGACTGTCACCCATAACTCTGGTGTGATTTATAGAAAACTTTGCTCTTTTCCACAGCCTTCCTGTGCTTTGCTGTATGCTAACAAATAATAAATATATATTTTAGGATGTTTAAATGATTTTGTGCCTTGACAGTCCACTGCAGGCTGATTAATCAAGCTCACCAACATACCCGTCACCTCACATAGCCTTTTTTATAGCAGTACACCAGCAAAATCCTAATTGCTGGGCTGGAGAGGCGGCCTCCAGTTAAAGCAGTGGAGAGCACAGGCTGCTCTTCAAAGGACAGAGAGTGATTACCAGCACCACCTAAGGACGTTCACAACTAGTAGTAACTCCAACTCCAGGGGATCTAGTGCCTTATGGCTTCTGCAGGCACCCATTCACAAACACACACACACACACATACATACATACATACATACATTCATGCATACATACATGCACATGCATACATGTACAATATACGTGTATGTATATATGAAGAGATATAGATAGGTATACAGATCATATATATATATATATATATATATATATATATATACTATATATTCATATATCATGTATATGTTTCATATATGTGTATATGTGTATATATATGTATGTGTGTATATATATATACATACATATGTCTTTGGTTACAGATATACGGATGGTTCTGGGGCTGTTAAGAACCCATCTGGATCTGCACCGTCCAGGCCCCCTCTCCCCCTGGCTTCTCTGCTCCCCTGAGTACTGTCATCCCAGCTGCCTTCCCCATGGCTGGCTTCTTGTCACACTCCCGTGTGGCACTATGGAATCTTATGTTCTCATCTTCTCCTCTCTCTTTCCTCCTGTTTTTGTTTGTCTGTCTTGATTCTTCCAGTGCTATTGAAATTACTCTAGAATTTTCTGTGTTTGAAGCTCTGATCATATAAAGGTCTGGTCCCCACTTCTCTCTTGCCTCTTCCCCTTGTGAAACTCCTGAAACTCTATGTCTTCCTTCCCCAAAGACAACCCACATTCTGCTCGCTCACTCCTGACTCACAAGCAAACACTTTCATGTCTTTCTCTGCAGTGTGTGCTCTCAGGGCGGGGTGCTCTCCTGACCATTTTGCCCCCCCTGAATGCAGATGCCTTTCTACAGGTAGGGTGGTTCCCTCAAAAATAAGTGAAGACTGCTTTTTCAACCTGTGGAAGACGGTAACAGCTATAAACAATACTGGAATATTCAAGTTATAGCAGACTTACAGATGTTTTCATGGTGTTTTTCATGGCTTTTATTTATTAGGACATTTGAATATATAGACAGTATTTTGTTGCCAATGAATTTTCTATATCTGTAAATTAAGAATTTGAAATATGGGACTTGGGATATGGATCAGCAAATGCTGCTATAAACGCCTGAAGAGTTTGTATTCACAGCACTGTGTCAAAGCTAAGTGCATGAGCTGTGATCCCAGCACTGGGTGACAGGGACATAGGATACCTACAGGTCACTCACTGGCTAGTCAAGCTAGTCAGACTGACGTCCTTCATGCTCAGTGAGAGACCCTGACTCCAAAATTAATGTGAAGAGTAATTGAGAAAGATGTCCATCATCAACCTTTGGCTTCCACCTGCACAAGCATGCATGCATATGCGCCTGAGCATGTATACATGTGTACACAATGCACATATATACATAGACACAGTTGAAAAATATCCCCCAAAATGAAAAATGTAAGAGATGTTGAATGGGAAAAACATATTTCAATTCTTCTCCCTCTCCCCTCTCTCCCTGTCTCCCTCAGTCTCTCCCCCCACCCCATTCTCTCCCTCTCTCCTTCTCTGTATCTGTAGAAGAATACAATTCATCCTGAAACCCACTGGCTTTCAAAGGTCAGAGTGACCTGGCTTCGTACTTAGAAAAGAATTATTTGCAAGGAGAGCTAATGATGAAGACATTGGGTGTGGGGTTTATAACTGCTTGGCTGTGGGTTTTGCTTAAGTTTAACTGCCCTGGACATTAAAAAAAAAAGATCTATATAGTTCTCTGCGTGTTTTCTCCTGATGAATATTTACCATTTGGATTAAGATGCAGTGGACATAGTTCAGCTTTCTGTGATATGTACATCTGCAGAAGTCCGGCAGAGCTGAGTGAGACACACTGTCCAATAGCTGAGAGAATGCGGAGAGTAAGACTGTCAGGCAACAAGTGGGAGCGTAGTATATTCTTGGTTCCCAACATTGTGCTTTGTTTCTGTTTGTCTGTCTGTCTCCTCAGGGATCCTCAGAGTCTGGACCCACCAGAAGTCAGCAACGCAAAGCTTCAGTATGCAGGGTGGGGCCCAAAAGGCCAGCAGCTGGTAAGCAAGCTGGGTCTAGCTGCCGTATTTTGATTTTTACTATTTATGTTTTCTAAACTGTCTAAACTGTTTATTACTGTACACATCTGGTGTGTGTGTGCATGTGTGTATACGTGTGTGTGTGATTAAGTTTTAGATAAATGCACCAAAGTACCTGATTATATAAAATCATTGTTTCTTTTCAGATAGAGAATTCTCACTTTAAAAATGGGCTGTGATAGGCTAGGGAGGGCACCTATCATCCCAGCACTGGGTACAGAGACAGGCAGCCCACGGGGACTCCTAGGCCAGCCAGGCTAGTTAAAATGGAACACTGTTCATCAAGAGACCCTGTACTGGCTAGCTTTGTGTCAACTTGACACAGCTGGAGTTATCACAGAGAAAGGAGCTTCAGTTGGGGAA
>NC_034591.1:21914070-21925112 GCF_900095145.1 Mus pahari
ACACACACACACACACACACACACACACACACATGGCATATCATTAGATCCCAAAGGTTTCCTTCACTATGAGAAAACACCTAGGAACGAGTTCCTCTGGGCTCAGAGTTTCAGAAGTCTCAGTCTGTGGTTGGCTGGCTTCTTCATTTCTGGGCTCATGAGGAAGCAGAACACCATATGAGAAGGCATGTGGAGGAGCAGAACTGTTCATCTTATGGCAGCCAAAAAGCAGGGGTGGAGTTAGGGGGTGGCCTACTAGAAAGATATGTCCTTGGATGGCGTATCCTAGTGAACCAGTTCCTGCAGCTTCCACCTACTGTTTGACTTATCTGGTCATGAGTGAGTTGATGGGTTATTCCATGAATGACATCTGTGTCTTTGTGAGCCAATCATCCCTCAGTGGTGCCACTACCTTGGAACAAGCTCTCAGCACATTCTCAGGCACCACCGTATATCCAGGCCATAATACATCCTTAGCGCCCGTATCCAGGGCACTTAGTTCAGCGCTGGACCTGTAACCATGTGTGCGATGAGTTCTTTGGAGGGTTACATGGGAGCTATCAATGTCCTGCACATGGTTTCACCTGGTTCTGCAAGCTCACACTCATCCCTGGAGATTTATGGATAAAGTGGACTTGCTCATCATTATGAAGCTATGCCCCAGTCAGCTGTGTCAGCATGGGGAAGCCTCCAGAGCTGACGTAGGCTTGACCCTTTGACATCAGTGACTTTAATGAACCCAAATAGGCAAAACTAAGACGTTTAAAGCCCTTGGAGTATAAAAGATGGCATATGGATTACTTTCCTTGTTGTTGTTGCACAATGCCTGACAAAAGCAACTCAAGGAAGGAAGAGGTTTGTTTAGCTCACAGTATGAAACCCCAGTCCTTCATGAGGGACAGGCATAGCTGCAGCAACCTGAGTCATCCGCTTAGGAGGTCCCCAGCCTATGGAATAGGACCAACCACACTTAAGGTGGGTCTTAACATCTCCATTAACATAATTTAGAAATTCCCTAAAGATATGCTAGGGGTGTGGTTTCTTGGTGGTTCTAGATTTTGTCAAGTTGCCAGTCAATGGTAACTATCACAGAGAGTGTAATGAAGAAGGACCACCATGAACAGCCTTGGTGCAAGGTTCCCAGCCCAAGCTCATCACTGACTGACCATGACCACTCATGGCTATGAGTCTGTGATGAGGATGAGGCAGACAACTAAGAGAAGAATATGTATGTCATGGCCCCATTGTGACAGGTGTCACACCCAGGCGACCAGATAATTGCTCTGAATCCTGTTTAGCTTTGTTTCTAGAGACTGGATCTCCCTGCACAGAGCCCCTCTGATGTTTGTGGCTGTGACTCAATCACTACTTTCTCTTCAATCTGTAAGAAGATTAACTAAAGCTATTTTTAGCTGTCTTTCTCCTAAAACATGATTGCATTTAAAATCCTGCAGCAGGTGTGAGCTGGGTCTTCTGGGAGAGCAACAAATGCTTTTAACTGCTGAGCCTTCTCTCTAGCTAGCTACACTGACCAGTCACCTCTTAAAGATGCAGGGGTGGTGTGGATTGGTGATCTACCATGTTGCAAATGAAGAGTCATCTGTATTCCTCCAATGTGCAGTTCTATTTGCTTGGTTGAATCTCAATGCTACTGCCTTGAATTAATTCAAATAAGCAGAAATATTGGGCCACAGAGAATCTTAGCAATTCTTCAAGGGTCGATCAACTAGATTTCAGTGGGCCTAAGTGGCCAAAATCAGTGAAGAAGAAGGACCTGCTGTGTGTGCATGTGTGTGTGTGTGTGTGTGTGTGTGTGTGTGTGTGTGTGCGCGCACGCAGGGAGGAAGGGGGGAGAGGGCAGCAGGTAGCCTGCCCCTCAGTCACAGGAAACACTAGTAACTTTTCCAGAAGCCTACAGAGTATCCTATAGCCTGAATCTTTAAGAGGTCATCATGGCTAGAGAAATGTCTCAGCAGTTAAAAGCATTTGTTGCTCTTCCAGAAGACCCATGTTAGGCAGCTCATACCTGCTTGTAATTCTAGTTCCAGGGACCTGAGCCCCTCCTCTGGCTTCTGCAGGCACCTGCGTATGTGGTACACACACAAATGAAATGAATCTTTAAAAAAAATAGTTGACTTATTAAAAAGAAGATTTTTGACCCTTCTGTAGATGTGGCTACTGCACTCCCTACTCCATAGTCAATAGCCCGGTGTGCCCAGCCTGGCACCCAGGCCCAGCCACAGTAATGAGGGAGGAAAATAAGAAACTGCCTCCTTACAAAGTGTCTCTTTCTGTTACTGAGAAAGGGACACCAATACTAATTTCTTGCAAAGGTATCTGTGTACCTGACATGTCACCTGCTCCTTGTCAGGCCATGGTTGACAATAAACCTCTAGACATGCACCAGACCCATCCAACAGTGGAGGAGACAGGGCCCATGCTCTCGAATTCCATCCCACAGCGGTTGGGGGAAGATGAGTCTGTAGATGCTCTCTTCACTCTTCATTGGGTCAGCCACTTCCCTATCCAAAGACAGTGCACAGGAATGGAGACAGAGGATGGCAAACATGACCTTGTTTGACCTCCTAAAGACTAAGTGAGAATGAACAGAGCAGATGTCAACCTGACTGTAGCAGCTTTTCTGATATGTCATCTCCAACACAGACACCCCTGTCAGCACCCCTGTGAGGTCCCACATCTCAATATATGACATTTTTGTCACATGCAATGCCATGTAAGATATAGGTAGGTCTCCTCACCATTTGAGCATAAAAGCATGAAGCAAAGTATGCCTGGTGCTCAGTATTTCCTGGAATTGGAAAAAAATGAATTCTTAAATGAATTGCTAGTGAATTATTTCACTAGTATGTGTTTGGTCCTAACATTAAACATAAAATTATCAGAAGGTAGTAATAAGCTGTGATCTAGGAGTGGGTGCGCAGCACTCACAATGAGGGAAATAGTGCCTCCCTTTCTGTTTCAAGGAACTCCATGTCCAGTTGAGTATTCATTGCTGACATTGGGTTTATGGCTGTGAACCAACGGCCCACTGAATCCTTGAGTTTAACATTAGCTCAGAGACTTCTTCTGAGCCCTCTGGACTGACTCTAAGAAGAAGCATAAACTAGTGGGGTGGTCTGAATATGCTTGGCCCACGAGAAGTGGTATTACTGGGAGGTGTGGCCTTGTTGGAGGAAGTGTGTCACTGTAGACAGGCTTTGAAGACTCCTAGTGCTTAATATCTGCCCGGTGTAGAAGTAAAATCTCTCCTGGTTGCCTTTGGGTCAAGATGTAGAACTCTGGGCTCATCCAGTACCATGTCTTCCTGCAAGCTGCCATGCTTCCCATCATGATGAGAATGGACTGAACCTCTGAAAGTATAAGCCAGCCCCAATAAAATGTTTCACTTTGTAAGAGTTGCATTGGTCATGGTGTCTCTTCACAGCAATGAAAACCCACACTAAGACACCCATAGTGGGGAAGGAGTCGGTTGGAAATCAGCACGTTCAGTAATGGCAGAGGCTTGGGGCCGTGCAGGCAGGCCTTGAGGTCTCTGCTAACCACTCTCTCCCTGTTTAACACCAGTGCAGCCGTGAAAATGTTGAAATGAATGTAAATGGCTATATTATGATAAAATGTACAAACCCAGGAGGATTATCCTGACCTACTGTGCATCCTCACCTGAGAGAATCCTCGCCACAGCTCAACGACCCTGAGGACAGTCGGTCTCTGAGCTGTGTGTCTGCAAAAGAGAGTTGCAATCTGGGGCCTTGCAAACACTAATCTGTTAAGTGACAGTCAACAAATCCTTGCCGTTTTATTTTTCAAGGTAAATATTGCTCCCAGCGGTAAATCTGCTCTAATGATAACAAGTCACGCAGCAATGAGTGAATCTCCTTGGGGAACAGAGAACACAGCTGCAGTCAGTCCCACCAAGGAGCTCTCAGAACCTCACAGCCCTCCCTACCCTTCAGGGTGCTGAGCTGTACCTATCGTGTGAAACTCACAGGAATACTGCCAAAGTCTTCCTGGTCATTCTCAAGCTATACTCTATGTGCCTATGGTAGACAGCTTTATTGGACCTTTAGCTCCTGTGGTCCAGAATGAATATATGTCTATAGATAGGCAGGGCCTTGTGCCCCATCACAGCACCAGGAGAAGCCAGGCAGAGTAGCTCATACCTGTAATCCTAGTATTCAGGAATTCAGAAGTCTGAGGCAGACAGATTATAGAAGCCTAAGATACATAGTAGGCTGCAGCCCAGCTTGGGTTTAGTATGAGACCCCTCCTAGGGCAGGAGGAGAGGACAGTAGGGGCAGGGCAGGGCAGGACAGGGCAGAGGAAGAAAGAGGACAGTAGAGGAGGGGAGGGGAGGGGAGGGGAGGGGCCAGATGAGAGAAGAGAAGAGAAGAGAAGAGAAGAGAAGAGAAGAGAAGAGAAGAGAAGAGAAGAGAAGAGAAGAGAAGAGAAGAGAAAAGAAGAGAGAGAAGAGAGAGTATAAGGAGGGGAGACAGACATTTCCCCAGGGAACAGCAGCTCTATTTTCTGCCTAGTGTTACAGTTGCTCACAGCAGGGAGCTGTATCCTTCTAAAAATGTTACCAAAGCTGAAGATGTAGAAAAATTAATTTGGCCAGATTGCACAGGTTTCAAAGGGACATAGGCATCATTACAACAACTGTGGAATTTCACAGGGGTCCATCTTCCTTGTCCCTCCTCTTCACATGAGCTCCTGGCTGACTGAGGAGCCTAGGGTTTCTCTGCAGAGCTCTGATGCTTGGAGTCCCCACCTCCCTGGTGTGAGGTGTACCTGTGCTGCCCACACTAATCAAATCAACCGGCTTGGAAGTAGCCTTGTTTTTGCCAGAGCCATTTATTAAAAACAGACAGGCAGGGGCAGGACAAGAACTTCCTTTCTTTTAGAATGCACAACTGGAATCCAGTTGCTTTCTGTCTTGAGCAGGTCAGTGTACAAGCTTGGGAAATGTATGTGAAGTTGCTTGGAGTGAGGATGGAGGCGTTTTCTTCCTGTGGACTCAGGAATAATGGGAAATTTTTGCAGAGACAGTGCAAAACATTAGACAGCATTGAAAATTCAGGACTGGACTCTGCCAGAGCTCTTAAGATCAGAGACCAAGAGATGGCTCCTCTCAGGTTGGCTTGCCACCTTGACAATGATAAATGAGCAGCTTTGAAAACAGCATTTAATAAGGCCCTTGGAAAATCTTCAGTAGCTCAGGATGTGAAAAATGACAAGCAGCCAGTGAAGTTGGCCAGGAAGCCTGTGGGTGATGGGAGCGGGCTTCCAGTACTGCACACCCCAAGGAGCAGATGAACAGCACATGTCTGTGGAAATGTCCGAGGAAGAGTTCAAAGGTCTCACTTCTGAGAAGAGCAGGATGCTCGCTGTGCTCTTAACCTCCCTAGCCCTGAGAGACTGGGTTAGCAGTGTCTAATGCAGAATACAGCTAAGAAATCAGGGGATTTAAGTTAGACTTGATGAAGCACCCCATGGATTATATGACTATTTAGACCTTAGAATCATTAGAAAGGCCATGGACATAGAGTGTTGATGTGGGGTTTCATATGCTTGGCCCATGGGAAGTGCTGTGATTAAGGGGTGCGGCCTTGTTTGAGTAGGTGTGGACGTATTGGAGGAAGAAGATCACTGTGAGGGTAGACTTTGAGGTCCTATTTCAAGCTCTTCCCAGTGCAGAATAGACCCTCCTCCTGGCTGCCTGTCTAAGACAGTCTCTCCTGGTTGTTTTTGGATCAAGATAAAGAACTCTTAGCTCCTTCTTCAGCACCATGCCTGCCCTGATGCTGCCATGCTCCTGCCTTGATGATAATGGCACTCTTGGATTCTGAGAACTTGGAAGAAAGATGATCTCTTTTCCCAGTGACCTCTACCTCTAATAGAGAGCACTTATCTCATGAGCTCCCATGAGCTCTCAAACACTGTTTCTGTTTCTTCTTCCTCCCATTCTCATCCCTTGAAAAGGTTCCCAACCTACTGTTATATCTAACCACTCCAAGAAAGCTTCCACAATAGTGATACTGTGGAAGCTTATAAAAGAAAGCATTGCATTGGGAGCTTCCTTATAGCTTCACAACTATCATGGCAGGGAGGATGGCAGCAGACAAGTGGGCATAGTGCTGAAGAAAAAGATGCTGAGAGCGTATATCTGATCCATGAGCACAAAGCATATAGAGAGAGAACTAGCTAGCTAATTGGGAATGGCATGGGCTTTTGAAACTCCAAAGCCCACCCTCAGTGGCACACCTCCACCAACAAGGCCACACCTCCTAGTCCTTCCCAAATAACTGCAGACTAAGCATTCAAACATATGAGCCTATGAGGACCATTTTCATTCAAAACAACACACAGAAGCTTCAGGAGGCAGGCAGTTACTCTGTATGTGTGACCCTTTCATCTTTAACTAAGATCCTTATATCCTATATCTTTTTAAAGATTGATTTATTTATTTTTATGTACGTGAGTACACTGTAGCTGTACAGATGGTTGTGAACCTTCATGTGGTTGTTGGGAATTGAATTTTTTGGGTTCTTTTTTTATTAGATGTTTTCTTCATTGACATTTTAAATGCTATCCCCTTGCCTAGTTTCCTCTCCGAAAATCCCCTATACCCTCCCCCCCCTGCTCCCCAACCCACCCACTCCCGCTTCCTGGCCCTGGCATTCCCCTATACTGGGGCATAGAATCTTTGCAAGACCAAGGGCCTCTCCCCTCATTGATGGCTGACTAGGCCATCCTCTGCTACATATGCATATAGACACGAGCTCTGGGGGTACTGGTTAGTTCATATTGTTGTTTCTCCTATAGGGCTGCAGACCCCTTCAGCTCCTTGGATACTTTCTCTAGCTCCTTCATTGGGGATCCTGCATTCCATCCAATAGATGACTGTGAGCATCCACTTCTGTATTTGCCAGGCACTGGCATAGCCTCACAGGAGACAGCTATATCAGGGTGCTGTCAGCATAGAACCTCTGCTTGCTCTGATCATTCCCGCTCGCACTGGTCAACTCTGTGGCTCAGTTCCTGCTCACTCCAGCCCAAAGATTTACTTATTATTATATCTAAGTATATATCTTAATGAACCATTTCTATCCAGAACACAGATGTAGCTGCCCATTCTGGGCCTCATACTGCCTGCTTGATCCAAAGGTAATCAGGTCATACCAGCTCTACAGCAAGACCTCACTGCCCCCTGAGATCTGGCCTCCTGTTCCAACTGGGTCACCATAATCATGACTGGCCCTGACCCCTACCCACATATGCTCTGATGTCTCAGCCCTTCTCCTTCCTTCCCCTTCCCTGTAACACTCTTTACTCTGC
This sequence comes from Mus pahari, assembly GCF_900095145.1. Classification (NCBI taxonomy): domain Eukaryota; kingdom Metazoa; phylum Chordata; class Mammalia; order Rodentia; family Muridae; genus Mus; species Mus pahari. The sequence goes on from NC_034591.1 coordinate 21,921,427, forward strand.
CTAGGCCCAAACTGGGGCCTCCCCTTCCTTAGTGACAGCTGTCCTCAGAACCATGACCAGGTGGTAGTAGCTCTTCAATCAAGTCTGTTCAAAGGCTGTTTGTCCCTTGGGCACAATCAACAGCTGAAGGGGATTGAGGGACTCACGGCATCCCTCCCATGTATGCGGAGACACACGGTTCCTCCTACTAGACAGTGTGTCGACTCATTTTCTGTGCATCAGTGAAGGACTGAGAAAAATCTGAGCTGAAAGTTTTCACACCCATCCTGATTCACTATTCAGCCTTTAGGTTTCCACAGTAAAAAATGTTGTAGTATTCTGTTAGAGATATGAAATCCATGTCAACACAGCCCCTCTCAAGGAGAGATGAGGTGCCCCCACAATGCCAGGATGACCTGTGAAATGAACTAATGTGGTGGGAGCTTACAGCCCTGAGGACGGAGCCTCTGTCCTGAAGCTATGGAGCAGAGCAGGCCTAGGGACAACAGATACCTTATATGGCCAAGAGCAGGCAGAACGGTTCAGTGACCACTGCTTCTGCCTTGAGTACCACACACGCCCAGGTCAGGAGCAGACAGGAAGAGAGTGGCTTTTGAATCCAGAAGCCCCATCAGGAATGCCAAGGCTTTGCCACACTCCATCTCTCAACCTGCACCATTAGTGTAGCTAAATTTGAACCTTAGTGGGAAAAGAAAACTGTCCTGTTATTTCTGTTTCACAAGAATCATGACTAAGAAGAGATTTAGAGTGGAAGATCCAGGTTCAGATCTTGGTTCTGGCACTTAGATGTCAGTCACAAAAAAAAAAAAAAAAAAAAAAATGTGACTTTAAGATGTCAAACCTCCCATAGCATCAGGTTCCTCCCCTGGAAATGGGCCCCAACCCTTCCCTACTGTCCCCTCCATTAACAGTGTGGAAGCTCTTGTGACAGTGGGCAGTCACTGGATTTACTGACTTTATTTATAGCCGTGTCACTCAGCACCCACAGGCCTACACTACCCATATCACCTAGTCGCACCATCTGTGCCACTCATCTCTGCAAACCATCAAGCCAAGCTCATGGCCAACTGGCTCCCATGAGCCATAGAAGCTCAGATAGGCATGCCACCCAGTTCCCACGAGTCTCTTGAGATTCCTGTCGGCACTAGACAACAAGAACTAAGTGATGGCGGCATCCTGCCTAGCAAGCAGCTTTCCCATGGCCATTGTCATTCACTGGGGCCTGCCTGTGCTAACGAGGGGCAGGAGCATTGTACTGAAGTTGAAAAACATAGTGAGGAAAAGAGATTGATCTTTCCAGCAAAAAGAACATATTTAATGAAACACTATGTGTGCAGAAGACTGGACCAATGTGACATCACATTAATAACTTATAAACGCTAATCAGTTTGGGCTAATTTAGTATTCATTGTAAAAACATTTATCACAGGCCCTGAATCCATGAAAGTAGCCAAGAAATTAATATCACAGGATGGAATTCACCTTCTGTGTCCTCAAATAAGGGGGGAGGCAGTTTAGCAAGTGATTAATGAGCTGTACCAAGGGTCCCCTTCAAATGTAAGGCATCTGTCATACTCTGCAGCTACGTGGGGCCAAATCACTTTAATATCCACTTGCATTGATGTAAATAAGGCTAGTTCTTGGCAATTGGCCTGAATGGATGGAGGAATCTAAGCTTCCAGGATCACGGTTAAGGAATCGGGAGAGTTAGGACTCAAATATAGAGATTGAGAAAGCTCGCTCACACTACTCACAACCTCTGAAAGGGTTAAAAGGGTTAAAAGGGTTAAAAGCTAGGCAAGCAAATCCATCACCATGAGCTTGTAGAAGAGGTCAAAATGTGTAGATTCTAACCTTCTGTCATGCCACAACACTAGGAGAAGAAGCTAGAGGAAGTTCACTCATTAAACAATGGAGGATGCAGTAAGAGACCGAAAGCAAACCTTGCTGACGGAGACTCCTTTCTCAGGCAGCCAAGCTATGCGCACAGGACATCCACAGCACTTTCATCTACACAAAGGCGTCATAAAGGCTAGAGAATCGAATGTGTTTATAAGGGCTATTTGGGGAAACCTAACTCTTCTCCAGACCCAGAGCATAATACTAACATTAACCTTACCCCAACCTTGACCCTAACACTAAGCACAATTGAACTCCAGCCCTAACCCTAACCCTAACCCTAACCTTAACCCGGACCTCAAACCTGCTGTTAACCCTGCCTCTAACCTTAATATTAACCCTCACCCTGACCCTAACCATGGCTTTGAAGACTTATCACACAAGCATTAAAAATCATGACTAAAAGAGACAAACTCCAGCCTGGGAGGAAACACTTGCAAATTATATATCTGAAATTATACATCTGAAATTTTACATCTGAAGGAGGGCAGATATCCAGGACAGATAAGGAGCTCAACAGTAAAATTATAAATAATCTGATTCAAAATAGGCAATAAGGACTGACCAAAATGGCCCACTTGGATATGAAAAAAAAAAATGTTTAGGGGCTGGAGAGATGGTCGCATGGTTAAGAGCACTGGCTTGTTTAATGGAGGACCTGAGTTCAGTTCCCAGTACCAACATGATGGCTTACAACTGTCCTTTAACTCCAGTTGCAGGGTATTAAATGCCTTCTTCTGGCCTCTGTGTATGTTAGGCACATACACGGTATATATGCATATCTGCAGGCAAAACATGCATACATATTAAATAAATCTGTTTTTATGCCACAAAATATAAGAAGCCACTAAGGAAATCAGGCAGAAGCCTTCAGGAGGTATTGCCTCATTGCAGTGAAGTGGCTGTCATCAAAATGACAGACCACAGCAAGAGCTAGTGAAGATTCAAATTCAGCCTCATGGAAAACAGCACAGTGTGACTTCAGAAGAGTGAGCAGAGAGCTGTCATACCTGATCCAGCATTCCCTCTGCGGTCATGTATCTGCCAGAAAGGATGCCAGGGTACTGAAGAAGTGCCTGAACTTCTGGTTCACTGTAGCACAGCCTATACATATAGGCTGATGGTGGGAATGAAAACTGGCATGTACACACAATAGCAAGCAAACAGAAAAGCAGGAAAGCCTGTCACTTGTGCCAGCACGGTTAAGGATGGCATTGTGTTAAGTGAAATAAGCCAGACACAGAGAGACAAAAGCCACAGGACCCCACTCCCAAGTCACAACTGAAAAGGACAAACTCAGTAAAGCACATAGAGAACAGCTGTTACCAGAGGCTAAGAGAACAGCTAGAGGGAAATACAAAAAGAATCAGGCAAGCAAGGCAGTGGGGGTCACACCTAATGAAAGGACGTTAGCCCTAGAGTACTGCAAAGAAAGTTGACCTCAGTGCGTGTTCCCATCCTCAGCAGAGCTCCCTCCATGCGTGTGTGGCTGGAAGGGTGTAATACTGCTTATGAAAAATCAAATTTGAACAGAGTTCAGCAGCAGCCTTGGCTCTATTAGATTAGGGGGTGCTCATCTGTGGGAGAGAAGCTAGGAGCAGGACCAGGGCTCTATGTCATGGAAGACTACATTTAAGGATAGTCTAGAGATGATGTAACAAGGAAGATAGGGGTTAAAATAGCCTTTGTTACCGAAATAGATGCTCACAGCCAGCTACTGGATGGAACACAGGGTCCCCAATGGAGGAACTAGAGAAAGTACCCAAGTACCTGAAGGGGGCTGCAAC
>NC_034591.1:21925272-21926844 GCF_900095145.1 Mus pahari
AAAAAAAAAAACAAAAAATCGCCTTTGTTACATTGTGAGGGAGCATGCAGTGCAACTGTCTGCAGCCAGGGAGGACGAAGATGCTGAACATCTGGGGCTACTGCTGGTGGCTTGCCTGGGACTGCATATCTGATTCCATGCTGCTAAGATGTTCTGCACTGCATGTAAGATGCTTTTAGTAGTTGTACCATTTGGGTGGAGGTAGCACCATTCCCCTGAACTCCCAAAATTGTTTCATAATTGGAAAATGGCTCCATCTCCTCAGCTCCGGGAACAATCATGACCTTTTCTCCCACTGAGCTGCCGAAGATTCCCCAGTCCCACATCCAGCAACGGCTAATCATACGCTCCTTTGTTTTATTATTCCACTTTTCACTTCTGAATAACTTTATTTCCCAGATCAAATGTGAGCTGTTCAAGGACGAACGATGTTTTTCATCATATTTGAGGCTCCCGTGGCCCGGTACTCAGTGTAGAGCAGAATATGGGTCTTCAACAGATTCTTGCTAAATGAATGATATTCCATGGTGAGAGTAGAATTAAATGTCAAATTTATGGGTATAAGTTCCAGGCTTCATGGAAATTGGAAATGATTGATATTATTACCTAAAAGATTTTAGATTTAACAACTTGTCGGATGGTTAATTAACTCGGTGACTCACCATGAACAGCCCTGAGGAAGGGTACTGGAATCTTCAGCCAGAGTTTTTGTATTTTCCTGGAAATGTTTACTCTGCTACAAAAGACTCTGAGATAAGGACATAAATTATCATCGTTGAGACTTGTCAAAAATAGGCTGAACTGAACAGACCAAAGGTCAGAGCCGGTTGAACTCCCAAGGCATGAGAGAAGACCTTATTCATAACGCATGTGAAATGAAAGAGTCAGACCTTGGGCATCCATGTCCTCCTCTGACCCCTGTCCTAACCACTTTGGAGATAATATTATAGGAGCTAATTTTTACATTGTTAAACAGGGATAGAGTGGGTGTAAGATGGGATGGAAAATATTTTTGCTAACTGGGTGGCAGGGAGTAGAGAAATGACAGGCACAGAGAGACAGAAGCTTGGTTTAGGTGGACCGGGCTCTCTGCTGGAGAATTCACAGCACGCAGAAGCTCACTGTATACAATTGATTGTATACAGTTGAATAGGGAGGTGGGGATATTAATACAGATGAACAATGAGGCAAGCTTATCTCCACAGACAGTCTCTGTTGATGTAGTCTCTGTTAAGGGAATAATGTCTGTAGAGGGCAGTCTCTGTAAAGGAACAGTCTCTATAGGAGCCATTCTCTGTAGGGGTCAGTCTCTATAAGGGAACGGTCTCTGTAGGGAACAGTCTCTGTAGGGGTCAGTCTCTATAAGGGAACTGTCTTTTTAAGGGAACTGTCTATGTAGGGAACAGTCTCTGTAGGGGTCAGTCTCTATAAGGGAACTGTCTCTGTAGGGAGCAGTCTCTGTAGGGGTCAGTCTCTATAAGGGAACTGTCTCTGTAGGGAACAGTCTCTGTAGGGGTCAGTCTCTATAAGGGAACTGTCTCTGTAGGGAACAGTCTCTGTAGGGGTCAGTCT
>NC_034591.1:21928414-21938213 GCF_900095145.1 Mus pahari
GGAACTGTCTCTGTAGGGAACAGTCTCTGTAGGGAACTGTCTCTATAAGGGAACTGTCTCTGTAGGGGTCAGTCTCTATAAGGGAACTGTCTCTATAGGGGACAGTCTCTGTAGGGAACTGTCTCTATAAGGGAACTGTCTCTGTAGGGGTCAGTCTCTATAAGGGAACTGTCTCTGTAGGGGTCAGTCTCTGTTAGGGGGCAGGTTCTGTAGGGGAGCAGTCTTCATGCCACAATCTTCTATGGAGAACATTTTTTGCACACTGTCAACATTTGCACTTGGACCTCAAGGCTTTGCCATCCCTCTAGGCCTCATTTCGGAAAGGATTTGCCACTCTCCTGGGCTTGAGCCATTGGTCCTTGACATGGCTGAGCCAACATCCATAGTATACATTCACCAGGACTTTGCTTATACCAATGGTATTTGGTGCTCATACATGCCTGTGAGAACTTAGGGAGTCACTGTGGTACCCAAGCCTTTTCTACACAGTGAACTTCACAGATCTCCTCCTCAGCCACACTGTTAGCCCAGCTGATTATTAAGTCATTCACAGGACCAGAAAGATGTCTCAGTGGGTTAAGAACACCTAAGTTTGATTAAGTTAGGTGGCCCACAACTTCCTGTCAATTTGACAACCTTTTCTGGTCTCTGAAGATATTGAGAGAAAGAGACAGACAGACAGACAGACAGACAGACAGACAGAGACAGAGACAGACAGAGAGATAGAGACAGAGACAGACACACACACACACACAGAGAGAGAGAGAGAGAGAGAGAGAGAGAGAGAGAGAGAGAGAGAAATATTTAAAAAAAAACCTTTATAAATACTAAAAAGCAGCCATGCTGCATTCTGTTAAAGGATGCAGCTCCTGCATATCATGTCTGCATAACGTACTGTTTCTTACAACCCAGAAGGCTCACAGGAGGCATGGGTATCTTATTTCTTGAGAAGAGCAACAGACTTAAGCAGAGATAACAAGCGAGATTATTTTAATGTCAGAGCAAGTTTTATTTCTTGAGAATGTAAGGTTTTTAATGCAAATTTAGTTAAGCTATTCCTATTCTATACATATAGAATGGTCAGAAATGAAGGAGTTGGCGTTTGTTAGTTTGGTTGTTCCTTGGGTTGTAAACCTAATTATTTATCTGAATGCTTTTGTTTTTTCACTAGCATGGCTTCTCTAGGAGGCATGTACAATGAACATCTCATTTTAGTTTTCCTGGTCAATCCTGGAAGCATCCACATCCGCTCAGGACCCCAAAACCAAGTTCTCAGCACAAAGGAGATTTATTTGCTCCAGAATAACAGAGGGCAGGGAATAAAAGACAAAGTCACAAAAGACAAAGATGGAGGCTGAGGGAGAATGAGAAGGGAACAGAGAAGGGGAAGAGAAGTAAGGGCCTGCCAGAGCCATGCCCTCCATCTTCAGCCCAGCCAGAGTCTCTCCAAACCCTCTTTGTGGTAGTATAAGTTGTGTATTGTTCTTCCTAGGTGATGGTTTAATCACGGTGGCTTCTCAGTGCATACCACTCCTACCCAGCCCAGACTCCCCAACATGCTGTGCAAGCCCCACCCTAGACCCTGGTTGCTCTCTGACACCCTCGGTTGACCTTCCCTCCCAGGCGGGGTCAGTCCCAGTGACAATGAGCAGCCAGCTTCCAGTTCCCTAACACCCCACACCTTCTCATCTGCCACTCCTCCAGTTCATAGTGCTGTTAGCTTCCTTCACCCCCAACATCAGTCTCCCAGAACTGGGCTCAGGCCTACCAATGCTCTCTGCACCACAGCCTTTACAACATGCCTCCCCCGTTGTGTTTCTCTCCTGATTTAATTATTTTCCTTCGTGATCAGACTTTAAGCACCTTCAAAGAACCACCTGTTCCATCTCTCTAACACATCTCAGCCCTTGCTACAAAGATGGCTGACAGTAGGCATCAGTGCTAGACAATGAAACAGCTAAGGCACATTAATGACCTAAGGTAAAAATATTAATTTTTAATTATAATTTTTAACTTAGTAATTATTTCAAATTATTGAGAAAGTTAGCTGGCGTTCCGTCTTAAGCCATGAGTTATGTCATAATCTTTTCTCCCTAAAGATCAGTGACTCATACCCATACTATCATGTTCAAAGCCAGACTTGGCCGAATCCCAGTAGCCAGCAAATGTATATGGGGGTGAGTGTATTTATTTAATTAAACTGACTTTTCCACAGCCATACAAACTCATATTTTTAAGTCAGCTACATGTGACTGCTAACCAAAGTTGTATCATATTAAAACGTCCTCCGAAGTCACCTCCCTCTGCTTCATCTAGCCCCCCAGAGTCCACAATGGGGTTTGCTCAGTGAATTCTGTCTTCTAAACTTCCTATGTGTTCCCACATTGCAGAATCAGGAGTCGAGTATCTCTTCCAGGCTGCTGAAAGCAATAGACGCCCCTCATTGGTCACCATCCAGAACCCTAGCAGGGTTGTGTCGGAGTCTGTGATTACAGCACCACGTTGGTTAGCATCTGTTCAGCTTCCTTCTATGTCCAGTGGCAGGAAGAGGAGACTGGGTGAGGTGTTTGCAATTTCCTAGTAAAACAGCACAGTCCATAAATCCTTCCTTCCAATAACCCTAAGATTTTCCTAGCCAAAGGCTCAACAGCCTGTGTACACTTAGTAAAACAAAAGGCCTGATGGGAGGTCACGACTGAGACTGTCCTTCAAGGTCCCCACAGCCTGCATATGAACCCTCACTTTGGCCAAATGCCTAGAAGTCTCCTGGACTAGACCAGGAAGAAGTGCATAGCTCAGGATCTGCTCGAGTTCCCAACAGCTTCTGGTGCACACAGAGTTTGAGCATCTGTGCATGGTGTGTGCTTGGAAGTGGACCTGAGCGACCTCCTCTGTATACTCCAGTGCCTCTGAGTAGTGACCCCAGTGTCACAACAAAGCAAGACACAGAAGAATGTGCTTTCAGCCTCTGGGGGCACTGATGAGATTGTGTGCTGTTTGAAGTTAACGGTGTAAACATTCCCAGGGAACCTGCTGCTTCCAAGAGGCAGCTGTGTTTCTTACATCCACAGACACACGGTGCTGGGAGGAGCAGAGAATTCCACATGCTGATCTGAAGACAGCCAGGAGCAGACTGGCTTCTAGGTACTGGGCAGAACTTGAACACTAGGAGTAGCCCTCAATGCCTATCTATACAGTGGCACACTTCTTTCAACAAGGCCACATCTCCCAGTAGTGCCACTCTCCAGGCCAAGCATATTCAAACCTCCACAGATATGCTGTGATAGTGAGCCCTGATCATTTCAATGAAATACATTCCTTTATAGCTTGCATTTTTCCTGTATTCTTAAAGAAAGCCCTTCCTAGCCTGAGTCCTGAGACTCTCTCTAAGACTTCTGTAATCCCATGTCTCTTAATTACATCCTTAATTCATCTAAAATTGTTTTGGGGATCCAGTGTGAAGCGCCTTCCCTATCCTTTCTTCATGGGAACAAGCACCTGTCCCAGACCACTCGTTGACTGTCTCTTTCCTGGATCTTCAGAGCCACCTCTGCCCTTCACATTCTTAATTACAGTAGCTTTATCATAGATGTGATATTATCTACTGCTACCTTCTCAAACATGTTGTTTGTGCAAGGACCATGGCTGTCTCTGGCACTCTATGTACACACATGATCTTTACACATACACACACACACACACACACACACACACACACAAATTAGAATAACTTTATTCAATTCCTTTAAAACCATGTGGAAAATTAACATGGATTTCATCACATTTATAAACAAATTAAGGGAGAATTTATGATCTTGGCTACTAAAACTAGCCAGTGTGTGGCATGGTTCCCAATTTATAGGTGCACTACGGGACTAGTGTGTGAAAGTGCTCTTGGAGACCAGAAGAGGGAGCTGGGTAGCCTGGAACTGGAGTTGCAGGCAGTGAGTGCTGGGAACTAAACTCTTGTTCTCTGTGAAAGCAGAGTGGGTAAGCACTCTTAGCCACTCACCATCTCTCCAGTCCCATTTACTTTTTAGGAAATATCTTTCACTAGAGTTTTACAGATTTTTTTTCCATAAATTAATTTCACATTTTGGTGTAACTTTTTCCCTTAGAATGTTCCTTAGATAATTTTGGTATTGACTATTTCATTTTTAAATGGTGCTATTTCTCATTTGTGTTACAAACTACACTTGACATTTCATACTGATTTTCCATCCTGCAGTTTCCACTTTCATGTCCATGGATTCCTTTAGTTCAGAATTCAGCAGCCACAGTCTCTCCCAAGGATGACAAACTCATCTCTTCCCTTTTCATTCTCTTCTCTTTGCTTCTTTTTTTTTTACCCTACTGTTCTCTCTCAGGTGCCAGCACTGTACTGAAGAGACTGTAATAACTTCATCTTCTATGTGATTGTGACTGCTGTGTTAATTGTCAACTAGACAAAATCTGGGATAACGCGGGAATGGGTCTCTGGTTATGGATGGGCAGTTATCTAAATTGCACTGACTGCAATGGGAAGACATGCCCACCATGGGTGGTATCATTCCCTGGATGGGATCCTGGACTGTAGAAATGATGAGAGGGAGCTGAGCAGCAGCATGTATCCATTGCTCTCTGCTTCCTGACTATGCGTGCAGCCTGGCCACCTTAATGAACTGTCCCCCTTGAAATGGGAGGTGGGATCAACCCTTTCTCTTTAAAGTTGCATTTGTCAGAGCATTTTACCATAGTTTCAGAGAAAGAAACTAAGATGGGCCATTATAGACCTGCCCTCAGGCTTTCACCATGGAGTGTGAGATGGAGTTGGTTTTGTTTTTTGTTTTATTTTTACATCCTCAGTCTGTGAAGGTTATTTCTACCTCCACTGCTCCCTCAATTTCCCTCTCTCTATTGCTCTCATGATTCTTACTCTGTTCTTTACCTTGTGTTTGGAATCTTGTATGGAGGGTTTTCTGCACCTGTGGGTGGACTCATAATTGTTAGCCTTTAGCTGTGATGGAAGTCTGTTCTGTCAATCAGTGCAAAACCAGCCTTGCCTGGCCAGCAAGGGCCCTTGGCTTTGGTGTCATTTATTTTCATATACACCTTTATAAATTTTAAAACTGGTACTTTCTTTGGGATTTTTTTCTGCATTCTTAAATGAAACTGGCCCAAGACTATGTTAAATTATGTTATTAATTTGACTTAAAATGATATTTAAACAAGTACAAACATAAAAGTAGTTATAAACCTTTGATACTAAAAAAGCCAAATGTAACTTCCTAATTAATTAACATCTATAAATCTAGAAAATCAACCAATGTCAAAACAATGCTGTTGAACTGTCAGGCAGGCTCAGCGGGTAAAGGCACGTGCAACCAAGTCTGACGGCCTGAGTTCAATCCCAAGGTCCATATGAAGGAATAAGAGAACGGACTCCTGCAAGTTGTCCTCTGACCTTCACATGTGCTTTGGAACATGTTCACATGCATACCTGTACACTCACAATAAACAGGTAAGAAAAGGCCATCGGTCTGCAGTCCAGATGTTGTGTCGCTGGTTCTAACTGTCATGTCCCTAACACCCATACTGTAGTTGTTTCCCAGAGCTGTTCTTTATTGAAACCTCCTTTGGAGCAATACAGTGTGATGGCATCGTTCTCTGCTCAGGAGGAGCACATGTGGTTCCCTTTTACCTTCCGTCTCTGGTCCCCAACAATTAAAGCAGTCCTTGAGAACATAAACTCAAGAACTAAGATTCAGTGATGGCACTTATCTGTCATGGAGTCACTCAGCTGGCCCCAATTATGTGACGTCATTTTACAAGTCTTATCATAACAAATGTAAGATTTCAAGGTCTCTTAAAGGAGCAAGGTCCTCAGATGCCTAGGTTATTGCTACTTGGCTTGATCAACACCCAGCTGGGGTTGTGCATACTTACATATCTGTTTTCAGAACCATTAGTAAGAATCACTCATTGCCTTGAAATAAATATTAGCTTCCCGTTGGTAGATAAACGGATGACAACTGGATCTTACATGAAGAGGAAGAAAATGTAGTAAACCTTCTCAGGAAAATCAGCAGCCTAACCTTCCAAGTAGAGCAATTCCAACCTCTCAGGACAATGGGACCACAGAGGGACCAACACAGACCACCCCCATCAGAAGGTGACCTTAGTGAACAGACCTTCCTTCCACACATACTCACCCCTTGGGAAGTCTCTCATTTTCCTCCTTGAAAGCTGTCCATATTCTTGTTTTAATCTGATTGGTATCAGGAGTTGAGAATAAAACAAATGCTGGGTCTCTGTTTTAACCTCTTCTCCCTCAGAGTGATGGGCTTGACCCACTCCTCCAAGAGTTCAGTCCAAGAGACCATCTGTTTGCTACCAGTGTCCTATGACTCTACCCTCCCATGTGAGTTACTGCAAATGGTTTAAGCAAAGCTCTTGTGACCTTCAACATCATCTAGGTCACCTACCTCCTTGGTCAAACAAAAACTATTTCCTTAGCTCCACCAGAGACATGCAATACTTCTCTGTGAGATACACAGCTGGAATTCCTCAGTGTTGTGGAATAAAGGGACATTCAAAATGCCAGGGACATTCAAAATGGCATGTTGGAGAGCACCAGTGCAGACTGAAGGACACGATAAGGAGATCACGTGGCTTCCAACTCTCCCTCCACCCAGAGATTGCAGACAAGGAGAAAACCATGTGTATCTTTTGTTAATTTTTTTCTGTTTTTATTTTTTGTACAGATAAACATATAAGCACAACAAACAATTGCTGTAAGTTAACCCAATGAAGCAAGTGTAGAGAGAATGTTTTTATTTGACCAGTGGCACAGAAGAGGGGCCATTTGTCACTGTCTTCCTCAGCTGCCTGAGACCTGGGGCCCCAGTAATGCACATCCATGGAGGACATCTCAGTGCTTTCACAGCACTGAGTGTGCCCAGCGCCAGACAGAGGTCATGGGTTCTATCTGCATGAAAGGTTGGCTTTGTTTATGTTGAGACTCCTGTTATAGGTTCTGGCCTTCATCTGAAAATGATCTCCCTTTATCAGTGTGCCCTTGGCTCAGAATTTTAAACAGGCTTCTACAGAATTCGTAATCATTTATGTTTAATTGTTTTTTGGTGGGGAGAGTGGTGATAGCATTTATTTTATTTTACCATGGCTAAGAATATTGGTGTTTCCAAGAAAATCAAGAAAGAATATCCTAGAATAGGGAATAAAATATCCATGGAAGGAGTTGCAAAGACAAAGTTTGGGGCTAAGACGAAAGGATGGACCACCCAGAGACTGCCCCACCCGGGGATCCTTCCCATAATCAGCCACCAAACCCAGACACTATTGCTCATGCCAGCAAGAATTTGCTGAAAGGACCCTGATATACCTGTCTTTTGTGGGGCTATGCCAGTACCTGGCAAATACAGAAGTGGATGCTCACAGTCAGCTATTGGATGGAACACAGGGCTCCCCAATGTAGGAGCTAGAGAAAGTACCCAAGGAGCTGAAGGGGTCTGCAACCCTATAGGTGGAACAACAATATGAACTAACCAGTACCCCCAGAGCTCGTGTCTCTAGCTGCATATGTAGCAGAAGATGGCCTATTCAGCCATCATTGGGAAGAGAGGCCCCTTGGTCTAGCAAACTCTATATGCCCCAGTACAGGGGAATGCCAGGGCCAAGGAGTGGGAGTGACTGGGTAGGGGAACAGGGTGGGGGGAGGGTATAGGGGACTTTTGGGATAGCATTTGAAATGTAAATGAAGAAAATATCTAATAAAAAAAGAAAAAAAGAATACTGGTGTTTTCTACACTAGTGATATAAAAATTCCTCCCCAAATAAAACTTGTTTACATAAATAGAAATAGTTATAAAAAATAAATCATATACATGTCCAAACCTATTACAAGAGATCTTGAATGTAGGTAACAGCTTGCCAGACTTTGGGAAGTGCTCCTTGAGACAGCAAACAATGTTTAACCTCAGCCAACACTAGACTGAAATGTAGCCCTTCATTCATGGGCCCGGATGACATTTATAACTGTTGGGGATTGAATGAGAAATGTCTCCCAAAGGCCTTTGAACACTTGATCCCCAGTAGGTGATGGCATTTGGAAAGGGTTTGAAACTTAATTAGGATTACTATTGCATTATTAAACACGGTGACCAAAGCAGGTTGAGAAGAAGACAGTTTATTTGGCTTACACTTCCATATCTCTGTTCATCATGGAAGGAAGTCAGGACAGGAACCTAAACTACAGAAGTGACACCTATCCTTGTTGGGACACTTGATGCTGGTCAACTGGAGGTGGGAAATTAGAAGTGACCAGCATTTCTGAGGCAAAACCTGCAAAGTATTTGCTGAGAGCACACAGAAGCTGTGTTCCAGAGGTGACCAAGGTTGTTCCTTGTGCTAGCAGCTGAAAATCCTACTATATGGGTCCCCTGGGTGGGGACAAAATCTGTAGTTCTGATCTCATGTTACTCAGAGCTGACTCTGAAGCCCCAGCTGACCAGAACAACAGAGCCTTAATTAAAGTAGAAAACAGCCCTGATAAAGTCTTTAAAATTCCCTCTGAAACTTCACAAACCAGACTCCTATAGAACACCCCACTGAGCTCTCAATACTCAATGGCTTTTTTAGCCCAAAGTTCCCCAGTCCTTCCCCAATCCTTCCTAACACATGGTCAACTTTATCACAGCAGGAACCTAAAGGAGGAAGAGCCTTGTGAAGGAAGTACATTAGGGGAGGCGGGCTTTGATGCTGTGTAGCCTAGGTCTACTTCCTGTTCTCTTCCTCTGGATTTCTCTGCTTCCTGTGTGCAGGTCAAATGAAATCTCCCTGCCCCCAACTGCTAGGCTGGCCCAAGCTCCTGTTTCCATGCCTTCTCTCCCATGATGGACTATGCCCCCTTTCCATTACAAGCTAAAATAATCCCTTTTCCCCCTAACTTGCTTTTTGTCATGATATTTTACCACAGCAACTAAAAGATAACTCATTCAGTAGCCCTCTGCCTCTGTTTCCTCATTTGTAAACAGGGTAAAAAGCCCTGCCAAGGGATGCCTTGGAGATAAAGAGGAAGGGGTGGCAGTGTTCATCATGACAAATGCTGCCTTCCTTCCCTGGCCAGTGGTGTTGAAGAAGGAATCTAATGCTTTGGATCTCTGCCAAAGACCTAATGATTTTTGTGCAAGCAGCAAGAAAATTACAAAATGAAGAAACCTGAACTTGAAACAAGAACATTAGCCTCTTTGACCTTGAGCCTTCTGAGTTGAGTCTCTCATCCATAAAGGATGATTAAGATGCCTCTTCTGTGTGGTTATCTGGTGGATCTGAAGTAATGTATATGATTAGAGAGCACGGTGCCAATCACATGAAGTACAGAGCAGGCAGCCAGTAAGCAATACCATTTACCACAGAGCCCTTAGGCAACCACGGTGACCTTCCATTCCATGTGAGCACACTCACATGCTAAGCTACTTTTTGGTGTCTAGGGGGAAGTAATTTAGCAAACTTTTGCTGTCAAGAAGCAAAGTGTTAGATAAAATATCTCTCCAGAAATTAGACTTTCCCATTATGATGTGTGAAACTCAAGCATGGCTTCAGATTCTAAAGGGCATGCCTCCCAATGTTCAGGGCACTGAAAGCCCTCTCTTCATAGTGTGTGTGTGTGTGCGTGTGTGTGCGTGTGTGCGTGTGTGTGTGTGCGTGTGTGCGTGTGTGTGTGTGCGTGTGCGTGTGTGTGCGTGTGTGTGTGTGCGTGCGTGTGTGTGTGTATGTGTGTGCGTGTGCGCGTGCGCGTGCG
>NC_034591.1:21938238-21969232 GCF_900095145.1 Mus pahari
TCCTGGAACTCACTCTGTAGATCAGGCTGGCCTCGAACTCAGAAATCCGCCTGCCTCTGCCTCCCGAGTGCTGGGATTAAAGGCGTGCGCCACCATGGCCTGGCCTTTACCTTAGTTCTTGAGACAGGGTCTTTCACTGATCTCTAGAGTTCACCTATTTAGCAGAACAAGCTGGTCGGTAGGATTTCAGAATCTATTTGTCTCTGCCTCACCAGGGCTAGGATCACAGTCATGTGTTACTATGCCCAGCTTTGGACATAGATGCTAAGGATCAAACTTGGGTCCTCATGCTTGTGTGGCAAGCATTTTACCACTGAGCCACATCATAGTCCCCATGACACTTCTATTAGAAAACTCTGTTACTTATCAATTATGTTTGCCTTGACCAGAAGTCTTCCTGAGTCTTAGAGGTTGGTTATTTGCTTCCCTGGAGGGGGTTTCTCTAAGGCAATAGTAGCCTCCAGTTCAATGAGAACTTCGGGGTAACTGCCCGGTTGACTGAGCACACTGCTTCTCTGATAAGGAAAACTGGTGCTCAAGTATCTATGAAAACCGGGCCTTGTCCCAGTGACTCCATCACAGCGCCCACCCCCAATCATGTTTTCCTGGCACTAAGTATATGCAGGTTAGATATCTCCTGATATTATGCAGATTTAGAGATTTTTGCTTTATTAATTAACATTTTCATTTCGCTTAAATTCTGAAGTGCGCTGATTTTGCAGAAGTGCTAATTACCAGCCTCACAGCACAAAGTCAGCTGCATATTAAGATCCTCCATCACATGCTCCCCAGTGAGCTTGGAGACATCCCCCCTCAGCCCTGCAGGCCGGTGGGAGGCCCTGGCTGTTGCTGATCCCAGACTGGGTGTCTCTTCTGACCAGACGAGCACTGCATCTCAGCAGGCCCTTCATTGGATGGATGTTATGGCCATATCTGCCATTAGATAAACCTCTTATTGGTGTTAACACTGATGTGCGACTGTCAAGTTAGGTTCTACTGCTGTGATAAAACAGCATGACCAAAAGCAACTTTGGGAGGACAACTTAAAATTTACAGTCCTTCATTAAGGGAATTTGGGGTCGGAAATCAACAGGAACCTGGAGGCATGGTCTGACGAAGAGTTCATAGAAAGATGCTGTTTACTGACTTGCTCCCCATGGCTTGCCCAGTCTGTTTTATTATACACCTTGGATTCACTTGCCGAGGGGTGTCACTGCCCACAATTGGCTAGACCCTCCTACTCAACAACTAAGTAAATGCTCCACAGGTTTGGCTATAGAACAGTCTTATAGAACCATTTCTCAATTGAGGTTCTCTCTTCTCAGATAATTCTAGTTTGTCTTAAATGGAAAAACAAAACAAAAGAGGACACTGGCACCCCGGACCCAGGGTCACTTCCAGCCACCCCTCTTACCTCATAAACCAGCACAGAATTCTTGGCATGTGGCATAGCATAGCCATGAAACCCCTTAGAACTCTACAAGGCTCTGAAAAGACCTTCGAAGACTTAGGACAAAGAAAATGAGTGACCAACACCACCCATGAGGGCTCTACCCGTGTGACTCCACAGACTCCTGAGGCTCTGCCTCTCATCCCATCTCCTTGGGAACCAGGCTTCAGCACTAAGGTCTAAGAGGACACCCCACAAAGTCAAGGGGAATTTAAACTCAGATACACAATTTCCCATGCTTACCAGGGTGGTTTTCTATCAGGCTACAAATAATAGAAGTCTATCTGCTTTTGATCCCTCCTGTCATTTATGGGAGCCACCTAAGCCTTGGGTTTCCAGTCATCCTGGATAAACTGAAGCATTCCCAGGACAGTACAGGCAGCCAAATGCTACTAACAACTTCCTGAGTTTGGAGCCACTTCCCTATTCTTGCACTCAGCCCATGGGAGAGAGTGTCTACTTTTTTTCCCTGGACCTGCATATGTGAGTACACAAGATTCTTACTATGTCTCACCATGGATTAGCAGATTCACCTATTCCCAGTAGGCCTAAAACATGAGCTCTGCCATCTTTTAGAATGTTTTAAAGACCATTCTCTGTGTGTTTTTTCCATCATAATGTCATATGTCTCTTGTCAGAGGGTTCAAGTAGGAATTGGAGCAGATCAGGATACATCCTGCTGGCCCAGAGCCTCCTGTGGGGGCTATGGGGAGTTCAGTGGACTAAAATGCAGACCATATCCATCCACAGATCATAGCCTAGGATCCATACTCTCAGACAGCAATGGTGAGGACTGGCAGAGAGCTGGTGAAAACTGTTGGTCAGGAACTAAGAACCCAAATGCATGCCAGATGTAAGTCCACTCATTTCCCAGAGCCCTACAAATAAGGCCTGGAGGATATATAGAGAAGATATTATCATGCCCCCACACATGGTCATGACATATCAAGAACATCAGCTAGAACTGGGGTCTTCCCTGGGTGTTCAACAGACATGGTGCTGAAGAAGGAGTTCTACATCTCGATCCCCAGGCAGCAGAACAAGACTGTCCTACACTGGTCATAGCTTGAGCAGCATGTAAGACCTCAAAGCCCACCCATACAGTGGCACACATCCTCCAACAAAACCACACCTCTTAATAGTTCCAGTCCCTGTGGGCTATGCATTCAAACACATGAATCTATAGGGGCCATACCTATTTAAACCACCACAGATGAGAAGAATAAGCAGTTTCACGGCCACATCCAGGATATCCTCAGGGCTAGATTTACACTGTGGTTCTCACAATGCCCCTTTGGGACTCGAATGATAAGGTATCCAAGTTATCAGGATGTCTGGAGTCTTGGGTGGACATATTTCTCTACCACCATAGCAGAAGTAGACTGTTGGGTATAAAGGACCAGCCCACTCTAAAGCCACAGGGCACAGATCTGAAACTGGTACCTGATGGCTCTGCCTCCATGGGCAAATTATCCAGCTTCTCCTACCTCAGTTTCTCTTAGATGAAACCTCATGAGATGCCCTGAGGATATAGTTAATACCACTGTGGTACACATTAATGTGGTTGGTGTTGTCATGTGGGTGACCATTGACTAAGTCAGCTGCTTACCCTAAGCTCTCTGGGAGCTGGTGCACAGGTTGGCTGCAAGGGGTCAGTCCCCAGATGCACAGTCAGGCTTGAATCTCAGATGGGAGGAATCTAAGATAGGACC
Source organism: Mus pahari (assembly GCF_900095145.1). Classification (NCBI taxonomy): domain Eukaryota; kingdom Metazoa; phylum Chordata; class Mammalia; order Rodentia; family Muridae; genus Mus; species Mus pahari. The sequence continues at coordinate 21,941,401 of NC_034591.1, forward strand.
CAAAGCTCTCATGAGGTTAGCAGGTCCTTTCCCTGGCCATTAAGAGAGTACCAAGGTTCTACAAAGTCCCAGGACCTTGCTACTGTCATACAAGTTGAGTTATTGATGTCACTGCAGAGATATAATGTCGTTACTATAGAAACTAGGGAAGAAGAAAACACAGGATCAAACCACAGGTTTCCCAGAAACTGTATGTAGGCCTTATTGGGTCATTTCATGAATTTCCAATTGCAGTAACAAAAATATCTTGACTTTGAAAGCAACTTAGAGGAGAAAGGGTTTGTTTGAGCTACAGTTCCAAGTTGCAGTCCATCAGAACAGGGCAGCCACAGCAGCAGGGGGCTGAGTGCCCTTGTTTGCAGTCAGAAGGCAGCAAGAGAAGATGGTTTCCCTCAGCCCACTGTCTGAATATGCTATTTTTTACATTATTTTATTTAGAATCTCATAGATGCATACTGTGTTTACATAATTTCCACTCCCTCCAACTCTTCCCATGTTCCCCTGAGACTCCCTCTCAAATTTATGACCTCTACTTTATTATTATTACACAGACATATATATTCATTTAGTGGTGATCATATGTATATGTGTTTGGGACTTACCACTCGGGATTGGATAACCTACTGGGGGCTCATCCCTAGAGAAGGCTGATTCATCCACGTTAGCACACATTACCCATAGCTCTTCATCTAGAATGGAGCCTGTGATACTTCTCCATCCACATTGGGATGTCTGCTGCTTGTCATTATACAGGACCCAACCAGGTGACCATATCGCTAGGACGTTGTGAGTGCTCTCCCTGGCATATGTGGAAGATGCTATCTCATTGCTAATGTCCTGGTGCTCAGGCTCTTAGGATGTATCTACCCTTCCTTCCCTGAGCCTTAGCTATAGAGGTTGTGTTGCTGAAGTATCAGTTTGGGATTGACGGCTCTCTAAGCTTTGATATTTTCTGCATATCTGAGTACAGTTTGGAATAACACTGGTCTCAGACGGCAGCAGAAGTAGGTCCTCTAGGGTCATGACTGCGCCAGCCATAAGTAGTTGGCTTATTTTAGTTTCTCACATGAATGACCTCCTATGCAGCAGGGCTGAAGTCTATGTAGACAGCTGTCAGTTACTCCAAGGTGAAACGGCCATTATCAGAAGTTCTACTTCTATAATGGGACCCAGCTCATGAAATGGTACCACTTACATTCAGAATGGATTTTGTCACCTCAGTTAACCCAATTAAAAATCCCTCACAGACATCCCACAGGCCAGCACAATGCAGAAAATCCCTGTGACTCTTCTATAGTGATACTACAGTGTGTTCAACTGACGATCAAAACAGACCATCACAGACGAAGTTAGCCTGGGGCTGGGGCTCATGCAAGGTTTCGTGCCAAGTTAGTGGTGGAGCTGACTTTGGACCTAGGTCACTAGACCAAATCCACCTTGCTGTAAGATTTAATAAGACATGTAACTATGACCAGACCACAGGAGCCTCTCCTCTCCTTCCCTCCCCTGCCATGCCTTCCCTCCTTCCCTCCCCTGCCATGCCTTCCCTCCTTCCCTCCCCTACCCTGCCTTCCCTCCTTCCCTACCCTGCCATGCCTTCCCTCCCCTGCCATACCTTCCCTCCTTCCCTACCCTGCTATGCCTTCCCTCCTTCCCGACCCTGCCATGCCTTCCCTCCTTCCCTACCCTGCCATGCCTTCCCTCCTTCCCTACCCTGCCATGCCTTCCCTCCTTCCCTACCCTGCCATGCCTTCCCTCAGTCTGCTGCTTGCCCATACTTTCAATTGAGAAGTGTAGTCATCCTAGAGCCCAGGCCTTGAAGGTTTTCATTGAGTATCTAGTGCTCTGCAATACCTGACTGTGAGCTCCACTGCCCTGGATATTGCCAGGCAATAGGGAAAGTGAAGCAACTGTGAAGATGGAAGGGACATTAGAAGTGCAAGCATGCCGGGCATGGTGGCGCACACCTTTAATCCCAGCACTTGGAAAGCAGAGGCAGGCGAATTTCTGAGTTTGAGGGCACAGCCTGGTTTACAGAGTGAGTTCCAGGACAGCCAGCCAGGGCTACACAGAGAAACCCTGTCTTGAAAACAAACAAACAAACAAAAATAGAAGGGCAAACATCATGACTTCTAGATGGTGTCTGCTATGTCCAGGTTAGAGCCACCCTTCTAAAATAATATTCTGTGACTCTGTCAGCACCCTCAGAATGTGAAAATGTGTCTGGATGTCTTTCCCATCACATAGACATGCCACAGGCTCAGGATGGCAGCATGCCCATTCATCCATTTCCCATGCCTGGGACCAGGTTCACCATTGGTACTTGATAAAAGTTTATCATGTGTCTCTTTTCACTTGTAAAAATACTATGGAGGATGCTGGGCAGTAGTGGCACACACCTTTAATCCCAGCACTTGGGAAGCAGAGGCAGGCAGATTTCTGAGTTCGAGGCCATCTTGGTCTACAGAGTGAGTTCCAGGAGAGCCAGGGCTACACAGAGAAACCCTGTCTCAAAAAACTAAAAATTTTTTTTTAAAAATAGTAATAAAATACTATGGAGGAGAAAGGTGTGTGTGTGTGTGTGTGTGTGTGTGTGTGTGTGTGTGTGTGTGTGTGTGTGTTATGTATCTTATCTGAGGCCCATTCTTCTTTTTGTGGCTGACAAAAAGGAAGGAGAAATATTGCGGATGGAGGAGGCTGTACCCAGTACCTTCCAGTACCTCATACCCAACCAAATGATGGCTGGTTCTGTCAACCTGACAGAATGTAGAGCCACCTGGGAAGGAAGCTCAGAAAATGCCCATGAGGGATTTTCTTGATTGAGTAAACTGAGATGGGAGGACCTAGCCTGGATGCGGGTGAAATCCCCCACCCCAGACTGAATATATATGACATGTATGACATATGTCATATATAATGAAAAAAGCCTCCACTTAACATTGACAAGCCCATGACACATAATTTCTATTAATATTTTTGTTCTCTTTCTCCTGTTTCCAGGACTGCGTGTACTTTCTGAAGTTATAATTAATTTCATAACCCAACCATTTTGCCCATTATGACAAGATCAGCTTTTTAGACAATTAAATGCTTGTTGTAAACAGAATTTTAATAGTTATGTAATGTTTCAGGGAATAGATTTATGAAAGTTTAACCAGCTGTTTTCCTGTTGACAGCCAGGCTATTTATAGTATCCCATATTATCAGTCACAGATCACCCCTGAACCCAAAATGCTCCTGAAGTGGAATTATCTAGACAAAAAATATCAACAATTTTTTTAAGTCTCTTAATTTGTACTTGCAAACTGTGCTCATCCATTTTGAGTGCGACCCTGCCAGATGAGGTGAGCGTGCATTCACTTTAGAGAGATTATGCTAATTTTGTGATTCTAAAAAGCCTTTGCCAATATAATTCAACTCGGTCTCTGTTTAAATCAGCTATGTGTGGTTACAGTCCACAGTTAATTAAATGTGTGCATTTTAATAGTAAATTTTCTATAGATATTCTAATAGATAATTTCTATGAATTAATCCTGTCAATATCTCCCTTGTCATTTGTCTGGTTTAGTCTCCTGTCCATTCCTCTTTTCATAGCTAATCAATGGATGGTTCTGTCAACCTGACAGAATGTAGAGCCACCTCAGAAGGGAGCTCTTCCCAGAAATACCCATGAGGGATTTTCTTGATTGGGTAAACTAACTTGGGAGGACCTTGCCTGGATGTGGGGGGCCACCCCAGGCTGAACAGACAGGAGAAGCTGATCACGGGCATGCAAGCGTTTATTCATTGGCTCTTGACTTGAATGTGACTGGGTGCCTCCTCACAGTGATGGACTGTAACCTGGAACTATATGTTTTAGAGTAAACCTTTTTTCCTCTAAGTTGCTTATACCAGGCATTTTGTCATAGCAACCAGAAACAACACTATGTCAGACTCCCTCCCTCCATGTAGCTCCAAACCCTCCTTAGCAACTGTATCCAAGATGGGGGACATCTGGGATTCATAGTGATCCCAGACTCCTCCCTGGGGATGGTGGTGATGGGTAGAGCCACAGGACACAGGAAGTACAAAGAGCTCTGACTATCTGCAGATGGGGGGAGTCCCTGAAGATGGATCAGAGTAATGGTGTGTCCCACACTGGGGAGCCTGGAGGGAATTCAATGGAGAAGGAGGCAAGTCAGCTACAACCCACTTAACACGTCTAATGTCACCAAATCACACGCTTGGTGTCAATAATCAGATTCTCTTGACTAATGTCACCATTCCACCACACACACACATACTGTCACCACACACATAATGTCACACACATACTGTCACATACACATATCCACTGTCTCCCTCATGCATACTGTCACACACACACAGTCATTTAGACACACACACACACTGTTACCCACACACCCACCATCACATTCACATACTGTTGCATACACACATCCATGTCACACACACACACTGTCATTACATACCCAGTACCACCAATATACCCCTTAAGCCTAGCGTCACCATTCCCATTCATATCTCTAGTGACCATTTCACCCCCAACCCCAAAGTCACTATTTTGTGTCACATACCTGATGTCACCAGCATGCATGACATGCCTGTACAATCTAGTCTATTCAACCAGGGACACTTGAGTGACATATCCCTGGTACCATATCCATTTTGTTAAAATTCAGTGACTATTCATATTTGGACAGTGCACCAACTATTCCACAAACACTCTCCCATCTAGGATGAGCTGGAAATCCATTCACTTCTTTGGAGTCAGAGGACACTCTTAGCAATCGATGAGGCTTGAATTTAGTTACAATACAGAAAGATGTGTGTGGTGCAACTATGTCTTGGATGGTATTCCAGCAGTCAATAAAGCCATCCATTTCTCCCTGTGTCTGTTCCAGGGTCATGTGTCTGTGTCTGTGCAGGCCCTCTCCCTCTGAGACTGAGCACTGGGCTGTGTTTAGAGCAGGTGTTGTCTGTAATCGCTGCTTATTACAGATTTCCAGCTCAGAGGGGCAGCAGGGACTGGCATGGGGAGCTCATGGTCACCTTGCACTGTATCAAGAAGGCTCACACCTGCATTTGGCACCTAGACAGGACCTAAGAATGATTACTACTATCAATTAGCCAGGCCTTTCAAGAACAACTGACCCCTGAGCCACATTTGTCTTCTTCAAAGTAAGGGTGACTCTGGCCCTTCTGCAGTGTTGGGATAAGAGATGAAGAGAACTTGAGCTGTTGACTCAACTCTAGCTCCTAGCAAATCCTAGCTTCTCACCTTTGCATGAAGGCTTGTGCTTAGCTATGCTGTCAGTCCTACAGTGGGAGGGGTGAGTCATTGTGATATGACATCACAGGGTTATGTACATGAAAATGCTCAGAGCCTCGGCTGGAGAACAGCAGATGCCAGATGAGTGTAAAAACACACTTGACTCCAAATCTCTCAGTGCCCAGCAAATGTGTGCAGAAATGGCAGCTGTTATTTGGGGCTCACTGGTGTGTGCTTCTAGGATATAGCAAATAGCAGAGAGACTGCACACAGCCCTGTTGCAGAAGGACTTAGATGCACAAGTCAGTTCTCCACTGGCTAAGTGACCTCCACCTTCATGGAGAGAAGGCAAAAGGGGGCCCAAGTTCTGGCCATTTGGCTGGAGAATAATAGACAGTTCTCCTTCTCAGAGCAGGAGACTACCATGCAGCTAGATGGCAAGATGACTCCAGACCTAGAGCTCTTGAGCACAAAAGCCTAAAAAGGATGAAGCTTTCCAGTCATTGCTGTTGTCTGCAACTTGCCTGAGCTGTCCAGGCTCCTCAAATGCCGTGTGTGGAATGTGTCCTGCTTCTCTGGATGAAGTACCAGTGAGACTATTTGTGCAAACTTCAGCTAGTTGAACCTCATGAAGGGAAAGTGCATTGTTACCCCAGGGCAGGCAGGTGCTTTCACCCAGCGTACACATGAGCAAGGTGCCCAGGGACCTCAGGGAGAGCCCTTCCAAAGCTCAGCTATGATGCTGCTGTGTAGTCTTTGCTGGCCCACCACACGTCTTCACTAGCCTGCTAGTGTTTCCCTTGGGAGACCATCTTTGATCCCCTCTAGACTGTCTGTACACCAGGATCCAACAGGCAGAAGTAGCTTGGCCCTGTTGCCTGATCTGGCTTTGAGTGTTGCCCATCCTTCATTCTGAGTCCTCATGGTCAGTGTGCAGGTTAAGCTATATCTAATGGCAGTGGCGTGGCAGGCTATGTGGAGACTGTTGGTGTGACCCCTGATTGCACACACTCGGTAACTTTCCCCAGTAGACATTCCCTTTTCTATTTCTGCCTGAGTAGATTTATCGTCGTCTCTGCAGCTGCCACCACATGATCACCACATGGCAACAAGAGTCTCCCCCAGTGACCAAAATAATAAAATCTCAAGTTCTCCTATAGAAAATGCAGTCGTGCCACCTCCATAAATCAGAGTGCCAATAGCTGAAGCCAGCCTGCAATGGGCTGTAACCACACAGATCTGTGTGTCAAAGACAGGTAGGGTTGCCTGAAGCTGATGAGGGCCTGCTCTGGGATGCAGATCTATTTTATCCATAGTTCCCGGGATGGAGAGAGCCAGGGAGTAGAAAGGGGAATGAGTGGGGCTAAAAGCTCATAGTCATCAAAAGTTTCAGCTCTGAAAGACAGAAGCCTGTCTAGAACTGGAACCAACCGAGAATGGCATGTCTCCATATGTGTGGTGTTCATAGTGTTCAGCATCCAGCATAGATGAATCCAGGAACTCGTGGTATCCTAGGGCAGGTCTCTTTTTCGTCCCCCTTTGGCCATCTCTTCCTCACCCTCTCTATCTATCCTGCTGTCCCTCTCTTGCAATTAATTCTCTCTTGCTAGATTCCTGGGTGCTCATGCTACATCACTACTAACCATCCTCCCCATGTAGTCAGAAAAGACAGATACATCAGTTACCCAGAGATGAATCACTCCAGCTCCCAGACCCAAGGGCAAGAAGTAGGCAACCTGGGCTCTCTCTGAGGCTGAGAGACTGAACCACCCAGGGAGTCAGGAGCCCAGCACCAAGTGTCCATCCCTGCTGTTCTAGTCAAGAAGTAGAATCCTTGAAACATGCATACCTGGACTACATACCAGTCCAGTGCCAAGGGAAATGTTGGCAGTATGCTGTCAGCCTTCCAGTATAACTCACAAGACAGAGGGGAGAGGCATTGGAGTTTAAAGGAAATGGTACAGTTTAGCGGATTCTCCAGAGCCATGACCCAGGTACACGCCAGGCATTTTTGCTAGTAGATAAACTCACTGGCTCAGCAGCTGTGATTGATCTGAGGATTCTACCAACACAGTTACTCTCAGTGCAGGCCAACTAGGTATCTTCCTGCATGAAGGGTGGGAGGATCCAGAAAGGTCCCTGGAAATAATCCCTATGTAAGTTTGCCAGCACATCAGAGGTGCACAGTACAGCTCTAGATGCCTTGGCCCTGAATCCTACAAAGGACTATGGCTGCCAGTGAATGCTCATACTTCTGGTGACTTATTCAATGCTGATGCCTTCTTGGTGGCATATGAAACCAGGCACTAAAGGAATGATAAGCTCCAGGTGTAAAGAGCTAGACAGACTATATGAAGAACATGGGGCTGAACCAGGGATGGTGGCCCTGGGTGGGATGGATGTCTGTCAGGTACTGCCAAGGACTGTGTCTCAGGTGGCTGGCAGTCCTGGCTGATGAATGGGACAATATAGGTCCCAAAGACACTTTTGCAAGTGGCCCCAGTTTGTTTGAAGCTGAAGAGCTACATGTGTAGGAATAAGTCCAGCTCCTTGTGACCACAGCCAGAGATAGGAGCCACTTTCTATGTCAGGTTTCGTGTATCTGAAATGACCTTGAGATTTCCATAGCTGACCTACCTCTGCTGGTCTCTGGTAAGCATGCCACTGTGCTCTCCTGACTCCTCTATGACTGTTATCCCCTGTCCTGTGTCCAGAGCATCACCCCCTATGGGGAGTCTGCCTGCCTCACCCTACTCTCATGGCCACGGTCATCCCTCAGCCAAGCCGACTGCTCTGCTTCCCACCCAATGTGTGCTATGAAGATCAGCTCTCATTCCCTCCTTTAGAACAGCCAGGTTCTGTGAGCTCAGCTGCCCTCAGGGATCCCCCACTGCCCTCAGACAGAGGCACAAGGTTATTAGTGTTCCTCTAGGAACCCCAGTAGCTACCTTTACATCTTCCTTAGCTCCATGCCCATCTTCTGCCTTGACCCAGCCATCCCAGTCCTCTGGGTTCCTCTGATGAGCATCCCGTGACTGGTCCAGGCCTCAGCAAGAGCAGTCCTCTCTCCTGGGATGCTCTTACTCTCTTAGCCACACCCTGTTAACCTTCTGATCTCACTTCAGAATGACTGTCCAAGCAGACCTGCCAGCCCTACAGATGAAATGGATAACACATCTCCTTACCTGTCTTTAGGGTGCTTGTAGCTTTCTCCCAGCAGTAGCCAAAACCTGCTAAACCCCAGGAAGCCTGTCTAGGTCATCCTGTGGTCAGCCTATGTCTCACAGGCACTGTGAGGAAGGAAGTTTATAAACCATTCCATTCCAATGGAACAAGAACTGAGAAAGCCAGTCTTTGGTAAAGGCAGTTTGACCGTGAATCTTTCCAGAGGTCACTGCCCTCCCCCAGTGCTTCCCAGAACCAAGAGAGTTCAAAAGCCATGGAGGAGATATGCCTACCACTAAGGTTCACAACAAAGAAAGAAAAGAATTCTTTTCCAGGCCCCACACTGAGAAAAATCTCAGGACCTTCCACACCTGCTCAACTCAAATATTACACAGAGAATTGTAATGTATTTATCTTCAAATTCTAAGGAGAAAATCATGTCAAAACAGCACACACTGATGGTTGTGATACTTAGTGTGACAAAAGAGCAAGACCCTTGATATCGAAATGCATAGATGTACTATTTCTAATGCTTCCAGTGACAGCCAGGTGGTCACAGCCATAGGAGCAGCATTTACCACAATGTTATTGCCACTAGGTATAATATAAGGTATTGGCAGCTGCTGAGAGGAACTTACAAGGCTCACAAGGACAGAAAAGGACAAGTACCCTGAACGTTGTAGGGAAAGGCAGAGGCGGATGTGTCTGAGCAGGAGAAAACAAGGGTTCTGTGCTGAGAACTGTGTCATGAGTGAGGAGCATAAGCCGGGCCCATGATACTGACTTAACAAACCAGTATGTGTTCATACCCTCCATGACTTTGTCCTTTGTCCTTACCAGCATGACAGCTATGATTGGCCATGTTTTATGGATGCGATAATTAAATGGCAGAGCAAGTAAGTAGGGGTTTACCACATCCTGCAGCTGCCTAGATTCTGAGAATTTCAGTCATTACAAAAATCATCTAGATTCTCAACTTTAGCACACGGCCTAAGAAGTATGCTTAGGGCTGATGCTATTAATATGGAATTCATTAAGATTTGCCAAGTCTTCAAAACTGTCATGACTAAGAATTAATGTTTATATTGTCCATATATGGAGCGGTCAGCTCGTGACATTGAGGTCTGTACCTTGGGGATGATTTCCAGCCATTTAGAGCAGCTTCCATGAGAAGCATGTGTGAACATGTGTGTGTGAATCTGTATGTCGTTACCCTCTTGGTTCTCAGGCCTGCTGCTCTCCTGAGTCCCCAGGAAAGCATGCATTCACACCTGTGGCTCATCCCCACCATGCTCAGATAGCTGAGCTCACAAGTGCTGGGGTGTGCAGCTGATACTTTACTTCCAAAAATCGTTTCTTTTCTTACTGATTTTCTCTATGGTTGTTACTTTTATATTTATGGTGTATGTGTGTGTGTGTGTGTGTGTGTGTGTGTGTGTGTGTTGTGTGTTCAGATTGTGAGTCTGTGTGTGTGTGTATTGTGTGTTCAGATTGCATTACAGCAAGTATCTTTGCCACTGAGCTATTTATTTGTTCTTATTCATGATAATATTAATAGATATAGACATAGACATGGACATGGACATAGATATATCATCTCTTTTGGGTGTTTTGGGACACACTGCAAATCACTGCCAGTAGTAGCTGCCCTATTGCACAATAGAACAGAGTTCAACCCTTCTACCTCAAAGTGTGTTTGTATATAGCCAAACATGCTCATCCCTCCAAGAGTGATCTTTTTTTATTTAATTAATGCAAAAGAAATGTCCCCATGGGATCTGCTGGCTGCTTCCCTGTGCTCTCTGGTGTCTGCACACCATGAAGAAGAGTGCATTCATAGTGGTTGTCAGCATTGTTTTTATTCTGATTTCGATAAGTTGGGAATAAAAATAGACACCCTGGGGCTGGTGAGATGGCTCAGCGGTTAAGAGCACCGACTGCTCTTCCAAAGATTCTGAGTTCAAATCCCAGCAACCACATGGTGGCTCACAACCATCCATAACAAAAATCTGATGCCCTCTTCTGGTGTGTCTGAAGACAGCTACAGTGTACACACATATAATAAATAAATAAATAAATAAATAAATCTTTAAAAAAAATTAGACACCCTGTAGTACAATTTCTTTCCATTATCACAAGCACACCAGTGTGTTTAGCTTTCTGTGCAATTCTTTGATCTGCTTATTCATGTTCTTTAGCTACACATTTATGCAAAATAAGCATGATTTGTGATTTCCATTTATAGATATTTATTCCAGGAGAATAAGTCACTGACAATGTTTTTCATATAAAAATTCACACAGCATTTCTATTGCAATTTAAAACAACAGGATATACATCAAATAACCATGGGACAAATAATACACTATGTTGGGGCTTGAGAGATAGCTCACCTGTTAAGAGGATTACCATAGTAAGCCCAAGTTTGTCTCTGTTCTGGCTGGTTTGATGTCAACTTGGCACAAGCTGGGGTCACTCTGGAAAAAAAGAGCCTCACTTGAGAAAATGCCCCACTAGATTGGTCTATGGGCAAATCTATGATGTATTTTCTTGATTGGTGATTAATGCTTAGTGTAGGTGGTGCTATCTCTAGGCAGGTGACCCCGGGTTCTATAAGTGAGCAGGCTGAGCAAGCCATGAAGAGCAAGTCAGTAAGCACCCTTCCTCCATGGCCTCTTCATTAGTTCCTGCCTTTAGGTTCCCACCTTGAGTTCCTACTATATCATAATTGGATAATGGACTATAGCAAGAGGAAGTGTAAACAATAACCCTTTCTTTTCCAACTTGCTTTGGTCATAATGTTTCATCACAGCAAAACAAACCCCCACTCTGGCTAGTTCCCAGCACCCGTATCATACAGCTCACAACCACCTGTAACTCCAGCTCCAGGGGATATGTGCCCATAGTCCTCCTGCAAGACAAGAGGACCCTTGTAAGTGAGCGTGGATGTGACCCCGCCTTTTATTCCCTGGAAACCAGCTGGTGTGGGTTCTAGTCACAAACTAACAGAATGGAGACCTGCCCAGGCTCATGCTGAGCGAGGAAAGGTCCTGTGATCACAGTCAGTACATTCACAGCTGCCTCGTGTCTATGACTGCTGCCAGCACCCACCATTCCTGTCATCCAGATGCACTTTCCATATACCTTAAGTACCATGCTGTCCACCAGGAGACACTTGACATTCTCCTCTTGCCAAGTTTCCAGACAACAGGAACAGAAAATTTGCTGGAGGCCAAGTTCTGCACCAGAGTTTTTCAATTTCCAACACATCACTGGTGACGATAACTTGCCCTTCCATGGCTGAAACCACACCTAGAACTAGAAGTGGCCTTTGTAATTTGAACAAAGAACAAGGCCATCAAGCGATATCAGTTGACCAGCAGACCTGGTCATGGCTGCAGGAATCTTTGCTCGGCTTTTCTCTGACTCCTCCAAGCGGACATACCGCCTTCACTGATTGATTCATTTGTGTGTGGTGTATCAATAGCATGAGTCAGCCATGGAGTGTTTCCTGCAGCATTACCAGACCCAAGAAAAATCTTGAAAAACATACAACCTGCTTATGATTATCACTAAGACAAAAATAATGGTTCTTCTACAATTTTCCAATCTGCTTCACATTAATCCCATGCCACATGTATCCAAGGATGCAACTATGAATGCAGCCCAAGAGAAAATCATAAACTTAATTAAAACACAAGAAAGGGTGTTTTTATTCTACTTTTGGTGGTTTTGTAACTAGATTACATAGTCCTCAATCATAAGTTTTTAGATGGCAGTGTGTTGCAGTGTCAATGAGCTGGAAAAGTTTGTACAAATAATTCCATATGACATAGCACATCAGTTGAGGAAGGGTAAGTAATGCCATGTTTGATTAAATAACTCAAGAAAAAGAGCTGAGTGTACCAGGAGAAGCAGCTGGAGCCTCACACACCACCTGGAGGCAGTCTCAACAGCTGGAGCCTCAGACATCACCTGGAGGCAGTCTCAAGCTTTGGAAAGTTGTATGCAATGGTGAATGAGGAAAGGTCAGGAAATGTGACCACTAAGGCTTTTAATTGCCGTAGGGGGAGACTCTACTTTCATCCTTGGTGAAACATGTTAGGTTCACTATAACTATTTCCCCTATGTGGTAAATAGTTCTTGCTTCAGTCAAAATGGCCATGGTATAAACTAATCCATTTTCTGCAGGTATTTTCTGGTTATAAATGCTCTTGGGGATTTTAGATTCATTATAGTCATAGATGGAAAAGCTGTCTTAGAAATATTGCTTCCAAGCCCTCTTCTGCACTGATATCAGATGAAACTGGAGCAAGTGGCATGCCCTAAAGATGGGCAGCCAGCTGCTGGAGACCACTATCCAGGTTCTCCTTCAAGTCTGATGTCCTTCCTCTGTCATCATGAGGTACAACCATTGCTGTACCACCATCTTTTTTTTTTTTATCAAACCTTAAACTAAGTCCCTTTTTAAAAATCAAACCTTAAACTAAGTCCCTTTTTAAAAATCAAACCTTAAACTAAGTCCCTTTTGGCCTTGATTTTTCCAAAATTAAAAGCTAATTGTACACAATTATAGCAATCATCTCATCCCTGGTTCCTCATGTAATTAGCTGCCATTTTAGCTGTGCATGTCTCTTTCAGCTGTACAGTCACCATCCTCAGAGCACACATAGCTGCACTTTCCCTATAGTGTTATGTCTCATACACAGAGACACACACAGAGATACACAGAGAGAGAGACACACACAAATACAGAGAGAGAGAGAGAGAGAGAGAGAGAGAGAGAGAGAGAGAGAGGAGGCTCCATTAGTTATAACCCAGATGGTTCAGGTTCTGATTCTGATTACGTACTGGCAGAGCTTTCTCCAGTGGAAAGAGGAGTAATAGTGTCTCAGTTGGTGATCCCTTGCTGTGAAGAGACACCATAACTGCAACAACTATTATAAAAGAAAATATTTAACAGGGCTTGGCTTACAGTTTCAGAGGTTTAGTCCATTATTGTCATGGTGGAAAACATGGCAGCATGAAGGCAGACATGGTGCTGGAGAGGCAGCTGAGAGTGCTACATCTGTATTGGCAGACAGCAGGCAAAAAGAGAGCCACTGGGCCTGGCTTGAGTTTCTGAAACCACAAAGCCCACCCCAGTGACACACTTCCTCTAACAAGGCCACATCTGCTAATGCCTGTCAAGTAGTGCCACTCCCTAATGACTAATTATTTAACTTTATGAGCTTGTGGGAGCCATTCCTATTCAAACTACCACAAATAGCTACACAAAGGAAAGACAGCTTTCTGGACCCCAGTCCCTTTCTGACTGTAACTGGGAGTCTCTGGTTGTTTCCCAGTTCCTGGTGCCTTCTTCAAGAAATTGAGAAAGATGCATGCACAAAAGTGAGGCAGCAAGTAGTCTTAGGAAGAGTCAGACACAAGCAAAAGCTATAGAGACTTTGTCAAGAGAGGCAGTGGGTTACCTAAGTAAGTGCAAGAGGGCTTGAGGATCCTCTGTTATTACCTGAGGCTTCCTTTTATAGGGTCCTGGAGAAGGAGGAGCTTCTTGTTGGGAGTGTAGTGTGGGTGGGTCTCTCTTTTGATTAACAGATGGGTTATGGAAGCTTTTCTCTACTCACAGGTTCTTTCCTATGATGCATCTGATTTCAATCATGTGCATGAATATTCAGGCATAGGCATGGGATGATAAATACAGTATTCTCCCTAAAAATTCACTCAGAGAACACAGTTTGCCATACTGCACATGCAACTCAAAACCAGTCTAGGCTGTATCTGACTCTTAACTTGCAGTCTCATTGTGGTAGTTTGCATGAGAACAGCCACTGTAGATTCATACTTAGCCCCCTGTTGATGGAACTATTTGAGAAGGATTAGAAATGTAGCCTTGTTGGGGGGAGGTGTATTCAAAAATAACTAGATGTGGGCTTTGAAGTGTCAACAGACTGTAGCCATTCACAATGTGTTTTCTGCTTCCTGATTGTACATCAGGATGTAAGCTCTCAGGTGCTTCTCTAGCGCCATGTCTACCTGTCTGCTACCATGTTCCATCACCATGATGATGATGGACTCCTATCCTTCTGGCAATGTAAGCTCCTTTCCTCCTGTAAGCTTCCTTGGCCGTGCTGACTGTTCATAGCAACAGAAGCCATAACTAAGACAGAAGTTGGTGCCAGGAGTGGGGTTTGTTACTTTTCTTTTGCTGCAAAAAATAAATAAATAAATAAATAAATAAATCATCATTTCCAAGGCACATTATAAATGAAAGCATTTAATTGGGCTTACAATTTCAGAGGGTTAGAGTCCATAATGGCAGAACAAAAGTATAGTGGCAGGAACAGCTGAGAGCTCACACCCTGACCTGCAAGCAGAAGGCAGGGAGAGAACACTGGTGAGACTCCAGTCTTCTGAAATTTCAAAGCCCTACCCTAGTGACACACCTACCACAACAAAACCATACCTCCCAATCCATCCCAAGTAGTTCCACCTATGGGAGAGTGGCGGACTAAGTATTAAATCATATGAGCCAAACTACCACACTTGTATATATCTCAGAATGTGTTTGGAGAAAAAAAAAAGGCAAACTAGATGGCGATTCAGTAATCACAAATCCAATCCAGAGAGAGGAGACAATCCTACCTCTCCTTGTGCAGTAAGACACAGTAGGGCCAAGAAGAAGGTAAATGACATACTAGGGCAGCTTCCCCAAGGAGAAGTGAGTGGGTATACCTGGGAAGCAAGAGATAAGCCTATTCAGAAGGAACTTGAGGTGGGAAATAACATAGCAGAGATAAGCAGTGGCTTGGACTTTTATCCCATGGTCTCAGAAGGGGGAAATCATTTTACAACGAGCTGTTTGCTCAGCTGCTATACCTCAGTGCCTGGAGTAATTTTAATATGATTTTCAGGAGAAAGAATTGGGTACTCATCCATTCTCCTAACCTTACCACCAGAGCTCTTGCTAACATGAATGAAGAGGAATGGTGACAGGCTGTCTAAAGACATTATGAGATAATTTAGGCTGTGGTGCCCCACTTCAAATAGCAGCCTGTCGGGTGGGAGGAAATGCAATATGAGTCCGTAGAGGGCCTACTCTCCTACCCACTAGAAAAAGCTTAGTGTCCCTCTCTGCCCTGGCCTCTGATTAGGAAGCTCTTGGAACAGCACCTGGAAGCATAAGATCTGAGACCTCTGCCTGGTGTGTGCCTAATGGGTAAAGAATAAAAAGCCACCCATGTATGCCAGCATTGATGGGCCAGGAGCTACACCCCAGCAGTTCACCACAGATCCACAGGCAGACCTTCCCTACCTGATCACATACATCACCAGAACGCAGCAAATGTCTAGCCCAGCACCCCTCCCTGCAGCTTGCTCCTGAAAAGCCAAGGCAGAAAGGACCTTAATTCCCATTCCGACACATTTTATTTACGAAAAATACTAATTGGCTGCAGTGTGACTTGATTCAAAAAGCCGTTGCCAGGTGGGTGCATAAAAGAAGCTCAAATTTCAGGGTTCATCTTAGGCGAACCTGTAAGAACAGGTGCTTAAATTAAATTAGGATTCGTCCTTGCTTCTGGAAGTTTTCCAGCTCATTTCAGGTTCAAGTGAACACGTTAGGAAGCGGGAAGCCTATGCTGAGAACAGATAGCTAAAGAAGCTTCCAGAGACACTATGCTAAATTTCAATATGAAACATTCACGGGCCTAAACATGAAGGCCTGTCATTCAGCCGCTCACCAAGCTGAGGCAGGAGGGTTCCAAGTTCAAAGCCAACCCTGAGAATTTAGTGAAACCCTTGAAATAAAAAGTAAAAGGAAGGTGGGGGCAGAACTCAGGCAGGAGCCTGTTTAACCCCCAGTACTATAAACATGGGAAACACTGAACAGTCAGTGGTTTGGCTTTTCTATAATAAGTAAAATACCCTCTCTCAGTAGTTTTGCTGGAAATTGTTTAAACAACAACAAAATCTGGCTTTACTCCCTGATCTATTTCTCTGGCTGGTATGGTCTACATACTGTGAAGTATCACAGACCAACGTCCTATAAACATGGGCAGAACTGACCAGGGCTCTGCACATAGGTTCCCTCAGTGTAGAGAGAAGATAGCTCAGGAGATGAGCTAGTCCCTGGGCCACTGGATCTTAAATTTGACTGTAAATGAAAGTTACCAGGATGTACTTCAAAATGCTAGTGCATGAGTCCCACTCCAGAGAATCTAGCTGGATTTATGGTCTGAAAAATAGGAAAATTTAAAGCTCCCAGTGTCATCTGTTATGTATTGAATTCAGAGACCCAACTCTGTCCCATCCCCTAGAAAACTAGTGGTGTACCCAAGGTCAAACTCTGGTTTGTGCCACATATGACTGATTCTACTAGTGTGTTGCCATCCCCCTGAAACCCAATAAAATGGCCAGATAACCTTGCTCATGGCACCAGGCCAGACCTCAGCTTGCTCACAGCAGACTACTGCTTGCTAAGTGACTGCTCTAGCTGCTCTCTCTGTGTGGTCATGTTTGCAGTAACTATCATCATTCCCATGAGCCTCCTGCCCCTCTCCTTGGACCCAGCCTGCATCTGACTGGGCTGTCCTACCCAGGAGATGTCTGCATCTCCCTGTAGCTGCCAGTCTCCTCCCTGCAGATCCCCAGAAACTGGTTTCCTGTCTTTTCTTCATTAATCCCCTCTCCTAAGAATCTTGTCTCCGTCCTCCACCCACCTAACCCACTCCACATCTGTCTCTATGCTTTCATCTGACCCTCCAGCTTCCCAATCTCTACTGATCCCTTGTGTTCAGGACTCAGCTGAAAACCTCATTTTAGGCACTTTGGACCATGCTGTAACATAACTGACCCTTGAGGACATTGTACTTAGTGACATCAACCAGCTGTAGAAGGACAGACACTGCCTGGTATATGAGCAGTCATGAATGAATCCTTTACATACAGTTGAAGTACAATGCTGGGGACTAGAGGTGTTGGAGAAGTACGAGTGGATGTGCTTCAAGGGACAGAGTGTCATCTGGGATGGCAGGAACAGTCTGTGGGTGGGTGGTACAATGGTATGATCACACAGCTTGGGGATGCTGTGAACTGTGAATTGTTAAGTAGCCATTATAACTGCTTCTTACCCCTTTGTGAGAAAACCTGGACTTCATTGGCCTTGACTTCCCACAATCCCCATGTGTTCACCCTGGGATATTCCTTGTCAAGATCTGAACACCTAAAAACAAAGTGAGTACTGTGGTCATGCAATGGTGCCCTCCTACTACCATCCAGCCACATGACAGGCTTGCACAGACACAAAACCCCCTACCCACCTACCCCCAGCCCCTGTGAAAGCTGAGAGATATAAAGGGAGGCCTTCAGCCCCTTTGCCTGCTATTAAACCTCCAGGAAAACCCACACTGCTGAAATATCAATTCAATCCCAAGTACCATTGGTCCAGTACTCAGAAGTATCAAACCAGAAATTGTCCAGTCATAACAAGCCAGGTGTTACATTGACAAACCCAGGTGACACTGGGTGAACTCTTCAGAGTTTGATTGTCTTATCAATCCCTAAGTATGGATGCTGTTGCAGGGGAATCAACCACCAATGATGCCATGACCACCTTTATTCAATCAAATACACACAACAGGAGAGTAGAAGCCTGGCAGTTCACATTTAAGAATACCTAAGCCCACTCCGTACTTAATTCTGCTATCATTTCTTCTTTCCAAATTAGATATTTATCTTTGAGAACAACATCTACTACTGCGCACATGTTGGAAAGCAGGCAATCCGAGTGGTCTCTACGGGCAAGGAGGGTGTGATCTACAATGGCCTCAGTGACTGGCTGTATGAAGGTAAGACCTGCAGGGTAAAGAAGCAGAGTGTGTGCCTGCTGGGCAGCTGCTGCAGCGGCTGCGCTTAGCTTTTAAATTTTCCTTCTTTTCTCTATGGCTCTAACTAGAAAAATAAACTGGATTTCTTGAGAGTGGTAGAGATCCACGTGAGCACTAATGGATGGCAAATGTGGGAAATCACAGGTGGCTAGGCATGGGACACTCACAGGTGGCAGATGTGGACATTCATGTGTGGCCAAGAATAGGAGACTTGCAGGTGAGTAAGGACTCACAGGTAGCATTGTAAGGGGCTTCACTGAACCCATTAATGCCTCTATGAAAGAAGAGGTGCTTCCAGGAAAAAATGTCAGCATATTCGCAGTACAAATGTGTGTATGTTCCTCTACCCACTCTAAGAGTTAGGGAACCTGTCTGCATCTGGGAGAGGACAGATGTTTTAGTTGCCTTGTTGGTGAGACAATAATTGATGTTGGCTCATAGCTTGAGGGTCCAGTCCACCATAATAGGGTAAGCTTGGTGACAAGAACGGACACACTGGATCCAGAGTCACAAAGCAGAAGGTGAAGGACACCACCTCTCAGCTTTCTTTCTCCTTTGTATGAAGTTCTAAATCTCATCCTAGGGAATGATGTCATCTGGGGTGGGTCTTATCCTCTTAATTAACCTGCTTAGATGATCCCTAATAAGTGTGGTTGAAACTTGTCTCTTTGGTGATTCTAAATTCTGTTGATAATCAATTTTTGCCATCAGAGAAAAATTGGAAAAGTAAATTAAATTCTTCTAAAGAGCCTAGTAGGCCCCTGGGGCTTCTATAACCAAAGATCACAAAAGTGGAAATTTAGACATTAAAATCTGTGTTCCAGGTTTTTGTTCAAGTCAGGCACCACAGGACAGTCTGTATCAGGCCCATGCCCAGCCCCCTGCTCACTGGCTCATTTTGATGCATCCTCAAAGGCCAAGAACGAGAAGGCCTCCTCTTGTTCTTTCTCATCCTTTTTTGAAGCAGAGTTTATAAAGGGCATTTTATAATTCTTCCAGAAGTCCATACAATGAGTTTCGATCACATTCACCCACCTCTTGTAAGTCTTCTAGCTCCATCTTCCCTTCCCTCCACCCCCAATTCTATAGGGGTTTATTCCCCCATCAAGGCCAATTTGAGCTCCTCAAATATTCTTGGGTGTGGCATGGTGGAATTAGAGAAAGAACCAACCACCCCATGAGTTGTCTGTGGTTCTCCACATGTGCACTGTGCACATGCGCATCCCGTACACACACTGCACTAATAACTGTAGCCAGGTGTCTTGCACTCTCTACCATCTCCTAGCGGTGTTTGAGGCAGCTTCCTCTGTAGATAGCCTAGTGGGGTAAAGCAGGTAGAGTGTGTGTGGCGTGAGTTACCCTAGATTTTCCTTTTCTAATATACTGCCAATGATTGACATGTGCTGGAGAGCAATTGGTGGATAATTTTGAAGAGCTGTATAAGTAAATCAAGTCACTTTTCCACAGTAGAAATAACAGTAGGGAAGGGCTTAGTGTAACCAGCACTGCCTTCTACTCAATACCAGTGGAATCTCCTTTAGTCGAGGCAGAGTAAGTCCTATTGCTCGTTGATGGCATGGGTCGACCACACCTGCCTTTCACTGTTACAGCGGCATAGCATGGCGGCACACACCTGTAAGTAGATCTCTGAGCTTGAACCAGCCTGGTCAACATAGGGAGTTTCAGGTTAGCCAAGACTACATGTATGGACCCTGTGTGCTGTATTTTTTTTGTTGTTTTTAAATTAATGAGGCTCAAGACAACTACAGAGGGGGAAAGAGTTGTGTGGTTCTGTGAAACTCAGTGAGTGGCTAATTAGAGAGGGACCGCAGCCAGCAAACTTCTCTAAGTTTATGTCATCAGGTTTACAAGGGAATACAAAGCTTGAAAAGAGAGATAGCCAGAATTAGGTTTGGTTGTTTTTACTGAAGGAACTTCTCATTATATTTGATTAACTTGTGGTCTCAATACTATTAATTTTTCTCTCAGTCAAACCCAAGACACTTAAAAAAAATAGAATTAATGCTTTCTGAAGGAAAACTGAATGCATTCCTATTTTACACAATCCTGGCATTCTTAAATGACTGTNTCACTTNTTTTACCTTTTGTGTTTGCAAAGAATTAAACAGTGTGCTGTCCACTTTTCAAAAAAAAAATATTCTTGGCTGTGGCCGTCCCCTGGAGTGTGGTGGGCACAATTGGGACTACACCTTTAAGAAGACTTCCTCTCGCTCCTCCCCCCTCCACACCAGGGTGTGATCTGGCTTAGGTTTACAAGATCTTGTGCCCACCATCACAACGACCATGAGTTCATAGATACAGCTTCCCTGGTGTGTCTGGGAGACACTGTTTCCTTATGGGCATCCACTGCCTCTGGCTCTTTGGTTCTTACCATTCTTTCTTTCTCGATGATCCCTGAGCTGTGGGTTGGGAGATATACATATTTTCTTTAGAACTGAAGTTCTGCAGCCTTGACTTCTCTACACCTCAGCCAGTTGTGAGTCTCTGTGTTGTCACCCACTGCAAACAGAAGCTTCTCTGATGAGGGGTGAGAAGTGCCTTAATCTATGGATATAGCTGTAAGTCATTAAGAGTCGGTTTATTACATCTGTTTAGCAGAGCACCTCCAACCTGTCTGGCCATGGGTTCCCATATAAGAAAAAAAATAAGCAGTGTTTGTCTTACTGGGCCCAAATGATTGTTTCCAGTGCCATCCGTTTGTCTGTAGATCTCATAATTTCCCTGCTTTTAATAGCTAGGAAATATTCTGTTGTGTAAATATACCACACTTTTACTATCCAGTCATGGGCTGATGGATATCTACATAGTTTCCATTTTCTGGCTACTGTGAATAGTGTTTCTATAGTAGGACATAGAGTCTTTTGGGTCTGTGCCCAAGAGCAGTATAGCTGGATCATGTGGCCAATCTAGTTCCAACTTCTTTAGGAACCTCCACACTGTTTTTCATAGTGTCTGTAACATTTTGCACTCCCACCACCAGTGAGTAAGTGTTCCCCTTACCCTAGAATATGACTACATTTGTCATGGTTAGGGTTTTCTGGTGATAATCACACTTGTGAGGGTTCCACCTGGGAACTTCTGTAACCCCTGATACCATCACCTGGGAGGTTCAGGCTACCATACATGAATGTGAGGACCTCTGGTAGCTCCCCACACTATGCCACAGAGGGGTCCAGGGAGGTCAATGGGACATGTGGTCACTCAACTTCAGAGTCAGGTGCAGACTGAGTCTACTCACAACCCCATTCCTAGACTCAGATGACAGTTTAATGTGTCTCACCTCTCAGTCTGAGACCGCATGCACATTGGGTGATTTATCCCAAATTAGATTGGGGAAGAGCAGGGATGCTCTGGCTTTATGGGGTGGTACCATTTCCTCCTAGAGTTACACGTTTCTCAGACCTGGGCTTCTGTCTTATGGGAGACTATGGTATGGAGAAGTGAGAAGACTTCCCAACACAGCTCCCTGAAATCTTGACCTTCAGAAGACTGTAAGCACGGCCAGATATGTCATGTTCCCCAGTTACAATGTGGTACATGTCTGTCATCCTAAAGTTCCCTGATACCCATTCTGTCCACCTAACGCACTCTCTGCTGGAGATGCCAGCATTCCTTGTGTCTGTCTGGTGAACAAGCTGGAACTTCCACATGCAGGCAACGTCTCCAGCCATTCTACTTAGGGCACCAGTGCTACACAGAGCTCAGATCACTCTTGAGAACCCAGTTTCCAGGTTGCATCTGAGACCCAGAAAGTCAACTCTAAGACTTTGTTCCCTGGGCCCATCCTGAGGGAACACACGGGGTGAAACAGATGCTGGGATTGACCATATCCAAACTTGCTCTGTACAGAAATGGCCCTGGGAACAGCTACCCAAGCTCTCCCCAGCTCCATCCAGATGAATCTGGAATGACTGTGTTTGTGCAATGAGTGCAGACCCATGTGTGCCCAATAATCTACAGGAGAGACCATCTCACATATCATATAAAATTGTCAAGAGAGAGGCCCCTGCAATCCTGTGCTCACTGCCCAGGAGAAAACCAAAAGGCCTTTGAGATACAATCAGAATGGAGCACTGTTAGTACTGCCTGTTGAGAAGTTTCCCTCGGCATGCCCAGTCCATGGAGATAATCAGAAAGCAGCCCCAAGGCATGAACTTACTTAAACACCATGAGATATTTAAAAGTTTTCTTTGGCTAATTGACTGTGCTGATACTGAGTACAGATTTTCTAGATGGTAAAGGGACACATGTGCCTGCCCTTGCCTATATGTGATGCCTTCCAAATCTTTTTTTTTTTTTAAGATTATTTATTTATTATATGTAAGTACACTGCAGCTGTCTTCAGACACTCCAGAAGAGGGCATCAGATCTTGTTACAGATGGTTGTAAGCCACCATGTGGTTGCTGGGATTTGAACTCTGGACCTTCGGAAGAGCAGTCGGGTGCTCTTACCCACTGAGCCATCTCACCAGCCCCGCCTTCCAAATCTTGATCAAGCCTGTTATCTATCTTGCTCGGGTGGAAAACTGAGAGGTTAATGGAAAGTCTGTGGGTCACAGGGACCCAGACAGGATGTCCAGCATAGCCTTGTAGAGATCTTTCACTTCCAAGAACTCAGCATGCTCAAATAACATATGAGGGTAGGGAGGGCAGTGTGGTTGTGATCAGAACAGATTTAGCATGACATGGCAACTGACAGGTACTTGAGGGTCTTATAATTTAAAACAAAACAACTGTTATACTAACAATGGCTGTATTCATTATTGTTGTTTTAATTCGTCACTTGAATTTTTATTACAAAGTAAAGAATATGTTATCTGTTCTAATGTCATGCTATTATTGTAATTAAAAAAAAAAGCTCTGACCCAAATCAACTTAGGGACAGGAAAGGCTTATTTTTCTTAAAGGTCAGAGCCCACTGTTGAGGAAAGTCAGGGCAAGAACTAAAGCAAAAACAAGACGCAGAGTCCATGGAGGGATCCTGCTTGCTGTCCTGCTCACTGCCTTGTGAGGCTTTTCTTATATGCCCCAGCACCACCTGCCTGGGGAATGGTGCCTCCCACAATGTGCTGGGCCTTCCTACATGAGTTAACTATCAAGGCAATCTCCCACAGACATGCCCACAGCCCAGACTGATCTAGTTAAGTCTTCAGCTGAGGTTTCCCTCTCGGATAACTCTCAGTTGTGTCAAGTTGGTAATTAAAGTTAACTAGGGCAATGTATTTTTAAGTGATAAAAAGAGAGACTGAAGCATTCAGGCAGGATTTCCCAGGTGCACATTCTGTTACAGTATAGAAACTATCTGCCCTGGACTTCATGGCAGGCAAGGGCAAGCTGAGCTCCAGAGGGCCCCACAGAGAAAGGCCTCACTCAGCTCACTCTGTAAATTATCTCCTTAATAACATGTTTGAAACATCTTTCTCAGTATCTCCAAAAAAATTAAAAATTCATTGCTTTGCCATTTGAGTTTAGCTTTGCCTTGGCAAATCTGTTGAAAAGATTCTTTATTTTCTTCAAGACATTTGCAAGAAATCATGTAGATATGTTAACAGAGCCCCAAGTATTTTAAATCGATCTCTTGGTGACAGGGCAGCTTAATCTGCTTAGCTTCGCTCCCTGAAATGTTCTACATGCTGATGCTCAGACTTCTGAAACTAGGAACCTGGGAGCCCTGGGGGATAGTGTGTCCTTTTTTTTAATAACAGGAGAACAAACCTAGAAGATTGCCTTTGCCTAATCAGCGACTTAACTGTTTTATTTCCAGGCTCTTCCTTCAGAGGGGGCTGGAGGTGGATGCAAGAGATTATACTTGGAACATCTTCCGAGGGTCCTGCTTGCCTGAAAGGGTTACTTCTTAGAAGCAGCTAAGGCAAAGTAAATAAGCATACTGCAGTCTGCACACTTATTGGCAGCAAGACACCACATTGATTTTTATTTCGCAATAAGAGCCTCAGACATATTGAACACTTCAGAATGTTGGAGGCAGCGGGAGGGAAGAGGTAGGAAGCAGTGTGGGGGCTGCTGGGAATCTCCATCCCTTGAGCAAAACGACCTCCTGCCAGTAGCCTACCAGCCGAAGCCCACGCTCAAGTCTGGCTATATACCTCACACCATCTGCTGGGGGACTTTCCAGGGCTTGTAGGGACCCAAGACTAGTCTTGACAAACAAATTTTGCATCTTTTGTCCTCTGAGGAAATGCCATGTAGCTATGTGGGCTTATGGTTTAATAGAAAGAGAAAGACAACTTGATAGTATTGGCAGTTTTAAGTTTTAAGTTAACTTGGTTATCCATAAACTAAATTTAAGTTGTTACTAAAATATTCTGACAACCGTGGAGGAATGTTCCATTAAGAATCTGTTCAGGGCTTAGTAATTCAAAATTCCCAACTTGAGGGCATTTGAGCAGAGTTGTAATTATCCAAATTTTTACAAAGGTTCTTTGTCATTCATGGTGACAGCGTGGTTGCTACCCTTTATTTATAAAGTGTGTCTGCTCATTTTCATCCTTATCAAGTGCATGAACTATGGAGGACCAACACAGCACTGTTGCTGGTAGTTGTCTAATAATTTAAGTCCCTAAATGTGGCTAAGAAGTGATGAACCGTCTATTCCTCTTCTGCTAATCGGCTATGTACAGAACCCACACCTAGCACAGGTCTTCAAGGACGTGCCCTCATACAGCAGTCATGTCTGCTGAGTATCAGATGGCCGAGGGTCTCCTGAGAATGGCCTCTCTCCCCTTGTAGATAGGACTAGGACAGGGGAAGGACCAAAGGATCATAAGCTTAGACAGTTGTTTACATAACACAGCCTGGAGCTGTAAGGAGGCTGAGGCAGCTTGCACCTGAGAAATTGGCTTGGAGGACATTTACTTAGTTGTTTTTTTTTTTTTTTTTCTTTTTTAAAGTCTGGTTTGGTGTGGGTGACATTCTAAGGCTGACCTTACTAATCTAGTGCAGCAAAGTGCTTAGAACATGGGACCAGATCAAGAGTCAGTATCTTGAAGGTCAAAGTTGGCCAGGTGAGTGTGGCAGGAGCCTGTTTACTATGGCCCTTGAGTGCCAGGTGCCAGTGTCCCAACGCCTGAAGACCATCCCATTGGGCGGTTCCTGGCCAGCAGAGACCAGATGGAAGAAATGTTGGGACAGTGTATGCTCTGTTGTGTCCTCTAAAGTTCTCTGGAAAGCAGTTAGAGGGAGAAAGACAAAGTGCTCTTCTCCCCCGCCTACAATAGCTACAGAGGGGCTGAAGTTAGTGCTGAACTCTCTCCCCAGTTTGACCTGCACAGCTAGACTGCTTCCTAGTCACTGGCAGCTCCTGTCTTTAGGAGACCGAAGTTCCTTGTGATCAGTTGTAGAAATTCAATATTTTGAAAGTCATATTGCCTCCACCTGCAATGTCTTGCCACAACCCCGCACTCCGACCAGCAGAGACGGGGGGGGGGGGGTAAAAAATACAGTGTGAAATGTGGCAGCCATGTCCAGCCAGGACAACGAGGGTCCTCATCTCTCTTCGCCTGTCCTGTGTGATGGAGCCTCTCTGGCCCTGAGTCCTATCAGCTCTTCCCCTTAAGCACCTCTGTCCTTGCCTTTCCATCCTGTCCACTTCCATAGCTCAGAGGTTGAAATATGGGTGTGTTCTGAGTGGCACAGCTCATCTTTCTTACACACCACTCTTTTTTGTTGTTATTTTTTTAACTGGATATTTTATTTATTTACATTTCAAATGTTATCCCCTTTCCCCACCTCCTCTCTGCAAATCACCTATCCATCCCTCCACCCACTGCTTCTATGAGGGTGCCCTTGCCACCCACCCACTCCCATCTCACCTCCCTGACATTCCAATACACTGGGGCATCTAACCTTCACAGGACCAAGGGCCTTGCTTCCCATTGATGTCCAACAAAGCCATCCACTGCTACATATGTGGGTCCCTCCATGTACACTCTTTGATTGGTGGTTTAGTCCCTGGGAGCTCTAGGGGGTCTGGTTGGTTGATATTGTTGTTCTTCCTATATATATTGTTGTTCTTCCCATTCAGCTCCTTCAGTCCTTTCCTTAACTCCTCCATTGGGGACACTGTGCTCAGTCCAATGGTTGACTGTGTGCATCTGCCTCTGTATTTGTCAAACTCTGGCAGAGCCTTTCAGGAGACAGGTCTGTCAGGCTCCTGTCAGCAATTGCTTCTTGGCATCCACAATAGTATCTGTGTTTGGTGTCTGTATATGGGATAGATCCCCAGGTGGGGCAGTCTCTGGATGGCCTTTTTTTTCAGTCTCTGCTCTATACTTTGTCCCCATATTTCCTTTAGACAGGAGCAATTCTAGGTTAAAAACTTGAAGATGAGTGGGTGTCCCCATGCCTCAACTGGGGGTCTTGCCTAACCTCTAGATATGGTTTCTAAAGGATTTCCCTCCACTTTGTTGTGCATTTTAACTAACCCCATCCCCATTGGGTACTGGGAGACTCGTTCTTTCCTGGCATCTGGGACATTCTGGTGGCTACCCCCAGCTCCCCAAACCCCATTGCTATACACCTCTGTTCAAATTTCTGACCCTCTATATCATCCCCATTTCTCCCATACCTGATCCTGCCCACGTTTCCCCCCCTCCTCTATTCCTCCTAAGTCCCTGTCACCCTCAACCTCCTGTGAGTATTTTGTTCCCCCTTCTAGAAGGACTAAAGCATCTAAACTTCGGTCTTCGTTCTTCTTTAGTGTCATATGACCTGTGAGTTGTATCATGGGTATTCTGAGCTTTTTGCCTGATAGCCACTTAGCAGTGAATACATACCATGTGTGTTCTTTTGTGACTGTGTTACCTCACTAAGGATGATATTTTCTAGTTCCATCTATTTGCTGCATGTTTCTTGAAGTCATTGTTCTTTTTTTTAACTTATTTTATTAGATATTTTCTTCATTTACATTTCAAATGCTATCCCGAATGTCCCCTATACCCTCCCCCACCCTGCTCCCCTGCCCATCCACTCCCACTTCTTGACCCTGGTGTTCCCCTGTATGGAGCATATAAAGTTGGCAAGACCAAAGGGCCTCTCTTCCCAACGATGGCTGACTAGGCCATCTTCTGCTACATATGCAGCTAGGGACACAAGCTGTGGGGGTACTAGTTAGTTCATATTGTTGTTCCACCTATAGGGTTGCAGACCCCTTCAGTTCCTTGGGTAACTAGCTCCTCCATTGGAGTCTCTGTGTTCTATCCTATAGATGACTGTGAGCATCCACTTCTATATTTGCAAGGCATTGGCATAACCTCACAGAGATAGATATATCGGTGTCCTTTCAGCAAGATCTTGCTGGCATATGCAATAGTGTCTGCATTTGGTGGCTGATTATGGGATGGACCCCCAGGTGGGGAAGTCTCTGGATGGTCCATCCTTTCATCTTAGACCCAAACTTTGTCTCTGCCACATGGTATTTTATTCCCTATCTTAGGGAGGAACGAAGTATCCACGTGTTGGTCTTCCTTCT